>NC_056735.1:432124795-432244795 GCF_019279795.1 Protopterus annectens
GGTGCATAGCAGAGTTTGGAGATCTGCTACGCCAGCTTGAGGGATGCGTGGCACATTTAGAAGGTCAGCCTGCCCCTCCTGCTCAGGCCCCAGCACAGCCAGCTTCGGGGCTGTAAAGGTGCAGTGGTGACTGCCCATGGGAGGGGACATCAGTCCCACTGTTTCCATTTGGTGGCTCATGGGCTTCCAATTTCCAAACATCCCTCCCTGTCTCAGGTGTTTACAACCCACATGCGTCATATACCGCCCCTGTATGCTGTCTTTTCTGTCTTCCTACCCAACTTACCTGCCCAAATATGCCTACTATCCTTCCCCAACATCCCACTCTCACCTTAAAAAAAAAGGGCAATCTGTTCACACAAAAACATTTTGTCCCATACATAGCTGTCTATTTTGCACTTGTCCACTGGACACATGTAATCTGGTCTAATTGGCTTGACAACACATTATTGTTGTTCTCACCCCTTTCTCAGAGGTTTGATTGTCCAAATCTACCTTTAAATTCAGTATATATGCACAACTGTTGCTGCAGAAGAAATGGACAGCTATGGACCTTCCCTACACTCATCCTGCACATCTCTAGCTACTTTCCCTATTGTTTTTTCCCTCTGTGTGCCCCTTTTTCATCACTTTCCTATCACCCCTTTTTTGTTTTTTTTAAATAAATTAGTGTGGGGGTGAGCGGGAGTAAGCACTTTTAAGCAGTAGTAAGCGGGTCTATGCCTGTTTGCATGGTGGCAAGCAATGGCTACACAGATTAAGCACTGTCAGGTTAACTGAATGTAAGCTTATTTAACCTAAGGTTAGTATTGCTTACCGCCATGCAAACCCACACAAACCTGCTTACAACTGCTTAAAATTGCCTTAATCACTCTGTATACAACAGTCCTTGTTCTGCACAGCAACAAAATAATCAACCTTTGCACGTCTCAAACCCAGGACCCTGCACACTATAGCCACAGTGATTTACCACTAAGCCATTTGAGCTGTACATAGGTGTGATGTTTTCTCAAACATATCATGCAGCATAGTCATTCAACAGTAGGGAAAATGTATTTATATATGTAGATGTATATATATATATATATATATATATATATATATATATATATATATATATATATATATATATATGTGTGTGTGTGTGTGTGTGTATGTGTGTAGACATACATGTCTATATATCTATATATATATATATATATATATATATGTGTGTGTGTGTGTGTGTGTGTGTGTGTGTGTGTGTGTGTGTGTGTGTGTGTGTGTGTGTGTGTGTGTGTGTATTGCATTCACACATTGGATCCACACTCTAAACCTCTCACTGCAAAACATCTGACCAAAGGCACTGTTAATGGGGGTGAAGGGGCCCAAAATAGGGATCTCTTGTAATTATTGCCATTATCCCTTCCACCACAGCTGAACTGATCTGCCTTGCAACACAATAACCAGCACTTGCAAGTTTTGAACCCAGGACCATGCACAACAAGTCAATAGTAAGCCATCTCAGCTGGAAGATGTCAGGATGATCTCTGTAACATATCATGCAGAACAGTCAGTCTACCGTAGTGAATGTACAATGTGGAAGCCCTAAACATTCCAATGATACATACACACACACACACACACACACACACACACACACACACACACACACACACACACATATATATATATATACATATGCATACACATACATACACATATAAATATATAAGTACTTATAGATATATAAAAAATAGTGTATATAGAGGGTGCACAGCATATCAAACAGCCATTTTTCCTACAGTTGCCACATTTTCAAATGGCCAGTGTCTGATTCTTTCCTACAAATGAGAATTATTGCATGAAACATATACCCACACACAATGCAAAGGACAGGACACCACACACAAGTCTGCATACATAGAACTGTTTATTTGTGAACTATTTCAGTTGTTTATGACATTTCTTATAGCAGTTAGGTGTTTGAAATACATAACTGATTAATGCAACTTTCAAACAAAACATATGATGCAGTAATCTGCAAAAGATAACATACTTTGCTGTCTAGGCTAAAACCTTCAAGTAGTACAACAGTAAAAAACACACTTGCCTTGAAGATAAGAATCAATCAACACTTAATTACAGACATAGATCAGCAGCCTCCAATTACACTCTGTACTCAACCCCTATGGGGGAAAGTATTAGTTATCACAATGTAAATGTATCTGTTACATAATGCTTAACTTAAAACATCACTATCATAGAACTGTGTGTAAGACAGTAAAATCTAGCCCACCACAGTTCCCATGGTGAAAAGTATGAAAATGTACAGCCATATACGTTAATGTTTGTTATTACTGATATCCCTCACATGTTGTAACAGCCTAGGTTAAAACATTTAATACCCTTCCCCCATAAAATGTCTTACAAGGGCATATAACTGTGTTGTCCATACACTGACCTCTGGACTGAACAGGGTCACACATGTTTTGTTCATCTGTAGCACTCATATAATGGACCCTACCCCACAATTTATGTGGGAGTCCACAACATCACTGGAATGATAGCAGGAATGCCAGTACTAAATAATGATAGGCCATTACCTAACAACCGCTTACTGCATGACATCTGGACAAAGCCTAGTATATAGATGGAGGACAGACGCTGAAAGACAGGGCCATATTTGAAATATTGCTGTTATGCCCTGTGAAAGTTGCTGGTGTTACAAGATTGGTTGCAACATACCCTTACTCATGAATATGAAGTTAGAAACACAAATGGATGTTGCCATGCACTGATAGCAATCAACAGAGAGAATGGCACTGATATGTCAGGGGCAAGACCTGTGTGGCCAATCCTCTGGCCATCATATGGTTAGACCCACAGTTGAGAGCTATGCAGACAGACTGCATTCCACGCAAAACTAGCATGTCCACACAAACCCTGTAAAACTAGCAGTATTCAATGCATATAACAGCAATACGCACACACTGTCCCTAGGTCTGGAACCTTATACAAACATGTATCTGGCCTGTGTTCGTAATTACTGTTGTAAGAGGTATTGTTACCTGCTGTCTGTAACACTGCGGACCAGACATAGGAAGGATGTCTTCCATACTGGAAAGGTAAAGGGACAACACCCACATGATGTAGTCATTTACAGTAGTGGGTTGCTATGACATTGGCTATTGGAAGTACTACATAGCTGGCTGCATGCAATTAGCAAGTAAGGAACACCAATTGGTGCAGAGGCATAAACTGATCATGAGCATTATCTACAAAAGCCATGTGGCAACCTATTTAAACCAGCTTGATCCCTGTAATGGAGATAGAGAGATAGAGAGAGAGAAGTAAAAAAAAAAAAAATAATAATAATAATAAAAAAAAAAGTACTACTAAACAAAAAAAACAAATAAGGAAGACATCCAACTAGTACACAGAAGAGAGCACAATAATAAAACAAGTATGTGAAACATGTCAGCATGTAATTGAATGTAGTACTTGGTCTGTAATAATGGGATAGATGTTGTTGAAAAATGTATATGTATCATCAAGACTTGCTGTAAGGATGTCCTGCTTTACAACTGCTATGGACATAGCATCTGGGCCTGTGGGCAGTGGGCCATACCTATCAACTGTGCAGATCTGCACTGAATGTCATGATTTAAGTCATCATAGTGTTTGTTCTGTTCATCCAGACATCTATATTAGTCTGGCAAATAGCTGAAGATGGAAGTAATGAAGTCATGATAGACACATGAGTTTTAGACCCCACCACCTTCACAACAGTCATGGCAATGTGAAATGTATCATGCACAAACTTCATAGGTTTGTAATAGGCATATCTACGATCTGTCCCTATATCCCCCCCCCACCACACACACACTAATGCGATGCTTTGTTTCGTAGCAAGGCAGAACAGTTTAGCTGTGGAGGAAGAAGATTCAGAGTGTGGATCTGATGTCTGACTGCACTATATATATATATATATATATATATATATATATATATATATATATATATATATATACACATGTATGTCTACACACACACACACACACACACACACACACACACACACACACACACACACATATATATAAATATATTTTTCATACTTTTGAATGACTGTGCTGCATGATATGTTTGAGAAAACATCACACATATCTGAAGCTCAGATGGCTTAGTGGTAAATTGCTGTGGATATGGTGTGCAGGGCCCTGGGTTAGACACTTGCAAGGGATGATAATTTATTTCCTGGCCAGAACAAGGGCTGCTGGATACAGAGTGATTAAGGCACTTTTAAGCAGTTGTAAGTGGGTGCTAAATGGACAGTTATGTATGGTTTGAAATTCTTTTTGGGAGCAGATTTCCATTTTTTTGTTAAGGTGAGAGTTGGATGTTGGTGAAGGATAGTAGGTATATTTGGGGAAGTAGCTTGAGTCAGAAGACAGACAAGACAGCATACAGGGGTGGTATATGACATGTGTGGGGTAAACACCTTGGACGGGGAGAGGTGTTTGGAAATTGGGAGCCCATGAGCCCCCAAATGGAAACAGTGGGCTGTGGTCCCCACCTATGGACAGTCACCACAGCACCTTCATGGCCCTGGAGGTGACTATGCTGGAGGCTGAGCAGGAGGGGCAGGCTGACCATCTAATTGCACCACAAGGCCTCAAGCTGGTGTAGCAGATCCTCCAATTCTCTGTGGAGCTCCCTATGCACCAGACCCTGGACCTGACTTCAGGTGACAGGATCCTGTCTGTGCCTGCTCCAGGTGGGGAAAAGCCCCATTCCCTGAGGTGGTTCCACCTGAAGGTAGTGCAGGACCAGCAGATGAGGAGGTCCTGGGGTGTGTCCCAGACATGTTGTGGCCCAGTGCCACAGTCAGATGAGGTGGGAGAGGTGGGTCTGCTGGGAAATGCCTTCACAAACATGCTATTGTGTTGCAGTTTTAGAACATGTGTGGATTAGTAATAGTCAACACAATCCAGGATTACTTTTAACAGCATGCATAGATATTCCCATTAACCCAAAACACCAGATTTGGAACAGTTGCATAGCAAACAGAACACATGCATATATGGAACCACATTGGCCAATACTATGGCATGCAGGTTATATTGATAGCAACAGGCCACCAATGATAGTGTTTCAACATGGAACATGAATAGAAACACATTTCAATATTTGTTGAACAATAGGATATATGTCCCAAAAGTTGGTTTGGTGAAAACATACCCATTGATTTGTGCGTTCAGATTTTTGTTGCAGTTATGGTGGCGGGAGAGAGAGAGATGTTAATTAACAACTATTATATCCTTGCAGTATGAGGTTCTCTGACCTTTTTTCCTGTTCATGTTTTTCAGGTACCATGTCCCGTGAGCATCTCCCTGGGTATACTCCCCAGGAGAATGATATAATAATAAACTTCCTTGTGCAACATTGCAGAACCCTCTTTGGATGCATGGCCCATGATCTGCAGGAGAGGACCACCTTGTGGAATGAGCTCATCCACAGGGTAAACGATGTCGGCCTGTATAACCACAGTTATAAGCAGGTGCAACATAATTGCACTGATCTCATCCACCATGCTCGTCAGAGTTCTGCTGCAGTTAGGAGGGACCAGCTAGACAAAGTGGGGGTCATGCTATCTAGCCCCCACTGACACATGCTGAGGAGCTCCTCACCAGCCTTGGGGTAACCGCCCGCCAGCCAAGCCAGGAACCAGACAATAGCATTGCAGAGTTGGGTGCTACCCACATAATGGATTAGGAGTATGTAGGTACGGCCCCAGGGCACATTGGTAGACCACTGTTGCTTATCCATCTTCATCTGTAAAGTATCTTCATGCATATGTCAGATAATATAGTCTGTTGCTGCAGTGTGGAAATGAAAAGATGTGCATAATCTCTAGTATTGTGGGTTTGTACTGTTGATGTACTGAAATACTGCTTCCACCCTGTACCAATGCCACAGGTGTGGCTACAGACATTACATCTCTCACACAACTATGTAGGACCCTCTGGTATACAATTGGGGCAGCAGCCTGTAGCTGGTGAGTATGGAGTTGTTTTGTTCATGTTTGCCAATGCACCGACTACGTTATGGCTATGATATTTGCCATGTACACATTTAACACACCTACCCATAATGCAAGCTGTACATGTTCAATTCTGTTGCTTTTAACTGCACTGCATCACAGTGGTCACCATGATGGCATATCTGAAGGGTATGTAAGAGTTCTGCAGTATACCTAACAACCTGTCAGTGTAACATGTGTGGACAGAGATGAACATAATGGTGGGACAAATGGCCTACAGTAGGGACATGTCTGAAACATTACCGTTATACAGTGGCTACAGCAGTGTATACACCACTATTACAATGGCAACTGTTACAGATCTACACAATGGCATATCACAATACCACATTCCACACCTTTTACAACCTCTAATGTGATCCTAACATGAGCAATGAATGTGTAATATGGAATCCTATGTTAGGACAACATGGGGAATACATACCTTAAAAAACAATGGAAGCATATGTGTGCACACACTCCAAATAACATATTGTGGAAACAGCTTTTGAGGTACTGACAGCATTCATTCTTCTTGAGTACACACCTTCCATCAAGTACAGGGCCTCAATGTCTCACCAAGTAATGGTCTGCTGCCCAAGAAGTATGTACATGACATTTGCCCACTCACCTGCAACAGAGGCAGTTATGGCATGCACACATCTTACAAACCATGGAATGGATCCAATATCTGAAAGGTAGAACTCAGGAGTGGGAGACGTAGCCTTGCCTCACCATTGCATATATCATGTCAAACAGTGCAGACAGTCACATATGTGACTAAGAAGTATGGGACAAAATTAATGTAGAAAATAAACAGATGCGCCCATCCAAGACAGATGACAACACATGCTGTAAACTGGTCATGGAGGTTGCCCACGCAACACTGAGGGACTTGCAGGAATGTCTAGCAAGTACTGCCTGTGCAGTACCTGTGTCGACAATCGCCTGGACTCTGCATAAGTGTGGCCTATGGGTTAGGGTAATCAGATGAAAGAGTTATTCCACAGGAAACATCATCCAGGGCTCTCTACAGGAGGTATATATATATATATATATATATATATATATATATATATATATATATATATATATATATATATATATATATATATATATTTATATATATTTATATATATATATATATATATATACATATAAATATAACATATGCCCATAACATATAGTAGAGTCATACCTCAGCACCAATAGTTACAAGCTCTTAGTGCAAGGAGATGTAATGTAAGTATTGTAGGTATAAATGTAGAATGTTGCTAGAGTAACAAGGGTTGTATCAACAGACATGTTGTGTGGGAAGTCACTTCTAATACTGATATATACACCATCAGTTACTGACAGCCATCATAAGATCATCATAGTAAAGTGCCACACAAATCACAGTAATGATCCTGTGGGATACAGCTGAGATATGACCAACAAACGTGGACAGTCTGACACAATCTGGTCAGTCCAGAGGTATGCACAGAACTCCTTAGTGCAAGACGTGTGGACCAAGCCTGACAAAGTGGATGTTTACAGCCATGTAAATGTGGATATCACAAAAATACTGGAATGGATAAGCTCACACAGTTGATGCATTCACACACTCCTGTCTGTCCTAACATATATTAACTGGAGGAGCAGAGGTCCCAAACCCATATACTTCCCACTCATTAATGACATACATCTTCACAGCATCCCACTGCTTTTCCAGAAATACACAACACTTATGGTGGCCAAGCAACAGTACATCTGACAAATATCTGGACATAGCATCACACTATGTAAATACAGTGAGCTGCTAGGCATGTCACAAAGCACTGTGCAAACTACAGGCAGACTGCTACAACACTGACCCAAGTTTCCTATGGGGGAATACACATGTACTTGCAAATATAGCAGGCACTACAGGCATGTAACAGCATGGAGTAATAGAGAACAGTGTGAAAGTGCATACCCACAACCAATCTGAACACAAGTCACATTATGGTAAACCTAATTAATAGTACAGTATATGAACTGTGTGAACAAAACCATCCTCATATGTGCAAATCATACACTAACCCTACATATACTGGCCCAATACACAGTGTAGTCTGATGTCTAACTGTGGTATGGGACATGTGTCAGTCTTCCCTACAAACATATACACTGATAGGGTACCATAAACTAGAGCAGCATGCAACGTCAGATAGAACAGGACCAAGAACAATGACATCTACCACAGTCTGTACAGAGGCCAAGTAACATATTCACAATACACACTTTGTCAACAATCACCATAAGTACACAGACCTTACCACTGTACAGACTACAACAGAATGTCCAGGTTTTGTCCTCATATATAAGGCCTGCTATACATAACATGACTGGCAGTCTGATATCTCACTGGCTTGTTATCAGGTATGATGTCAGTAAATAATGATATACTGTACATATGCACCTTTTACTGCATGACATATGGACAAAGGGTGACAGACTTGGGGGACGGAGGCACAAACACAGGGCCAGTATTGACATATTGCTGTGATAAACTGAGAAAATTTGTGGTATAACAGGGTTTGTTGTGACATATCTTTTCTGAGGGATATGAAGTCAATAACTCACATGGATGTCACCATGTACTTACTGCAATCATCAGAGTATGCTACTGCATTTCTAAAGACAGGAAATGTGTGAGTAACACACCACATGTAAGACTCCAAACTCTGGTCAGTCTGCAGATAGCCCTACAGGTGAGAGTTTCCTCAACCACATAGCACTGTCATGCCAGACTTTAAATCATGTAGAACAGCCATATCCACACAAACCCTGTTAAACCAACATTACTTCAAATGTAGAACAGCAATTCTTACATTCTGTCCCATGTCTGGGACATCCCCCTCCTGTTTGTTGGCCTGTTTTTACAGTGTATGTTGTAAGAGGTATTTCCAACTACCCTCTGTGATGCTGTTTGTCAAACACCCACATGAAGTCCTGCCTCACATTGAAGGAAAAGAGCCAACACCTGCATGAAGTGCTTAGTTATAGGAGTGTGTTTCCATGCAATTGGCTATAGGAATGATACCACAGCTGTTCCACGTGCAATTAGCAAGTAGAGGACTGCAATTCATGCACAGGCCATCAGCTAATCATGAGCATTACTTACAAAACTCAAGCTGCTGCCTAAGCAAAACAGATGTACTTTTCCACATCCACCAGAGAGAGAAAGAGAGAGAGAGACAGAGACAGAGACAAAGTAAGAAAGGAAGGGAGTAAGACGGTATGAGCCAAGTGTGTTTGTGTATGATCTGCAGGTGGAGAGTGGTATCTGGATATTATAACAGTTGCCTATATTGTTTAGTAATCCATACTGTCACATAGTAATTGCACATGGCTGGACACATTGATGGCTGAGGATTGTCTACAACAACCTCTACAGTGTTTGAAAACTGTTGGCCTTGTAATGTGGACATTGGGACATATAGGTCCTCAATATAATGATGTAGCAAAACCCACACTGCAATGGATCCTGTCATTACACAATCACCCCCATGATATTGATGACATACACACACTCACCAGTACTGTGTTTCAAACCCCTACCCGACTATGTATTGCTATTATAGTTTTATGCAGTTCTTGCATGAGCCACGGAGCTGACATGTTGGAGAGAGATATCTTTGAAGGTGAGTAACATCAGCAACAATGCTAAAGGAGGGTTAAGGGAAGTGAAGTAAGTGTGAATATCTACAAAAGTAGGTATCAACAAAGACACACACACACACACACACACACACACACACACACACACACACACACACACTCTGTCAGCGGGACACACACATCATCATAGTTGGCAGGATCACGATTAGAACTCCTACCAAACTAGTTTGCTACACTACACTATTGTGCAGTTATCACAAGCACCACAGAGCTTATATGTCTGAAACATGGCCAAAGGGTTATTTCAAGGTCAATGACATCAGCAGGCCTGCTAAAGTACGGCAATGGAAGTTGTAGTGAGTGTGAATGGCTTCAAAATAATTAATCTCCACACACACACACACACACACACACACACACACACACACACACACACACACACACACACACACACACACACACAGACATGCACACATTTGCCAGTACTGAGATGCATAGGTTCATTGCTTCACAGGTGTGGGGAATACTATGGCATCAGGCCACATGACAATAGTCTCCAGTGTGGCTCAGGGGTGTAGTCCCTGGATTGGTCCCCAGGGGTGGGTATTGTATTCACTGTCCACTCATCTGGGTTACTATTGTGGGTGGCCAGTGATGTGCACTGCTTCCCATGTATGTGATCTATATTCCATAACATGGACAGTGTGCGAGGTGTTAATGGCAATAATTCCTGTCCATATTAATCCATTGGTCTGGATGCTGGCAGTGTGCTGCTTACAGCTAGGTACAAACCTGCATGGAACACCTCTTCATCATGTTGCATTCTGTGGGTATTCCCATACAGAAGTGGGGGTCATACTGTACTCATTCTCAACAGCGGGGATATGACCTGTGATAAACCTGTGGCTGATGGTGGGGTGAGCTGAGTGCATGTGTGATATGGAAGCTTCTTGCATCTGACTCACAGATATAAATTGGACATTCCCCTTATGCTGCCTTGTGAGAGGACATAGGCAGTCTCTCATTACTTCATAACTGTGCCTTTTGTGGTCTACCATTGATTAGCTAGACAACATCAGTATTCCATACTACACAGACAACTAATGTGCTGTTAACCTGGATGTACAATTTCAAAGGTGTGTGCAGCTGACAGTTAAATTTTATGTACTCTGTCTAGGGTACTTCCACCTGTGTATTGTGTGTATGTCTGGGCCCACATTCATGGCATGTGTATCTTTCAGATGGTGACAGATATTGACATCTGAACCGTGAGCATGGATGACTGCTGAATTGGGTCTTGCTGGGTTGCATTGTGGTTGGCACTGCAGTTGTCAGAACATGGCCCTGTCATCAACAGTACTGGCCTTAGGCCACCAAGACACAACCCTCCATGCTTACATGCTGACCACTTCTGCACAATATAGAACACACAACAACCTAACATAGACCCCTGCATGTTGTACACATGCAACAATCTATCCTGTAAATTGGGCCAGCTCAGGTAATCTCTGCTCCACTCTTATTAAACCCACATGTACATGTTACTGCATTTCTACATAGGATTTTCGGGGGGGGGGGGCACCTGACAATTGTAAACATTTGCTATGACTGTACTGGTATTTCAGGTACTCTGTCGGCTTCCATTTTGTTTTGTATTCTGACCTATCATGCAGACTAGAGGCATATCAGTAGAGTACAGATCTTAGGTTTTATTGACCTATATTTCAGTTTCAGACTTCTTACCCTTCAGAACTAATATACAACTACCAGACCTGTTGTAGTCTGTCTGTGTAGGTCTGGAGGGGGGCTGTTCTCCATTGCCATCAATTGGAGGCCTTAGCACAGCCTTTCTTTATGGTCATCTCCACTTGTCTTGCTGGCTGAGGCTGTGAGCCTCACTGACATGCATGTGTGTGTCCTATGGAAACACATTAGGGCCACCACATGTACTGCAGTGGGATTTGTCACCTTGTCTAGTACTGATTACTTTGTTGGCACCAGTATTTGTTATGGATTTCATGCTGCCCAGCCACCCAATTCCCTTGCATGCTCACATTCATACCATAGATACAACTAGCAGAACATACTTCTCCATTCAGCAATTGATAGGGAGAGTGACTTACCTTGTGGCTGTGCCAGTACTGAGGATGGTGCTGGAGGGCTGACTATGTCAGATGCACATAGTACACTCCCTATACATGGTAAAGCACAGGTAGTGTCATGTTCTGCATCCCTTTTACTGTATGTGCGAGTCAGAGAGAGGTGTCATTCCCTTGGTCCCTACCATGTCAGTGTATGTGCTATGTGTTGCCTCTTTGCCAAAGCCTGGACATGCCTCCTTCTGCTTCATGGGCAGGCTTAGGTTATTCCTCCTTCGAGTCACTCTGTGCATGTGCTGGCCTTGGCAAGGGTGGGGGGCTGTGTGGCCCTGCCCCATGCTGTTCCTGCTGTAGTTGTTTCCGCAGGATCATATTGTGTAGCATGGCCCATATAATGAAAATTTGTGTACCCTTAACTGGAGAGTACTGCAAGGCTCCACCAGATATGTCCAGACATTGGAACCATGACTTGAGCATCCCAAACACAAGCTATATTATGATTATGGTTTGTGCGTGTGCCTAATTATGGATTTCTTGTTCGGTTGCGTGTGCATTTCTGATGGGTGTCATCAGCCATGGCTTCAGTGCGTAACCAGCATCCCCCACAAGGTAGCCATATGGGATGGCCCCAGTGGCAAATTTCTGGTACATTTATGCCATATGCCAGATGTGGGAGTCATGATAGTTTCCAGTGCTGCCAGCGCACACATTCAAGGTAATGCCCTGGGCATCGCACACGACCTGGCAGTTGATGGAGGGGAAGCCCTTGCGGTTTATGTAGACTCTATCCTGCTCACCAGGTGGTGCTTTGATGTGTATGTGCATGCAGTCTATACCACCCACTACCTCAGGGCATTCTGCTATTTGGTGGAAGAGATGCATATTGCTGGTAAATGCCTCACGGGTGTTGAGGAAATATATGTGCTCATTGGCATGTGCTGACATGGCATCCAGGAACTGGTGGAGTACCCTGGATGCTGATGCCTGTGAGATCCCCATGATATCCCCAGTTGGCCTTTGGACAGTACCTGTGGCTAGTATTCTTAAGCCTACACATACCTTGGTATCCATTGGGATGGGTTCCCCTCTGTTGGTTCTCTGTGTGAGGAGTGGCTGGCACAGCTCAACAGCTTGGTGTAGGATGTCCCTGTCCACCCTATAGCACTCCACTATCTCCAGCTCATGTAGCCCTTGGTAGGTTACCCTGGGTCTGTACACTCTTATCCTTCTCCTCACTGTGGGTCGGTCACCAGCATTCTTATCTTCACCACCCTCAGACTCTTCCACATATAGATGTATGAGAGCGACAGCAGCTTCTATGCTTTTGTTTGTTTTGTCAGGTAAAATTTCCCCATCTGTGTACACCGGTGGTGTAGAGTTTGTGAGAAAAACACAATGAAAGGTGTTTGCATAGTTTATAGTAGAGTGCTGGGCTGAACTGCTGCCTGTGTAATTGGCTGATTCTGATACATTTCACCTCCCAGCTATGCTAGTTCTCCTTGATTGCCTTCCTACTGCTGTTTTCCCTTCCCATTGCCTTTCTGTTTAAGCCCTGAGGCATGGCACACATACCCAGTGCTCAGATGTGAACAGAGCTGCTATTTCCTGTGTTTTTTTTTTTTTTTATTTAAAACCCAGTGCATGGCGCTCACACCCGTTTAAGCAACGCAAACACTGCTGGGCAGTCTCAGACACACACCCCCTTCCTTAGCTGTGCTTAGCTAAGGGCAAACATGGGTAACAGAGCTCCAATAAGCTTACAGCATGCATGACAGTCCCCCTTATGAGGTCATCTAACTCTTATGCATATACCATGGTGTTGCTGCACCTACATGGTTGGATGCAAGCTAACACTGAGGGAAAATCTGTGATTCAGTATCAATCCCCTCATTTGCTTAAAACTGACTGCTAATGCATGGTTACAAAACTGACACTCAGCCTTCCCCCTTAGCAACCACTATTCCATGGCATTGTTGTCTTATGCATGCCATTGACTATTACGGCAGAATGGTTATTTGGGTTTAAAAGCTTATTTCCAACTTTTTTCCTTATTTTCAGGCCAATCCTGTTTGCGCACCCCTGCTGTACACTTAAACGGACGAAATCGGCCAAAAAAAATAAAAGTTATTTTTTATAATTTTGCAACTATTTCCTCTACCAATGGCCATATATTTGGCCATTGGCTTGCCTACTACTTTGAATACATGCATTCTTTCAAGCTGTCATGCCTCCGTTTTGTAATTTGCAGAAATGTATTCGGTTAGTAACTGAATACATTTCTGCAGGTTACACTGTTCCTGCACAGACACCTGCCTGCTTCCTGAATCACTAATTCACCTATTTGCATGGTTTTCACTAGCAAATGAGGTAATTAGCATACAGGAGATGTGTCCATGCAGGAATAGTGTAGGAGCACTCGTGCACGCCCCGGGAGCTCGTTCCTGGATCGCTCATCGGCCATATTGCGTGCAGCAGCTCTTGCACTATTCCTGCATGCCGTGCAGAGTTTGCTAAAACCTGGGGCATATGATCAAAGTTTCAAAACTTCAAACACCTGAAAGAAAAACAAAAACAAAAGAAAAAGATATCCTGTATGTTTTGCAAGGGAACAGACCCCTCTGCACTCCCCCACATCGGGGGCTGCACCCCCCTACACCTGCTGCTATTTAAATATACCAACTCCAAGATCGCAATACAGTGAGGAAAAGGGAAAATGTCCCGTTCCGCGCTGTATGGAGATCTCGAAGTTTAAAAACTTCGATCATCTGAAGGGAACCTATATATATATATATATATATATATATATATATATATATATATATATATATATAGTAAACTCAGAGAGAACAGAGGGAAACTAACTGCAAGCAGGGCTACTTGCCAATACTTCCATGGTTCATCTATAAGACAAACATTTCTGATGAAGCACCTAATACTCATTTCCTCCCTCTACAAAGTTAATGCTACAGAGAGGTACTTCCACCATTCCCTTCTTTCCCTGTTCTCCCTCCTGTCACTCACCATCTTAAACTGAGTGTATGATATTTCTTCACAATTAAAGAATGTCAACGTGCAAATGTCCAGACCCCATGGATACTTCAAAAATGAGAAAAAAAAATAAAAAGCATCTGTTTTTGTAGGTGGACAAGCCATGTGGTTTACTTACATGTGAGTAGTTATTTTATTGATTTTGGGAAAAGGCTGGTGCAGCACATCAGAAAGCAACTGATGGAATGTTACTCACTTTTCCTGAGTGAGATTGTAGAACAGCAGAGATTGGGAAATATGCCCTTTTTGTCTTTTAGATCTCAAAAAAGTAGAAGGGGAGGAAGATACAGATACAGACACAGGTCACTGAATTTGACCAAAAACTAGGATGAACCAATCAGGAGCAGTATCAAGAACTTATACGTTTGCCCAAAAAAACTCTGGCAGCATGTCAGGCCATACCAGGTCTGATGCCAAGGAGAGATAAGGGAAGACCAACACTGAACAGTACCACTGAATAGCACCAGCGATCTCTTACCGATAGAAGAACATGTACTAACCTAGTAAGACTAGAGTAAGTGCCTTGACTTATTTGTTAAATACACAACAATTGGGTCACAAATGGTTTAACTTTGTACGATTTAAGCAGGTTTTCTTAATTTACCATTTACTGAAAATGAAATACTGAAAACACTGTCAAAAAATAGAAAATAATGATTTTTTTCAAAAATAAATCCCTCACACCCCTACATTTTATATGACAACTCCATGTTTGTACTTCAGTGGAAAAAAGACAAATCTCCCAAAAATCACTCCACTAGCTCACATGATACCAAACATTATGTCAAATTTCCCCAGAGGGCTTAGTTTTCAAAAACAGCCCCTCAACTACCAGTTCTTCAATGACCTGTAAGTAAACTGTCAGAAATTCCATATTCCCTTTTGATAGAATGGACTTGTACATATATTACTTTATATATAACCCCACAAATAAATGGAAGGATAAAGGCAGAGCTATAATTATGAAGATTGTCAGGACCAAATATAGACTTCTTCAATATTAGGATCATATGTACCTCATTTAATTGTGTGGAAAGACTGAAATACTCAAAGAAACATTGATAAGTTCATATATAATTGGCCCCACACCACTAAGACTGATTTGAACTAGTCAAGCTGTGGAGACATTTAATCTGCAGATTTTAAGTTCCTAAAGATTAAGCTTAATATCTGTGTACCAACACCTCATCATATGCACTTCAGTCTTCATCCAAATCTCCTAAGGCTATGGAAATTAGTAATAAACCACAGCTCATATAAAGCCATCTGAAGTGAATATCCAAAAGCCTGGACCAGCAAATGTGAACAGGATTTATGACATAGGCATAAAGTACAGTTGTGTACACTTACCATAAATGTAGATGGTCAAGTGTATTCACTGTTGCAGTCATCACATTTGGGTTATCTGCCTGCAGGTAGCCCTCAGTTGGCCTGAACACCAGAGTCTTGGGATTTCTGCATCGGATGCTGTTGCTTCTTCCATGACGTCAGGTCCTCAGGAGTATAAAACATGCAGTCGACACTATTACATCAGTTGTTCTTGCCCCAGATGTCAGAGCCCCCAAAAATAGAAAGCAATTATGTGGTGTGGAACACCCCCAGTAAAAAAACAAATACCAATGATATAACATATGGCCAAACAAAGAGTATAGGTAGAAGTATAGAGAAGTCAGGGGACTGGAGGGAGGGTGACCAGGACTGCAACAGTGAATACACTCGAACATCTCCATTTATGGTAAATATACACAACTGTACTATGCTCTTCATGTTTCATTGTTGCAGTCATCACATTTGGTTTAATTCTCAAAGCTGAGGATGGGTGGAGGCAGTCAAGAAGCATTAGGGCTGGCAAGTAGGCCCTGTAAGACTGCTGTGGCAAATCTAGCTCTGGATTTAGAAAAGATAGGTAAGTGGTAATGCTTGGTGAAAGTGTGTACAGAGCTCCAGGTTGCAGCTTCCAGGATGTCCCTGCTAGGGACTCCCCTGAGAAATGCTGTACAGGTTGATGTAGCCCTAGTGGAATGGGTTCTGATCCCCTGTGAGGTAGGTTTTCCATGGTGCTTGTAGCAGAAATGGATGCAGTGTGCTACCATTTAGAAATGGTTTGCATTGAAATGGCCTTGCCCTCTGCCCCTGCAGCAAAGCTGACTAGCAGCTGGTCAGATTTTCTGAAAGGTTTAGTCCTGTCCAGATAGAACCTAAGCTGCCTGTGCACGTCCAGGGACTGCAGGATCCTTTCCTCTTTATTCTGAGGATTAGGGAAAAAAGTTGGCAAATGAATGGATTGGTTTAAAGCAACACTAGATACCACCTTGGACATAAATGATGGATTAGTCCTGAGGGAACTCTGTCTGCATGGGAGAAATGAAGGGTTTCACGGCCATAAGGGCCTGCGATGCAGACACTCTTCTTGCTGAAGTGAATACTAGAAGTAAAGTTGTTTTCCAGGAGAGGAATTTTAACTCTGCTGTAGCAGCAGGTTCAAAGGGTGGAAGCGTGAGCTTTTCCAATATAATGTTAAGGTCCCAGGCTGGAGTGGGAGCTCTCCTGGGGGGTCTTAAATTGTTGGATCCTCTCAGGAACTGTTTGACCAGAGGATGGGAGAAGGGGGGTGGCTCAGTATTATAATGAGCTGAGATGGCAGAGGCATGAATTTTAATAGAAGAGAAGGATAAGACTTTGTGGAGTGTTTCTGTTAAGTAATCTAGTATATGAGGTAAGCAGGGCACAGTCGTGTCCATTCCCTGAGACTAGCTCCAAGAACAGTATCTTTTCCACTTTTCCAAATAGGATTTTCTAGTACTAGGCCTCCTTGCCTCAAGAATGACATCCAGCACCTGTTTACTGAGAGTTGCTGGTGATGAGTTCAGAGGATGAGCCAGGCTGCTAGGTTCAGGGTCTGTAGCTGAGGGTGCAAAATCTGGCCCTCTTGCTGGGACAGCAGAGAAGGGGTCTGAGGCAGGTTCCATGGTGACACTACTGTCAGACTGCACAAAAGTGGTACCAGTGCTAGTGTGGCCAGTCTGGTGCAATCAGGATTGTCCTTGGCTTGTCCTGTTTGATCTTTAGTAGAACCTTCAAGAGGAGGGGCAGAGGGGGAAAGGCATAGATTGAGAGGTTTTCCTATGTGAAGGACAGGGCCTCCACTTTCCATGCTTGGCTGTGGGGAATTCTGGTGCAATAATTGCTCAACTGATAGTTCTGAGGGGAAGCAAAGAGGTCCACCTCTGGTACCCCCCCACCTGTGGATAAGAAGCTTAAATATTTTTGGTTCCAGTTTCCACTTGTGTGGGTGCATTAGATTTCTGCTTAAGTCCTCTGCCAGTGAATTTAGTTTGCCTGGAAGGAATTGAGCTTGCAGGTACACTTGATTGCTCAAGGCTGTGTTCCACAGAGCCATGGCTAATCTGCAGAGTGGGTAGGACTGGGTTCCCCCCTGCTTGTTTATGTACCACATAACTGTGGTGTTGTCTGTCTTTATCAATAGTTGCCCTGGAAGAATAAGGCATTTGAAGACTATCAGAGCATTCTGTACAGCTAGCATTTCTTTTTATTGATATGCAGGTGCATTTGCTTTGTGCTCCATTTGCCTTGAATGCATTGTCCTGCCATGTGAGCCCCCACATGCATAGTCTGATGCATCTGTTGTTAGGGTTTGGGCGGCAGGGGGTTGAGTGAAAGGGAGTCCCTTGTTGTGGTAGCAGGCCTCTGCCCACCAAAGGAACTCTGTCCTTAGGCAAGTAATGATAGGAATCATTGTTTCCATGTCCTGAGAATGCTGACACCACAGACTTTTTAAGTACCTTTGAAGTTTCCTCATATGCAGTTTTGCATATGGAATTAGTAGAATGCAAGAGGCCATGGACCCTAGGGCTTGCAGTATTTTTCTTGCAGATAGCTGGGTTTTGGAGGCAAGTAGATTGAAGTAGTTTGCCAAATAATTTGTTTTTCTGTAGTGAGAAATGCCATCCTGGAATCTGTGTTCAAGCTTGCTCTCAGGAATACAGTCTGTTGGCTGTGTACCAGATGTGATTTCTTTTTATTGATGGTGTACCCCAGTGAAGTTAGAAGTGTACCCCAGTGAAGTTAGAAGTCTCTTGACAAATGTCAGGTGCTGTAGTAGCAATTCCTGACTGAATCAGGCAATCATCCAAGTATGGGTAAATGTGAATTTTTCTCTGCCTGCAATATGCGATGGCTGGAGCTAGGCCTTTTGTGAATCCCCTGGATGCAGTAGATAAGCCAAAGAGAAGTGCAGCCTGCTCTGAAACGTAGATATTTTCTATAAGATCCCCTTATGGGGATGTGCAGATAAGCCTCTTTTAAGTCTAGAGTGGCTAGCCAGGAGTCCTTAGATAGCATAGGAAGCAGCTGTTGGAGAGTAAGCATTTTGAATTTTGGAACCACCAGAAAGGTGTTGAAAACAGACAGATCCAGTTTAGGATGCCCAGAGTTTTCTTTTCTGGGTACCAGAAATAGTCTGGAGTAAAACCTTGTCCCCTTTGCTCTGCTAGCATAGGTTGAATAGACTCGATACTGAGAAGAGAAAGTACTAGCTTTTGAGCCTCTGCCCACTGGTTTGGAGGTAGGTCTGGCCATCCGCTTGGGTTGGCAGTGAGTGGAAGTAGAATCTGTATCCCTGGGATACAATGTTTAAGACCCATCTGTCCTGGGTAATGTACTCCCAGTTTTTTGCATGCAGGGCAAGTTTTCCTCCTAAAGGTGCAAGTACTTGGGCAAGGCTGGGAAGAGTTAAGGATAAGTCATTGTGAAATTTTACCACAGGATGGTGGCTTATTACTCCCTGTTTTAGAGGTAGGAGCACTCCATTGCTTAGATCTGTGCATACCCTGAGACTGTTGTCTTGGTGGTCTGCTGCCCCTGGGTTTGGACTAAGAAGGTCTGGGAGGGACTGGAAAGGACCAGTTTTTGAAGGATAATGCCTACTGAATCTAGGTGGCTGTACCTGTAGGAAATCTTTAACAGTTTGCATATATTTAGCTTTTTCCTTCATCTTTTTGAGGACTTCTTCTGCTTTATTGCCAAACAAGCATTCTTGATTTAATGGTGCATCTAATAATTTTGCTTTGACATGGTCTGGCAAGATTTGTTCCTTAAGCCAAGCATGCCTTCTAAGAACAGACCCAGTGACAGCAGCCCTGCAAGATGCTTCTAAGGCATCAAAACCGTATTGCAAAGTATGTTTTCCAACTTGGTTAGCAGAATGCATTAACTCTTGTAAATCTTTATGTTCTGCACAATCAGGAATCAACATCAGTTTCTGTTTAATTAGCTCCATAGTATGTTGCTGATACTTCGACATATGACACTGGCAATTTAAAGCCCTGATGGCAAGAGTAGCAGAGGTGTATACCTTCTTACCCCATCTGTCTAAAGCCCTATAGTCCCTGTCCGAAGGGGTAGGGTTTTTGGCTGTTGTAGCCTTAATGCCTTTAGATTCCTGGGAAATGGTCTCTGGATCCACAGTAGGATTCTTAAAGAGGAACTTGTGGGAGTAAGGTACTATGTAGTACCTGCCAGATTTTCTGGGAGCTGGAGGCAAAGTATCAGGGGTAAGGCTGGATTCTAAGAAGACATCATCTACAATTTCCAGAACAGGAGGGATAGCTAGAGGTCTGTGCTGAGGCAAGTTTAAAAATTCCCTGAGTCTCTTTTTGGACTGTGGGTAGTCCTGGCACTCCCAGCGGAAATGCTCTCTAAGGATATGCAGTGTCTCACCAAAGGAAAAATCTTCTGGTGGGGAAGCAGAGGGAATGGAATCCTCTGCATCAGAATCCTCATAAGTAGATAAGGGTATGTCCTGATAATCAGAAGGATCAGATTCAACAGACTCATGATCTGAAGAATCAGAAGGAAAATCAGTTCTTGGTCTTTTTGTGGGGGAAGGTTGGCTTCCCCTGATTAAAGTAATATCTTCAACCATTCTAAGCATTTGTTTCTGAGGCATGTGGGCCTAGGAATGCTCTTTGGTCATCAGTTTCCTAGGTGTAGTGTGAACTCTGGGCCTGAGAAATTTGGTATTTTTGGTTTGAAATTAAGTCGTCGGTTTAATATGAAAATTGGAAGGCCTGAATACACCCTCAGAAGCCGGTGCCTGCACAATGGTTCCGGACCCATCCAAGGTAGAGACATTCGCAGGTTCCATAGTCAAAGAAGCATCTCGCGGCATACTGGACTCCGAATGGGTCTCAGTAGAGGCCTGCGTATCTGTAGAAGCGGGTATCAGGGGCTGTGAAAGTGCATCACTGAGTACCGGCGGACTGGTGACTAGCTTATCGGAAGCGTCAACAGCAGTTTTTGACCTTTGCATTTTGTCTCTGTCTTTATCCTTGTGTCTTTTTCAGAAGATCGGTAGTAAGATGGCTTTTTAAAGCCATTTCAGAATACGGAGAATGAGCGTGAAATAATTTAGTGCCAAAAATAGCCCGACGACAAATAGTTCGGGTGTTGAACAAGGCACAAAACTGACAGCAAAGAACGTCATGGTCTGGGCCTAAACAGGTGATGTAGTAAGAATGAAAATCTCTGTGAGGAATTTACTTTCCACAGGCAAGACAATTATTAACTTTTTCTGACATCGGTTAGAGCAAGAAAAAAAGATCCCCAATGGGGTACTTATCTTTTAGAAGACTTCAAGTCTAAAACTCGAAAAACGAAAATTTCAGGAGGCGGATGACCAGCACTTGTGAACTGCTTCTGACACTGCACGGCAAGAAAAGCTGATGTAATGGTGTCGGCTTCATGTTTTATACCCCTGACGACCTGACGTCATGGAAGAAGAAACAGCATCTGACGCAGAAATCCCAAGTCTCGTATTCAGGCCGACTGAGGGCTACCTGCAGGCAGATAACCCAAATGTGATGACTACAACAGTGAAACACGAAGGACATCATGGACTGTTTTTTTCCAAAATTAATGATTCATGTCTTTTTCAAATTAAATTCTATTTGCTTAGTAGCAGCCCAGATAAACAATTCATCTAAATATCTTTGCAGTTTATTATTGTCTTCCAGTTTTGTGATAACTAAATCAACTTTAGTATCATGAGCATATTTACTTATCCACAAACTATTATGAATAGGAAATCATGCCATAATTAACCAAAACACATAGCCCCCAGGACAGATCCCTGAAGAACACCAGGGGAGACAAATGTAATTTCTGAGAAGGTGTCTTTAATTATCACCCTACAAGTTCTCTGAGACAACCAGTGCTAATCTCACCTCATAATACAATCATTCATATCATTTGCAACCATTAAAGAAATTATTTTCTGATGGGGAATATCAGTAAATGCCCTCACCAGGTACAAGTAAACATTGTTCATGGGTAACCCGTCATCTAATTCCTCCCACAGTGGTTGGTAAAAGTACAAAACATTGTCAGACAAGATCTAACCAGAATAAATCTATGCTGAAAAATGTTTCTATTCCAATCCATTGTCTATGATATATATATAGCTCTAACTGTCTCAAACAATTTCCCAGTACACAAGTGAGATTTATTGATCTAAAATTATTAATTAAGGGCAAATCCACACCCTTAGGCACTGAGACCACAATTGTTTCCTTCTATTGTTCTGGTACAACATTGTTTTTTAAAGAGCTGTGAAATAAATACAATAAATTAGAAATGAGAGACCTTATTATAGTTTTCAAAATGTGCCCATTTATCCCATCACATCCAGCTCCAGAACTAGCATTACTCTTTTACAACTCTTCACAACCTTTTAAATATGCTAAGGCACAAATAATCACCATTAAAAAGAAAATTATGTTATATGTATGTTAATGACTATATGGTCAACCTGTGATAATACTAAAGCTACTTCTTTTATTAATGATATCTATTCATTATTCCACCAAGGATTTTTTAAATGTACTTCCTTGCAGGAGTTAATGGAACAAGTTCTACAATAGTTTGATTTTAGAAAAAATAGAATTTAATCCATCTAGTAGCAATATAAAAAGGACATAGATGTTCCTTCCATTACTAGTTATTTATTTTTAATTTACCGTGTAATAATCTATTTTATAAAATGCCCATCTACAACTTATTTTTCTTAACCATGTCTGGACATAAGCAGATGTTAGAGTCTATATCCATCCAATGATATTATGATCTGATTCAGCCAATTCATGTTTAATAGTACATTTTAGGGTGCTCTAGTCTAGGCTAGTCCAAATGGTATCCAACAGATTATTACCTAGGTGGCATCTCAGTATCCTGTTTATGACCGCATTCCATACTAGAGTTCATTATTTTATTAATAGTACCTGTAACACAATTTGTTTTCTCCCACTGAATATTTGGAGCATTAAAGTTCCCAGCTAGAAACTCGTAACCATTCTCAAAATTACTTAGAATATTTTTATTAAACTCCCTATTCTCAGCAGATGCAACATTTTAGGGTCTATAAAACAGATAGATCCTAAACTGAACAGAATTAAATTTGATGTTAATGGATACAATTTCAGAAACTCTCACTTTTGTTTATCAAATGGGAACCCAATTTTTCATTCACATTAGTGGATACACCACCATATTTCCTTTGCTGTCACAAATTATTATACCCCATGCAAACTGGCAAACTAAGTGGGGGATTTTTGTTAGAAAACCAAGTTTCTGTAATTAAAAATACACCAAGAGGCTGACACTTATATCTGTCTTTACAAATTATGACAATTGCATTATTGTTTACATCAGATTGGTTTGGCTTCTTCAGAGAATGCTAATTACCATTTTCCCCATGCTTATGGTAAAAACAGCAGTGTGTTTGTTGGCTGATGTGTTGATAAGGTCTATAGATGCAATAGCAATTTGCCTGAGAAGTCTAGGAAGCTTAAGGGTGGATGTTCTTAGCTCTCAGCTAAATTTGACTGGCAGTGGTGGTGTTATGTGGTGATGTGGATTGGTTGAATGGTGTGTGTGTGTGTGTGTGTGTGTGTGTGTGTGTGTGTGTGTGTGTGTGTGTGTGTGTGTGTGTGTGTGTGTGTGTGTGTGTGTGTGCACTAGTATGTATATGTGTGTGTGAGTGTCCATTTAATATTTGTATGCATTGAGAACTAACAGCTTGGGTACATGATGGGTATGAGTGGCGTGCCTTAGATTAAACATGAATTTACATATCTCTCAATTGAAATCTATATCTGGAAGCAGTAGGAGTTGTAAGTGAGCATGAGCCAGTTCCTATACTACTTCAATGTGCTTGATGCTAGAAGGCTAGCAAAAAAAGGGGTACAAGAAGATTGTAGTTTTGTGATGTCTAGCAATCTAATAGGCCGGTCAGTTTTATTAGGTTCTACGGAATATTCTAGCTAAGATACTGTAGTAGTAGTAGTAGCTTAAATACTTTGCTGACAGTACAAGATCCAGTAAAGGTAATATGGGTATAATGCAAAAATGTAGCTCAGTAGAAGCAAACGTACAACCAGTTTTAATGTTCACAATATAAAATGTCAGTACAATTAAAACAAAATAAGTGAAAAATAGCAATGTACTTCCTACAATATTTTGAGAAACAATGAAAGATATAGCATGGGTGCCACTAGTGTAGCAAGTACCATATGTCAGATATGGCTCATGTTAGACCCATGAACCCATGTTCAACTAGTGACATGGCCACCAGAGGAAGCAGGCTGGGAGAACAGGAGTGAGCAATAGCAGTCAGCTAACCCATCCTGGAGAATCGGATGCACTTCTGGTCTATCTCTTAGTTGGCACATAGTTGGAGAACAAGGTGTTACACCTGCAGAGTTTCAGCCTGACTAGTATGTGTTGCGTAGTAGTGTAAATGCGCAAAGCATGGAAATGATACATACATGGAGACAGGCACATCTCAAGGTCAGATAGCCAGACTGGCCACAGAGCTTAAGAGAGTTGCCAATGTGGAAACAAGCTGTGAGAGGGAGGTCCACTTGATAGACCAATTATCCTGATCCATATGACCTAAAATCTCTTCTCAGGGTGTGACCAGCAAGTCTGACCTGAGGAATGAATAGGCTTCAGTTCTCAGCTTAGGAAGAGGATTTATCTAATCTTCTATGTATCCCGGGGGAAAAGTTGAGCTTGTATAGTTTGAGTGAATCTGGAAAAAAGGGAGGCTTGGTGATCTCACTATGTAGAGCTGGTCAGGTCCTTCAGGACGAATGATTGGGCTCTGTCAAATGGATGGGAGGGGGGAATTTAGGCTTATAGTATAACTGGGAACAGATGCTCACTGGTTGTTGTGTAGCACAAGTTAACCTGGTCCAGCTTGCAGTGAAGCATGCAGCATTAGTATAAATAAGCACACAACCACACAACACAGTAAAATATAAAGCACTGCGAAACAACCAAGGTAGTTAATAAGAAACGCTAGTGCTAGCAATGCATTGAAAAGTTTACTTTTTGATTACCATGTGTTCCCTTCTCACATAACAAAGAAATATCCCCAAATGAAAAAAAAAAAAAAAAAAAACACTACCAATAGCTATGCACACTGTCACATAATTAAGTTATATGTAATAACGAGATAAACCCAAGCAATTTTCTTCCTGGTCTAAGGATCAGCTATAAAGTAAAATCCACTAGCTTGATCAAATCCAGCAAATTAGAGCCAATTTGTGGAGCACACAACAACTCAGCACATATAAGAACAGAGCTACACAATACAATACAATATAAGGCAGTGAAAAACATACAAAGCACCCAGTGAGAAATAGTAGTAGTGCATTATTAATTTATCATATATTAAATTAAAGAGTAGAGTTCCATTGGTCTAAGCATTGGTAATCCATTACTAAACTTATGCACTGTAGCACACAAGTGAAAGGATCAGCATGTAGAGGGAAAATAATTTTCTTCATACAGGTGACAAATATCTGGTATAGTTATAAGTTACGGAGTATCTTCTGTCTGATTAACCACATTGTTAAGTGAACGGAAGTAGAAGAAAATGTAATGTGCTCTTTCCCTCTGTGAATGGATGAACAGTTTGTTACTGCAGATGCATGTAGTACATGATTCATTAATCAAAAAATGTGAAGTGGATATAGTGTCATTTCAACAGGCAGGGATTACACCCATCCCAATGTGTGAGTGTTGTAAAAAAAAGTCACCCCAAACTGCTATTGCCAAAAGAAAGAACATCATCTGAAGCTAGTAGGACAAATAAATGCCAGGCAACAATGAAGTCTATAACTGGATAGAAGGACTTTTAAACTTGGTTCACTGAGTTATTTGTTATGTATGAAGAAGCAATGAAATGAAAGCATCTGGTATTAGAAATTAAAATGTAGGACAGGTTGGTTTGAAACACACGTAGAAACTTGTTGCAAATAATTAACAAAAGTGAAATTGCAGGCACAGTCCCAAGTAAACATCAATGTATACCACACATTTGTAGCTAAAGTAAAATATGGCATATGTGCCACTAAGACTAGTTTCATTTCAAAATTTATTTAAACTTTACATTTGAGGACACACATATTTGTAAAGATACCAAGCTGATCAGCATAATAAAGCATCCTGCACACTACTTGAAAACAAACCTTTTTCTAAACAGAAACAGCATTCTGTTAGCACACTTTTTATTTTTTAAACTTTTCTTGCCTTAAGTGAGGTAGTAAAGACGTAAAGATTCTATAGACAAAATCTTTGCCCTATATAAACTATTTTTTTGTTCTCAGCTGGCATGCCTTTTGTGTGCAGTCTATTTGTCCTTCCTGTATCCATGTGGAATTTTCCTTTGTGCTCCAGTAGATATGTTGCTAATGATCAAAATTAATGGTAGCTGTGCATTTGTTTACAAGTCAGTGTGTGCACGTGTACTGTATTATAATCTGGTATCTTGTCTAGGACTGTGCCCACTGAACACAATGACTGCCTTCTACTCCCAGCAACCGTGATTCAGATTATGCAATGATCAAGGAGCCATTTAATGATTTAATGCAGTAAAGAATTCCCAAAACAAAGATAATCAAATAGCAAGTTCTTCTATTAAAATAGTACTCAGATCTATAAAAAGACTATGTTGAGGAATGAATTATTTTCATTTATCTAAAAGACAATTACCTAGCCTACTAAGAAGGCAAAAGGAGATACTGACCTGATTCCAAAAGTAATTGTAAATGCAGTAAAGGGAGTCAAGACAACTTCCCTTTACAGCACACTAGTACAGTTGAGTTACTAAATGGATCATGATAACTATAGGCATATTAGTGTCACTAACCTTATATATATAGAGTTATCTAACGTGTTGTCTCAGACCTCGTTAATCTGGCCATTGAAAACCTCTTAATACTGGAACCTCATCAGTTAAGCGTTGCCAAAGGCAGATCATGCACTCTTTATTTATTTATTTTATTTATTGCTTTTATTGACTGGGAAAGTCAAAAAGGGCAACATTGTCCCTTTTGAGTGGAGCCCCGGAGAGGAAAGCTCTACAGTGTACAAAAGACTATAACAGATTAGCACGAGTACAAAGCGAACTGAACAACCAGGAAAAGTAACATTTTATTGAGTACTTTTGTCAGTTTTTAACTATGACTTCTTCAGAATAAAATCAAGTTACACACTGAGTCTTATATAACCAGTGCAGTAAATCAATTAAAAAAACTGTAAAAAGTACATCCACTTTTAAAGGTACAGGCACCCTTAATGCATTTTACTAGCAAGTCATGTAAATTTTGACCATAGATGTTATATCTCTTTATAGCTATATTTTCATAACCAAGAACAAATAAAATCAATAACATTATTGTCATGGTTATAAAAAACATGGAATATTTAAATGCAGAAGTCTGCTTTTAATTTTAAAAAACTGCTAAGTGAAACCATATCACATAACCACTGGATAGCAGTTATGCAGTGCATACAACATATCTTGACCTGGCCAAGCCTTTGACAGTTATTCCAATGCAGGTATGATAGACATACTTGCATGACTGATTACAAGTCAGTATGTTGTACACTGGCCAGCTAACTGGATGTCTGACAGAACTCATGTGGTTAGAGTCACTGCCACCACTTGTGAAAGCAAAAAATCTGCAAGACTTGTATCACATGTTTAGTTGTTGGGTCCTCTCCTATTTGGTATCTTTTTCAAAGACCTTCTTGAGACTCCTGGCTATTGTTTATCTACTTCTGCAGAAAACTGTAAAGTGGGTGTCATTTGATGATCCACATACCCATAACTGCTCTGACATACACTACATTAGGTTAGCAGTTAGTGTTAAGACAATGAACTCATACTAAGTATAAAAAAATAGTATAGCCCATTTTTGTAAAATGAACATTCCCACATCATACTTTATTTGCAGCACACTCCAACAACCAGGCACTGAATAAAGGATTTATGCACTCTTGTTGATAATTCCTTATCTTCTGACCATTATATCTACACAGTGGTTCAGAAAGCCTTTTATCTGACACATCTAATTTCCTAAGGCATCTCCTCTAGATCCAAAGAAACCGTATTTCCTCCTTACTCATCCTTATCAAAGCCATTATTAGATATAATACCTCTTGGGCATGTATTTGTCACTCAGCTTGACAGACATCAGACATCCCCAACTAAAAAGATCAGTGGTCTCATGACATCCAGGTACCTGGACAGAATGGCACCCCTCTTGGTGTAGTCAGTCTTTTAATCACTCTTCTGTGGTGATCTGTGTTTAGTCTTTTGAACCATGAAAGTTCCAGCCTTCCTTGACTTCTTGTTATTTTATAGAACAAGCATTCCCTTAAATGCTCAGTTAAAGGAACTAAACTTTCATCAGATAAACAAGACATGTTGGCATACTATATTCATATCCCAACATTCCACCTCCTTTGGGACTTGACTTCTACTACATGTCAAGCAAACTATCACCTTCAAGATAAAACTAGATAATTGGATAGACAACATCAAATTCTCCCAAAGACTATCTTATGTTGCTATCCTTGAGACTGGAGGGAGGAACATAATACATTCATCAACTATGCTTTTAAAGGTCTGTAGGCAGATTGGGGTATGCATAACTATAAACCTATGAACTTATACAGTAGTTAAGACAACCAGTTACTTATGTACATCTGCATACAACTTGCTACTTAAAATAAATAAGAATCTTGGTGCAACATAATATATGTGGGCCAAAGAAAGTACTAGTACATATAATAATTCATAAGACAGCTCATTTAATCAAATACCTGGATAAAAAAAATAATAGTGTCAGAGGAAACATTACACATGTCATTATTTATAAATGTGAAATACAGGTTTGCTGTTGCATCTACATATGAAATATGGGCACACTAATAATGCAGTGCAGCTACAAAAGTCTTGTGAGACTGTGGCAGAGTTCCCAACCCAAACCTCAAGCAATAACAATGTACAAATTCCTATAGTAGCAATAACAAGGTGTGATTTCCAGTGCTCACGTTAGCAGTATAAGTAATATGCACATTTATATCTTCTCTGGTCCTGAAAGCTAGATCCTACCTAGAGCAGTTGCCAGAATAAGAACTATATAAAGTATTTATTTTTATACAGCGATCATAATATAAAATATTTGCATTTATACTGGTCAGTACTGCAGCTTTAATGTTAGATGATTGTGAAAAACATCAATTTACCACCTGTAGATCAGAACAAAACGGTATGCATAGATCATATAGACTTGGTAGCTGGTATGCCTTTACACTTTATTAAGAGATCTACGTGTGTAAGTACTGTGTTAACAGTCATGGTGTCTATAGAGCAGTAGTTATAGCCCTGATGGGGATCACAAATAAGGAAGACATTTCTATTTTCTGTGATGTTTTGATTGTTGTTGGAGCAAGGCAGCATGAGTGCAATAGTTTTTTTAACAGGTAGTTTAACAAATCTGTGGTTATACCCCAAATATGGCATTCACAGCAATATAAACCATTTATAGTTTATTTAAGCTTATGAGTCTTGATGTTGTGAGTCAGACTGAGACCATAGTTAATATGCATAGGTCTCTTAGATAATAATATCCTACTTGGGCTATTTAGCTGTAATCTGTAGAAGAATCCAGTTATTCAGATACTAAATGAAAGACCTAGTAGAATAGCTTAGAGACAAGTCAAACCAAAAAGTGCACCAAAACAGCAGGTAATAGTGTGAAATGAATTTCTTATACAAATTAGCAGGAAACATTATGCTGCAGTAGTATGCTGACCATTTGAAATGCCAGGATCTACCTCAGCGAGTCCCGTAATACAGAGACTGAATGGCCGAAAAAACAGTCTTACATATGCTAGTTTTGAAATGGCCATTTCTTGGGATATTCCCTTTTCTCTGAGGTATGGTGATCTTGAAGTGGGTTTAATAAGTTTGAGGGGGTGGAGGGGCTTGCCCCCCTTCTTAAACATGTTTAAAGGTGGAGTGATGTTTGGTATTTGCTCTGCTCCTGCATTTTTAGTCTTTTTTTCTATTTGTTGGCACTCAGTGTTAAGAATGCTGACATTTCAAAAGGGAGCCATAGTGTTATAAATAATAAGCATAATGGAATCTGATTTAATATGAGAACAACGAGTCAGAATAAGGTTTGCAGCAATAAAGGCCTCTCTGATGTTTTCAAGCAAACTGCAACTGGAGCTGTTTTTCTAAATGCCTTTTCTGTAGTACTTATATTAAACAGTGGTCTTACTGCAGTACCTGACTGATCATTTATTGGAGTGCAGGGTTAGACAGTATCCCTTATACAGTGTAAATGTAAGAGTATTTAGTAGAAAAAAGGCTCTGGAGGAAACAGGCAGCCAACTTCCTTTTGTTAAAGTGGTAAAATGATGTTTTCTGGTATTTGCCTGATATATGAATTAAAATATTTTATTTTAAATAGTTTGCAAAATGTAATATTGTGAGATGACAGTAAGGAAACCATGGGTAGGCGGCATAATTACCTATATAATAGTAAAGTGATGGCTATACTCCATAGTTTCTTAGTAGCAAGTAGTTTTGATATAAGAGACTTTATATGGCAAAATCTGTTTTTTGATATGGGATGTAAAAGAAAGGTTTTGGTCGAGTAAGATGTAAAGGGATTCTTACTGTATTTTTTTTTCACTGGGACTCTGCTGCATCTGTAATGGTAATATTGTTGTTCACTCTCGGCTTTTGAGGAGTGCCCAACAGTGTGACATTAGTCTTGCTGGTGCTAATAGATTAGAAGTCATCCACTTGTATCAGGTCAAACTGACATTGTTCTGCATGAAGTTTCTGAAGATGTCAGCACAGTTGCCTGTTTTTTTATGGCAATGTCATCTGCATAAAACAGGCAACTGAATGGAGGTATGGCCCAAGGTAGGCCATTAATAAAAGGGAAGAATAACAAGGGCGCAGGTAGATACACATGTGGGACACCTTTTGAGATAAGTATACTTGCAGAAGTATCACCTACTCCTTGTACCCTGAAAGAGGAGTTGGATAAGTGTAACTTCCACTGAGAAACCAATAGAAGCTAGCTTGTGATGGAGTGAGTGGATCATTGTCTCAAAGGCTCTTTGAAGATCCAGAAATACAGAACCGGTGAGTATGTGCTCAAAAACTATAGAGTATATTTGGCTGGTGTGTGAGTAGAGGATTTCATGGAACTATAACTAGGGGAAAATTCATGCTGTTTGCCTGAAAAAATATCATATTTGAAAATACATTCTAAGATTTGTAAATAAATGAGTTTTTTTTAGAATGTTTTTTTTTTTCAATTTTTTTTTTTCAAATATATTTTTATTGAATTTTTCAAACTTTTCAAACATACAAAGGAAAAACTGAAAGTCATTGCAGGAAGCAGTAAAGTATAGGTATATATGTAATAGTTAGTGCAAAAACTATGCATTTATAACACAGCAGTTATCTTACAGGGAAGCTTACATCTTAGAGACCAATATAAGCAGTAAAGACCCCCAATAATTTATTACAGTCAAAGTCTAGGGATACAAATGGAAAGTGGCTTTGAAGGAAGAATATATGACTGTCTTAAGAAGAAATAAAAGTGGTAAGGAGGGTATAACCATAAAAAACAACTATTTACACCATGTACTTCTATTTATACCATACTGACAACGTATTTACACCACGGATGCCAGAGGATAACAAAATGATATAACAAAATATTTTGTAAAATGAAAAGTTACTGTGTGATGGCAACAATGTCTAATGGTTATAGAGCCCGAAATGATACTGATGGAGGATTTCCTGGAATGCAGTGTTAGTGACCCCCATTTTGGAAGATTATTTAGTTTGGATTAGGTCAAAAAGTCTACACCAGTAATTCTGAAAATATTCTTTTTTCTTTTTGTTATTATTGCATAACTTATATGCAGATATATATTTGATTGCCATTGATGTAAAGTTTTCCCAAGCTATTGTTGAGGGATTGACCCAGTTCTTGGCTATAAAATATTTGAGAAGGGCACAGGCTGTAACACAGATGTGGCGATGAATACACTTAAGAGATTTAGGAATTATATTTAAAATCATGGTTTGCCAAGAGAATGTGGTCTTTTTGTATCCCATTTTTTCCAACTGAGTTCTGAGAGAACACCAAAGTTTGTAAATATTCTTACAGCTTCCAAAGATGTGAAGTATATCTACATGTGGGAGGGAACAGAACGGACAGGTTAGGTTTTTATTGTATCCGAATTTCAGTAAGACTGCTGGGGTATAGTAGGAATTGTTGTTTATCATAAGCTGAGTGTAAATTAGGTTTTTGAAGGGGGTTAAATTCAGGGTATTATTGATTGCTTCGCACTTAGACTCCATAGAAATTTCTCCTTGTATACCGTCCCAATATTTGGAAAATAGAAGTGAATGATTATACTAATGCTTGACACAAGTTTATAGGCGCTCAAAATCATTTTGTTCCATAGGGAGAATGATTTAATGATAGATTGTGATACTGTAATGTCTTGCTCCTTCACTCTATAGTAAGATAATTTTTGTTTTATAAGTGAGCTAATTTGCCTTAAGATAGGATCATATTTGTTAGGACCACCAAATAAAGCTTTGACCTCGGCAACATTTTTAGAGTTATAGAAGTGCCAAACTAGGGCTTTCTTAACAATAGGGAAATTTGTTAGATCGATCATTTTATTATTGATTTTTAAGTTAGGGTTTAGGTGAATAGGTTGAAGAATGGGAATAGTATTGTGTAAATTTAAGGAGGTCATCAGAGTTTGAAAGGTGCGAATTTTGTTCTTTAGTGTAGGCAAGCTGTTGAACTTGTAGTCACCATCAGGTGCAAGAAAAGGGACAGCATATGGGTTGAGTTTTAACAAATATATATAGTTGCACCAGATTTTGATCCAGGTTGGGTACCAAGTTTCAGTGGGGGGGGGGGTTAGAATGTTAATGGGGTATAAACTGCCTATTGGCTGAAATTCTGTAGCTTTTAAAGAAGTATTGAGAAAATAAACTATTAGTTCATGTTTGGAGAGTTGTAGGGTGGGGAAAGGGGGTTAATTACCCTAGGCACACACTGTTGGGGGAGTGGAGATTGGCAGGTGTTGAACCTGTACAGATACAATACCATCATCATCAACATCCTTTTCCCCATTTTCTACTTGGCTATAGGGTTTCACATCCACAGACACCATTTCTCTTAATTCTTTTTCGTTTTTCTGCCTTCTTCAATGGACATGTCTTCTTTCACACAATCCATGAGCCTCTGTGATGGATGTTTCTGCTGTCCTGCACATGTGCCCAAACCACCATAAACTATTTTCTTTGACCTTCTCTGTAATTGCAGCTATTTGGACTTCTGTTCTGATTACCTCATTTCTTCATCTGTCATACAGAGTGCATCCTATTACCTATTTCAGGAAGTTCAGAGTGCATCCTATTACCTATTTCAGGCAGTTCATCTCCTTCACTTCTAGCTTCTCACTGCTCTGCCTTCACTGCACAGATTTCTGCACAAAACAGTAGCACTTGTTGCACTACTGTTTTGTTCACTTTTTTCAGCTCCTTGGCATTCTTCTGTCATATACTACATATAACACTCTGTGTTAGTTGTTTCCAGCCCCTCTGATATAGCTTTGACTTGCTCTTTCAGACTTCCCTTCTCCTTAGCCACGTTTCCCTGATACTTGAAGCTATTAACTTGTTCCACTATTTACCCATCTATATCAACCTCTTAGAGCAACAAATCTGGACAAAGCCATTAATAACGGGGGACAAAGGCCCAAAAATAGGGATACTTTTTTAAATATCACTCTTTCTAACTTAAAAAGTTGATAAAATTACATGTTTTCATTAGCATGAATTTTTGAAGGATATGAAGAAAATAACTCAAATGTCTGCCATTTTCTGGCATTAATCCTCAAAGATATGTCAGTCATTTGTTAGAAAACCATAATTTATGAGAAAACAGACAAAACTATGAAACAAAAACCTGGACATTCTGTGAAAATCTGTACAGCTGAGAAGTCTATCTATGTCACTTTACAGCTTTTTCTGATTTCTCCCATTTGCTGTCTTGACAAACTGTCTTATCTCTATACAGCTCTGCCCCCTCTAGCCTGTTTGCTAATCTAGTCGATTACTGGTGGACTCAGAGCTGATGTGCACGTTCTCCCATTAGGAATCCTTCTGTGAGTATGAACACTGCCTATACTTAACTCATTGAGTCATTGTATATAACCTGCACTAATTCTAAAAATATTTTTTGGACTTTAGACCTTTGCAGGACTGGGCAAACCAGTTATCTTAGGTTCATAGGTTGGTACAAGGCTATCTGCCCGAAGGCATTTATAAGCCTAGCCAGAATGTGTTGGCTTTCGCCGCCCCCTTAGATTAGTTCCCTTTACCTCTGTCCAGCAGAGCCACTGAAGTGATCTCCGAGGTAAACTTTCTGTTTCCCATCCACTCGTCAAGGTTTCTTTTGAAGAGTGTTAGCGAGGAGCTCTGCCTAATGTAGATTGGGATCTTGTTCCAAAGCATGGGAAGTCTCTGGGACAGGAATCTATCCCTCCAGCATGTCCTATTTATTGTTGTGGTGTGGTTTAGATCCCAAGACCTTGTGGCTCGAGGGGATTAGGTTTTCTTTAGGTGGAGCATGTCCATCAATACTGGGTTGGACATGGCCTTGTATGTCAGGCAGAGATCACCTCTGAGTAAGCGGTATGCAACCGAGTACAACTGGAGTTTCTTTAGTCGAGTTGCATAGGGCATCTGTTTGAGGCCAGTGACCCTCTTGGTGAGGTACTGCTGTGGTCTTTCCAGCTGTTGTAGATGTCTTGTAAGGTACATCCCAAATGGGGTGTTGTACTCTATGATGGGTCTGATGAGTGATGAGTAGAGGGGCACAATGACCTCTTATGATCTGGATGTGAACCCTTTTGTGATTAGGTGGGCCACATAGAAGGATTTTCTAACCACTTTGGCAATGTGATTAGCAAAGGTGAGATTACTATCTACTTGGGTCCCCACTCCCCAGATCCCTTATTACATCTTCCATATTTAGGGGACTACCACCTATATGGTAGTTTGTGGGTACTTTGTTTTTTTCCAAAGGGGATGACTATGCACTTTTTGGCATTTAGCTTGAGGCCATGAGTTTGACACCAGGTATCCGTCTCAGTGAGACCCTTTTGGAGGATGTCTGTGTCTGCCAGAGAGTCAATTATAGCCTCTAGTTTGCAGTCGTCTGCGAACTTGGTCAGCCATAGTCCTCCTGTGTTTGCCTGTACCTCTGAGAAGTATATGCCGAGCAGGAGGGGTCCTAGGACTGAGCCCAAGGGAACACCACTTGTAACCGGTTTAGAGTTGTACCTAGCTCATGCAACTCTCACCATGTGGGTTCTGTCCATGAGCCAGTTGGCAAACCATCTTGTGACGCAGGGGTTTATGTTCAGGCTGGTGAGCTTGTCTATAATACCAGAACGGGGAATGATGCCGAAGGTCTTAGCGAGGTCTAGCTAAGCTGTGTGCACCATCTTTTCCTCGTCTATAGCCTTGGTAACTGTCTCAAAGAAGTCCACCAGGTTTAGGAGGCATGATCTGCCCTTAACAAAGCCAAACCGGGTACGGTCCAGTGTTTGGAGGTTCCCAGTGTCTCTGTTAATGAGTTCCATGATGATGCGCTCCATAGCCTTGCAGACCAAGCTAGTCAGGCGTTTAGGGTGATAGCTCCCAGGGTCTGTTGTGGCTCCACCTTTGGGGAGTGGAATAATCATTGCTGTACGCCACTCTATGGGTATGTAGCCTGTGGAGAGGCTGGGTTTTAACAGTGTATTTAGGTGAGGGGTTTGAGCTTATGTAGAACACAGCCTGGGACACCATCTGGTCCCATTGATGTTGTGTTTCTGGCTTTGGAGAGGGCTGTTTTAACCTGTCTGTGATTTCAGGGACTCTGCATTCTTCTGGTATGGTTATGGGCCTTTTTGGGGGTGAGAGGGGGTAAAGTTTGTACTGAACCTGTCTGTCAGGATGTTGGTGATATTGGTCAGTTCAGTGTATTTTGTGCCATTCTGCACTAACTCCGAGCAGATCTGAACATTGCCACTTAGATTCTTGACACAGCTAAAGAATGCCTTGTGGTTATCTTTGGAGTCCTTGGCAATTTTTTCTTTCAAAGCTCGCCTTGGATGATTTTATGAGGGATTGTAGTTTCTTGCTGTTACTGATCAGGGTTGTCTTCCCTTCTTGGGATTTTACTCCTTTCTGTACTAGTTTCCACCTTCTATTATATAGCTTGTTTATGACAGGAGTCCACCAGACTGGTTTTCTTTTCTTGGAGGAGTGAGTCATGGTTTTGCTTGGGATGGCACAATCCATGCATTCTTGTAGCTGCCCATAAAATAAAGGATTTTGCAGCTTGGACAGTGTTATCCTTCAGCATGGGGGCTTTGAAACTTTCAACCTCAGTCTTAAGTAATGTGAAATTTGCTTTTGAAAAGTTTTTCAAGGTGGTTTTCTTGTCCGGGGGTGGGGGTGGAATATGGATATCCAAAGTGATTTTTTTGTGGTCAGATCTAACCAGCGAGGGTTGACCTCTGATGTGGAACACCAGTCGCCCATGTTGGCGATGATCAGGTCCAATATGTTGTCACCTCTGGTGGGAGTGTTGACCAGTTGAACCAGGGCATATGAGTTTATAAATTCTAGAAAAAGTTGGGCAAGGGAGTTAGTACTTGAATAGTTCTCCCAGTTAATGATTGGATAATTGAAATCACCCAATATTAGGGTGTTTGGTAGGACCTTTATGTTTCCCAGTGTTTCCAGAAATGCGGAATGGGGGTCCTGGGACATGGTGGGTTATCTGTAGCAAGCTACAATTTGAATTGCAGTTTTGCCCATTGTTAGTTGCACATGGATGATCTCTGAAGCATTGTGCTTTGCCACTAACCTGGAAGTGTGGGTATCCTTGATGAATATGGATACGCCCCTGCCTTTTGTATTTCAGTTTGGGTTCTGTGGCCAAAATGTATGGTATGAGTTGTAGGCTGGTAGTGCTAGGGTGCTCTCTGGAGCCTTAACCTAGGCTTCTGTTACTGCACATATATCGATTTTCTCCATACTGAGGAGTACCTCGAGTGTGTGCATTTTGAGGTTTAGGACTTCTGGCATTGAGTAGCATTACCCTCAGTTTTTTTTTTTTACTTGTGCTATTTACGGTGGTGGGTTTGTCTTTTGAGCTTTGACTAAAAAATGCACTATGGGGGTGGCAAGAACCTTGGCCAGTATTCAAAAGCCTAAGGGTAAAAGGTGCAAGCCGTCTCTAGCAAAGCAGCTTGGCTTGTCGAGCATGTCATCCCAGGTGGACAGACACTGGATCCTCTTTGAATGACACCAGAAACTTAGCCAATTGCTGAAATCGAGAATTTTCTTCTTTATACCGTGGTATCATTCTTGGTGAGGGCAGGATGTTACTCAGGTTCAGGGTCATACCGGCCTAGGCTACTTGATCAGAGAGCTCTTCCATGTCTCTCTTCATGTAGTCCAGAGAGGTACAGCTCAGGTCATTCACACCAACATGGACAATGACAGAGTCATATTTATACTTGTTCTGGAGTGACCTGAGTGCTTGTGTTATGTGGTGGATCCTGGCACCCGACAGGTAGCTAACAGTAACCTTCTCCTTATTCAGCCTAGTGAGTGGGACGTCAGTATGCCTGACTATAGAGTCACTTATTACTAGTATGTTGGGTATGTTATTTTGCCTTAAGGGCTGTGATTGCATGGCACACTGGCTTTGTGAAGTATGCGTTTCATAGTTTGTGTTGGGGGGGGTGGAGGTTACTTGGATGTTTGCTTTGGAGGTCTCTGTTGGTTTTGCAGATTTTTATTTAGAGCCTCCGAGTATGTTTTCATGTATTTATGTGTGTTTTTTTGCCGGTGCTGGTTTAATGGGTCAATGCAAGACTGGTGGTGTGATACAAGTATTTCCCTTCTCCTCTTGACTGTCTGATCCAGTCTTGGGATGAGAGAGCTTAGCCTCTAGTTTGGCTGTATAACTGCATCGCTCACATGTATTAGTGTTTGGTGGTAGGAGGAGGGGGTTGTCTGTGTACATGAGGCAGTTGTAACATCGCCTCAAAATGCCCAGATTCACCAGCTGGACTGGAGAGTACACCTGAAACTGCCCTTTGGATATGCCTGGATAGGTACAATGAACTGTTTTACTGGATGGCTGGTAAGGTCGAACAGAGAGCCTTGTCCTTCTGTACAGTACAGGAGGGTCTAGTGCTAGGGTTTATAAGTGCTTTCTATAAGTTTTGAACAAGTGCCAGGCTGAGAAATGAATGGCTTGCGTGCTTAAGTTGAAAGTTTGTCTAGTTCCAAGGGAAAATTGAAGAGGAGACTTTGTGGAGCCGGGAATAGTTTTACCCTAGCTAACCGGCGCACAAAACTGGGCAAATATGGTGTTTATAGCATGGAAAAGAAAGAGATAGAAATTAACCCAAAATGGCCAATAAACTACTAATTTCTGGGCTGAAACTTCTCCTCCAGGGGCAGATAGGCTGCTCAATGCTCCCCTCTCTCACAGGTGAACAGAGAAACATCCTTCTATCCAAGTAAGGTATGGGCAAACACAAAGATTAGGATCCTGTCATATGTTTTTCCAAGTCTTAATATACCTAGTTGTACTCTTTCCTCATCTGTAGCATCTTCTCAACTATCTTTCTCACTACAATCATTGGGTCAGTTCTGCTGCAACCAGGTCTGAATCTAAACTGCTCATCTCCTATCTTACTTTTTACTACTCTGCATATTCATTTACCAATCACCCTTTTCAAAACATTTATGCAATGTGACAGGAGTCTGGCACCTCTGTACCATCTAGAGTTGTGAATGTCACCTTTATTCTTGTACACTGGCAGCAGAAATATTATATCTACTGGGATATACCTTTCTCTCCATGCTGTTATGAGTGTCATCAAGAGCCTAACTCACTCAAAATCTTGATTATATCTGCTATGGCTTCATCTGAGACTGCTGCTTTCCCTGACATCATTTTCTTAGTGCTATTTTTACTTCTTGTAAGGTGGGCTCTTCTTCCTCTTTCATTGTATGCTGCATCTGGGGTGTTATAGCTTCTCTAGGGTTTTAGTCCTTCAGAAGCTGCTGATAATACTCCTTTCATCTTCATTTGATGCACTTTTCATAGGTGAGCTGGTTGTTGATAACATCACTTATGAAAGGTGTTTGATACTATCTTCTTTATCTTTCTGCCTTTGTCTTGCAACTTGAAAGAGTTTATTTGTCTCATCTGATATGACGCCTTGTTCTTTCCTATTGCAACTGCTCTCTTTGCATCTTTGTTAACAGTTCAGTAATCCTTCTTAGCCTGGTCCATCTTTTCTGTTCCCTATTTTTTCCTGCATTCCTAATTTCTTTCCCTTGATAATGTCCTTTTCTTCTGTAGTCCACCAGCGTTCCTTATCTACCTCATATGCAAACCTGGATTAGCCATGTATCTGCTCTATATTCCTCACACCTGCTGTTTTGAGATGCTGCCATTTTTCTTCACTTCCATCGATTTTCTCATGCTCCTGGTGTACTAGAGCCCTGAGTATTTCCTTGAATGCTTGTGCTTTTCCTCCAGTCAACTTGCAGGTCTTCAACCTAATCTCTGTTGACCTTAGATCTTTCTCTGTCTATTGCTTGCAGCTTATTTTGGTCACCAGTGGTTTATGCTTTGGGCTGACCCTTTCACTGGGAATGACTTTGCAGTTGCCAATTCTACTGCAATGTTCCTTCCTTACTAGAAGAAAGTCAATCTAAGTTGCATGTTAGCCCCTCTTGTATGTGAACTTGTGACATCTTATGATCTCTTGCTGAACCATATGTTGGTCACCATTATGTAATTTGCCAGACAGAAGTCTAAAATGGCCTTCCTTCCTTATTCCTGTTTCCTCTTCCATGTAGGCCCAGGCAGTCCTCATAACTTGTTCTGGTTGTCCTGATATGAGCATTCAGGAACTCCATTATCTACACCAGGTCATGCTGTCCTGATTGTTCTAGTAGGTCCTACAATTGGTGCCTGAGTGTGCACTTCTCAATTATTACAACCCTGCTGTGGGGTAGAGACTGATATTATAAATACTGCATAGTCCTTAAACAGATTTCTAATTGCCATGAGTCTGGCACTAATTCTGATGACATCCCTCACTGTCTTCTGAAGTCTCTCCCTTATTACAATTTCCCAGTGAAAGGGTCAGCCCAAAGCATAAACCAGATCTTGTCTGTCCTCCCCTTGAGTAATAGACACTGGAATCCAAGCTATGTGGCTTTGTTACCCTGCCATTCATTCTTGTTTCCTGGATATAGAGAACATCCAGCGTTCTCTGTACCACCATGTCTTCAACTTCCAAGCTAAATGCTGTCAGTGAACCTATAATGCATGTAGCAATCCTTAGTTAACATTTAGCAGGTTGATTCATGTCCAGCTTTCACTCAACTGAACTATAACAGGCAATCGAAGCTGAGCAACTGGACAACAAATGGCAAGTAGCTTATTGTTCCAGGACTGCAAGGCTTTATGCTGGGTATACACTCGCTAATATAAGCAGTACCATTATTAATTTATGAAGCTGTGAAGACATTGTGGCTAAATAAATGAATGCTGTTACTGCATTTGAAGTCATGGCTGAAGCACTCAGTGTTTCAGTTTTACTATAGCAAGTCGGTTGTTACATTTTTTAGCAAGTAGAGTTCTACATTTTCAGAGGATAAGAGCTTTATTTTTCATTTTACTTTTCACCTTTGAGATGAAGGGGTGCCACTTTATGAACTGCACAAGGCATTAGGTGACCTTGCTACAGTTCTTCATGTTTGAAACTATAAAGTAAGGACTTAATGGTAAATGAATGGCTATAAATGAATGTTAGTGGTTTGCATAATAGATTGTATTTAGTTATATTGTGGTGCATAGTATGAAATTCAGAGTTATAACAGCAGTGTGTCTTACAAAGTAGATCTTGCATCTTCTTTTGTTAGTGGCATAGAATCAGAAATGTGTGTATGCTAGAGAACTATGTAGAACAATTGCTGGAGTTGAATATTGTCAAAGTATAAGGTATGAGTTGTTGAGTAGTCTTCACTCTTATATCCTATCAATTGTTAATTTCCATGACACTGAATATATTTTCTTAGTTTCTCCAAATGATTAATTTTCATCCATGTATAAGAATTCTTGAAGTTCACTTTCTTGTTATTGATTTCTTTTTTTGTAAAATGTATCTAATTGTTCATGATTGTTCTATGTATTTGTACTTTTTGGAGCTTTTCTCCTCAGGTCTCCACTGAAAATGGGCTCTTATGGCCCAGTAGACTATCCCAGTAAACAAATGTATTACATACATAAATACGTTATCCTGCATGTTCTTGTGCATATCGCTTACAAGTATTTTAGCTATTTCCATTTTTTGCACAACTTTATTATTAGCAACTGTTTTAATTGTATACCAGTACTATTTAGCATAAGTAAGACTGTTTGAATTTCTTACTATACTGAACATTATAAGAGTGTGTATTCACTCTTTTTTTCCCAGCTTTGCTTCAGGTATTCAAAATATTTATTATTCTTGCAAACTTCAGTTTTCCGTGCCTTGTCTTTATAGTTTGTCTGATGTTTCAGTTTGACACTACACCAGGGTATTTCTATGACATTCTTTCAAGCTTTTGAAGTAGGTATAAGCTCTCCTGAATAGGTGCTATAAATGTATCAAACGTAGACAGGGCTTATGCAGAGTCACTGTAGCAGTAGGCAGAGTTCCTGTTAATGAGCTAGACCTCTAAAACTCATTTTGAAGTTGATGCCTTCATCTGCATTCAGACAGCCTTCATCTGCAGTTAGACATGTTAGCAATCATAGAAATTCAGCTCATGGAGGATCTTGTACTATAAAAACAGAAAAAAAAGCAACGGAACTAAATTAAGGGACAGCTCTGATGTCTAGTCCATAGAATGCTCAGCCAGTGGAGATTAGATGATTTGCATGTTTACTTCATGCTAAATAGTTTGTGAGATTTGTACCAAAGGTTATTTAATTTCACCAGTAAATAGACCTGCAGAGAGAGAGAGAGACTCTGAAATTGCAAATGTCAACCAAAAAGTCAACAGCCTCATGGTACATATGTCAGCAGTCACCATAACATTTCTGGGATGGCTTAAGTGCCAGTATATTTCATGACACAAAAGTTATGGCTTGCTAAAAACTTTTGAAATAGTGAAGTGATTTATTTGTGGCTAATAAAGAGAACTTGAAAGAAAATTGTGGTATGTTCTGTATACAAAAATTAGTAAATAAGTAGCAAGAAAGTTAGCTACATAAATCAGTTTCTTGTTTGAAAGAACATTGCCAGTGCAAATATGAAAAGTACCTTGAGGCACAACACAGTCTAATTTATCATTCTCATCTTGCTGCATTTTTATTACTCAGGTGTTCCAGTGATCTAGTTTCATCTGACATTTGAATAGCTTCATCATAAAACATACTACCAGTGATCCAAAATAAGAAATGGTGTTTATGTCCAGGATACCTGTTATGGATGCATATTCTATTGTTAGGTAATGATGGATGGTCATAAAATAAGATTTTAATGATTATGTATATATAGATACATTATTCATTTCTGTCTGTCAGCCAGTCCCATCTGACTCAACAGCATGTTTACAAGGGGGACTTGGGAGCACTGATTTATTTAACTTTCTTATGCAGAGAAACACACTAGGCAATTTAATATTCCTTTAACCTCCACTATGTATGCACAAAGTAACATTTGTAAACATTTTCTTGGAACTGATTACTCTGCATGCAGTAAAGTCAACATAAATAAATCACGCATGCATGCACACATTTATATATGTATCACTCTGTCTCTTTCTCTCTCTCTCTTCCTAATTATTTTTTTTCTGTATACACACACACGTGCATTTATACACACACACACACACACACACACACACACACACACACACACACACACACACACACACACGATAGGCACAGAAACGCACAAAGGCAAACAGATAAATTGTCAGAAAAATAAAGAATGCGTATGTCTCTGGAGTGTTAAACATGAAATATATTGTACAGTAAGAATAAAAAATGCATTTTGATGAGTAGTGAAGGCATGAATCAAAAGAAAAAAAATCAAGCTCTTTAATTTTATATTTCAGATGGCATTTTGACTGCCCAAGACTCTTGTCTGACAGTCCATAAATGTCAGTCACTAAAGGACAAGTGTTATTATCTGCATTCTAAGGTAAGAATGATGTGTCTTTCCCTTACTCAGAGATTCAGAGGTATAAAAGTAAGCATATATAAGTAGCAGAAAGATTCACACAGTCTGAACTGCCATATCTCTAAGGTTTGTTAGATACAGCCACAATACCATGAAATCATTCCCTTTCAAAGAGTACTAAAACATCTCTCAGATCATTAGGACAGGTTTCGAACAATATTGCCAACAGCAAGTGAGCATATGGAACCTCCTCAAGGGACTCAACAGGATATATATATGATAGAGTTTAAATGCGGAGATAAAGTACTTATGTTAGTACCCATCTGCCAAAATCAATCCCCATGAAAACTGGCATGGACCCTTTGACATTATACACTAGAAAAGTGGAGTCAACTCTAGAGTGAGAAAACCTGGAAGAAAGGAAATCAGAATAATAGTACCATATAAATGTTCTGAAACTTTGAAATAAATTGAAGTCTCTGTGATAAACATATTTGCAGAGGAAGTCATGCCCCCACAACCTACCCTCAATTCAAAATAAATAAGACATCATCATGCTCTACTTTGACCACCATGCCACTGTGGAAGTGAAAAAACCCTTTAACCTTGCACAGCTTATACTTTCTGGAATCTTCTGAAAGTCTAAAAAGTTATGGTCTTACTTTATTCATTCATTATTAGGCCCAACATTGAATATAATGCACTTTTTGGCTGATATATCACTAAACACATAAACTGCTCAAGGTTTACTCACCAGAAAGATTTTTAGGGCAAAGTACCCTTAGCTACTCTGATAGACTAAAAGCCCTCTCCTTCTGCTCAGTCATACAGACTCTGAGGCATGATCTCTGCTTTTCTTTCTGTACAATGAATGACTTAGGACTCTTTTAATTCCTTCCACTAAATAGAACCAGTGGCAAAGCAACCATCCATTCTAGAGATCTAAACCTACATTACCACATTAACATCAGATGCATAACGAATACCTAACTCAAACATAGTCCCCATTTTTGAGATAAGTTGCCCTTAATTATCAAGCATATATTTCTCTAGCAACATTTATAAACAAACTGGATGACAGGAAGGGTGATCACAGTTTTTTTTTAACTGGGGATATGTGGATAAGATCTACTTAATGGGGGGCATTGTTAATCTACCACCAATATTTGGTGATTTGAACTCGGCTGTATGCCTGTGTTCAGATGGAGTACATTGCATAAATATAGGTTTGCTTCAGCTATAGTATATTTGTATCTGCAGAAGGCTCAAATTGTAACTGCTTTGCCCAGTTGTGTGCAACATCACTCCAAGAGGAGCAGGATCATCTGTCCTCAATAAACATGTCATGGCCTCCTTAACATGAACATAATAGACTGGTATTACATGGCGAGGCCATGGAAAATATATGAAAATTTGTCAGTAATGTCTGCAGCTCAGTGATAGTCATGGAGCCATGGAGTGCCATTCACAGTGGATACCAAGATATATGTGGCTTTGCATATATTAGCTATAGGGAAATTAAGTGATCTACTGTGGACACAGTGGGGGTATTTCAGGCCACTGTCCCAAGAATGCTCTATTAATTCCCTGACTCCATGATTCAGTATGTGTGTTTTCACATACCCCAGAGGAGAGGGAGCCAACAACATTTGGTAGTTCTGCGATATAGCTTATTTTTCTGGGATTATGGGGGCCATAGGCTGTACCCACATTAAAATATAGGCCCCATTTTGTGAACTGAAAAGATTATATATGAGCTGCAATGGGTATCACTCCATCACAGGTTGGTATGTTATACACAGACTATCATTTGCAATGTATGTGATTTTTTTTGGCAGAATGTGAATTGCTTTGCATTATGTTTTTAAATAGAGGATATCCAAAGACTTTTTTTGATCCTATTAAGGCAGAGATAGTTAACAAAAGGTTAACAAGAGTTTATGTTCCATTATTATCTGTTAATCACAATTTGTTAGCTGCAACATCCTCTGATAATGGATGTGACTTCATGTTTGTCACAAATTCAAATGAGGTTCATAATAGACACCACTTTAATGTCAAGTATGAACATTCGTTTATTAATACATTTTCTATTGATAGCCATGAGGCTGGTAAAATCTTGAATAAAAATTGGAAATTCATTATTAATGACCCCATGTTATGTGAACGGCTTGCCAAGGAGCCACACATTGTATACAAAAAGTGTTATAGTTTTAAAACATTGTATGTCAATATGGCCTCAGGGAACAAAATATATCAGGAATGTTTAAATAAGTATGGGGCATGTTTCCAATACTCATATTTATTGGAAGGAGATTCTTTCTCTTGTTATGAACAAAACATATATAGCCCCTGGGAAATTTACTTGTGACACCAGAGGTGTTGTTTACATTGCTCTGTGTCAGTTGTGTGAAGGATTTTACATTGGAAAAACTGAAGGAAGAATTAGGGATCGTACATATGAACACAATTGTGATACACTATTAGAACCTACTACCAATGCCTCATGTAGGCATGTTTCTAAATATCTTTCACATTTTTCGTTTACTATTGTTGAGCGGTTCCATTTAACATTCTGGGTGGGCAATGTAAAATCTGTATTGAAGAAGGTGAACTCTGGTGGCAAATTAGACTTAATGCAATGACTCCCCCCAGGGTTAAATGATGGTATCTCAATACAGAGTCTGTTAAAGAAAAAAGCATATTTGAAATAATTAAGGATTGGGTAATGTGACGTGTTATAAAGAGAGTGTTTGCGTTTTTATTTCCATGCAATTTCTTTATTCTTGCTTAACTAGTTTATTCCTTTAAGTGTTTTAATTAAGGCTGAGTGATCATATGATTTTAACTTACATAAGGCAGATTTTTATTATCATTCGGTATCTGATGAAGTCCAAATCTGTGAGGGCAAATGCGCTTATTGTATTTTTTTTACTTTTTGCTTATAGGTTGTAGTACATGAATAAACTTCTATTTGTGTGCTGTATCAGTCCTGGGTATTGTTTGTGGAGTTTTGGTTTGTGGTTGTTGTCAACTAGGGAACAATGGTACTACATGGTTAGATGTGTAATGGCCCTAGGGCCATTAACCTAGTAACATCCTATAAACCTATAACCTATCCATACCAGACAGGTCTAGGGCATGCACAACAGAGATTTCAGATTCCCATGCATGACTCCACTCACAAGAGCTGGCTCTTCTAGGTGTTGCATTGGCTGTAACTTGTCCTTGGCTAGATTCTGGTGTGCTATGTGACCTTCAACAATGTCTGTCAGATGATGTGCTAGCATGTCAGCCATGACCACAAGACGCATTCTCCTTTATGTGGACACCTCCACAATAGAAGTTGTAGAAATGCTAGCATTATCATTGCAGGGTCTCACTCTTCTACAACAATGGCTAACTTATGGGGATGTAGCAGATAACTGGCTACGAAGATGACCTTTCACCTTGCATGATGACCCATTGAAGACACTGTGTTGTCCAATATGTAATTCAGTCTATCAATGTAGGAACACATATGAGACATGCACTCACATAGGTCAGCATGTACAGCCTGGAGCACCCTCACTGTCTTTGCTATGGCAGTGGTGGAATTATCCCATGCCTCCATGATAACACTGCACATATACTGAGTTGCAGCCAATGACACACCAACCACAGGGGACAGGTGGTAATCATTATCTCTAGGGTGGACCATTACTAACCCCCCTGTTTGGACCTCCATGCCCATGAGTGCTACGGTAAGATTCAGACATCTGCCTAGTGGGTGACAGCACAGTTCCCTGAACTATATTGTCCTCATCAACCTGTCCACTCTCAGATGTTTATGTATCTTGGATATCCACAGGCATAGAGACTGCATCCATTACAAGACAAACTCAGAAACATGAAAATAAGATGAAACTCAACCAAAGCAGAACAAGGGTAGTCCAGGAAAAAAACACTTTAATTTAGTGCTTTCATTAAAAACTAGACTTCATCAGAATACCATGTATCTAACAAATCAAGTTTAAATACTCTCCCCAGCAGTAATTATACAATCAAATGGCATCACTTCCCCTTGTGAAAAATGATCAGTGCAATAAAAAGGTTGCAGTAAAAAGGTTTAAATATCAGCCCTTTTAAAACATTAGAAACTATAATATTAAAATAATTAAGTTATGTTCCAGCATTTTTTATATAAAATATAATGATTTAAGCTGATTCTGATGGTCTAGTTTTTGATGAAAGTGCTAAATTAAAGTTTTTTTTCCTGTGCTACATGGTGGTGTGTTGTTTCTGGACTATCCTTGTTCTGCTTTGACTGCACCCATTGTCTGTGCAGGACATGCAGTGGTCACAGTCCCTGTGTCTAACACACTCCCTGCACCAACTGACTGTGCCAGGCTTTACTTATCAACATTATTAGAGGCTACAGATCCTCCATCATCAGATGGTGGCAGTTATGCTGTGCTGCTGCTGGATAAAGAATCACCTTTGAATATACTCATGCAAACAATGCAGTGCCGGTTCCTGCATAAGTATGAACCAGCCCCGCAAGTACACATGCAACTAATACCATTAAAATTATAAACATGAGAAAAAACATAGCCCATACCTTGCAGAGATGGATGTTCTCACTGGATCCATGCTGTACCTGAATACTTTAAGTCAGGCAGATTTAATGAAGTTTAGCAAGACTATGATGTAATGAGGACTAAATACAATGAAATAGGATTACATACCTAGCACATCTGATCTGGAGCCTTTCCAGCTCTCCCCCAATATCTGGCACCACACAGTGGGACTCAGTGGATGTAGGGCTGCCTTTATGCAAGACCTTCATCTCTACAAGGGGTGATTCATTTCACAGCCTACCACTTGTTGCCCTACTTTCCTCTGCCAGGACTCTTGATCTCTGGATGGCTCATATTTATGGCCCTGAGGTGCCCTGGATTATAGCTGCAATCTGGACCATGCACATCATTTTCATTGCTGACAGTCTCAAACCAGGCATGATAACAGAAAGGCTGGTCTATGGAATGGACAGCAAATAGTGGTTGCCCATGGAGACAAAGGGCCTACAGTATTTATTTATTTTATTTCTTTTAAATTTGTTTACCAGGAAAGTCTGACTGTGCAATTACACATTTTCAGTGAGGTCTCGTGAGAAAAACTCCACATATAAGACATTTAAACATAAACAGAAGTGCAACAATTATACAATAGTAAAACATGTAGGAGTAACATAATATTTCTGGCAGTAAGGAACTGCTGATAGTACCGCATATAAGTTATTTGAACATCGACAGAAGTGTAACAATTTATATAATGGTAAAACAAGTAGAAATAACAAGTAGAAATAACATCATATTTTTGGTAGTAAACAACTACTGACAGAAAATACATATAGAGCAGAATGCAACAACAAAGAATCTAAATAATTCATGAGATGTCATTCTTCATTAAATAGGTTTGTGGGTGGACGTGTAACCAACACTAGATGCAGTACTTTTTTGGAGCCATGTGTTTTAAGATTAGCTGTGTTGGTATGGAAAATTGTAATTAACAGCCTTGTCCTACCTTTACCCTTAATAATCCTAACACTACTGCTACTACTATTCAACTGGGCCATATACTATGCTGCAGGCAGTAGCATAGCTAGTGTCATTGGAAGAGACTGTTGTATTCCATGTGTGGTCTGAACTATTGCAACTGCTTGCAACAGTTTAAAAAAATATTTTTTTCTTTCTTTTTTTTTCAAAAGTCATCTGTAGCAACAGTTTGCTACATTTTCAAATAAAAATAATTCTTTCTCTTTTTTTAGTCAAACCTAAGTGTTGCAGTGGTCTATGCAAGATATAAAGTGTTCTTGAAGAAAGAGGGTGGGGAATGAGTGCAGAAATGGGTCTTGATTGGCTCATGCCTTTCAAGAGAACCAAGTACTAAACTGAAGACTTTTTTGTTTGTTTTTAATTTCAGCTGTGAAGGGACAGGGAAGAATACAGAAACTAGAACTGCTGGCTGGTTATCTCCTCCATTTCAGGAGAACTAAACACCAGATTGCAGATCTTAATTTCGATTCTCACTTCCTCAGTGATGATGAGGGGCACCAGACTGAGGAATGGCTGCAGGCACTGGGTGAGCCTGCTACAGCTTTAGATGTAGTAGTGCTTGGCAGATATTTGTATCCACAATCTTTGTAAATGTCAGGCTTGTATGTGTACAGGGCACATATTCTCAGTGAAATAAGCACATAACTGCAACTAAAAAACACCACCATTTGATCATTACAATAGCACAATGAAAAACTTGTTGCTAATTACATATGCAAAAGGCACAGCACACTGCAACAATGCTGAGCACTACTCTCAGTATAAGCTCAGGGGTGTGTCTACTATCTCCACTAACAATCCTGCATGCCACTATATTCAGTAAACTTGCAATGTAACTCAATAATCTTTTGGGCAACACATTTACAAATACTGTCAACCTGACATTGCATATAGCCCTTAGAGTAAAGAGCAGACCAAAAAGTATTGTTAAATAGCTGTATAGATGTGTAAAAAGTATCACTTACCTCATGTAAGCAGTCAATTTCTTGAGAAGGAATATTTCTTCAAAAACACACAGGTGGAGTCAGACTCTGGTTGCAGAAGTTTTTTTTTTTTTCAGTGCAATGACTTTCTGAGCTTCTCATTGCAATGATAACATGTAGATTCACCTCTCTGGGCATGATGCTAATGTTAATTGGGGATTATCTCATTACTGTTTCAGAATCACTCGGTTTGCATAAGGAGCAAATGTGATAAACATTGTGGAGATTTCTACACAATGCTGTGCACCTGCCTGAGCACTTGCAAGTAGCTCCATGAGTGTGTGGGCAGCCATTTTTTTAGGGTTGAGATAATTGTCATCTCTTGTTTAAGAATCATCAGATGGAGTCACATCAATGATATATATAGGGATGGAGGACTGCTTTCTTTCACACCTTATAGTGGCATTTAAACAATGCTATTACAGTACCTATATGTTCTTAGTTTCCAATCTGTTGTGCAATTTAGATGCCAATCGGGTCCCATTATTACAGGGAAGGTGGGAGAGATTAGAATTGTTAAGAGTGCCAATTATCTGCCCTTTTTCCATAAGATTCTTCAAGGTGAGCACCATGGCTAGAGAAAGAAGGGGTAGTGTTCTTACACAGAGGTGATGCGAGGAGTTCAGGATTTTTCTACACATCCCCATAAAGAAATCAATCATATGGTCCAGCAGGAGGGCTATGCCATGTCACAGTTTAAGGCTGATAACTGGAATGGTTTGGCTGTTACCCGTGTTTGTGGTATGCCACTTAGTGGGGAACAGTGCTGTTGCCATTACAGTGACATGAAGCATCTCAGTCTTGACCTCCTTTGTCAATGGAGGAGGAAATTAAGGCACAGTCATCATCTTTGTATGTAAGTATAATGTATTTTAGCTATCCAAATAATCTGCAACTTTAGGCCATTATGAAATATTTCATTATGCCTTTCTTATGTCCCTTGCCTACAAAGAGGTCGAAAGGAATAAGCAGATGCACAGGATCAGGCTGGAGTGCCTAAGGGAGCATCGGGTAGAATATACATGCTGTCACAACAATGGCTGGCTTTTAATAGTACTAGGCACTAATACATAATTGTATAACTAATACATAATTGTATAACTTTCATAGACCAGCGCAACATTGGTCAGTACTGACAGAGATCAAAGATATTAGTATGACTGTGCAATGGTAGAAGTGTTTATTCATACTCAGTGCTCTACAGGTGAACAAAGGGGGTGTTTATGTTAAATGTCTTTGTACTCACATTGATGAAAATACCATTGGTTTCTATTCCTCCCACCTCAACAGGCTGCTGTCATTACGAAAAACATGTTGAAACAAAGCACTGAAAGCTTTGTTGTCTTTGTTATAAAGGTATTTTAAACTCAACTATCGTTGTTTTTGGAATTACGAAAAACATGTCATGTATATTTTTCTTAGTTGTAGCATCACTGTACCAATAGATGGTCCATATATGAAAGATCAGCAATATTGGCTTACTAGGCATTTTACAGCTTACAATAGGATTGGCTGTCCATTGCCTATCATCTGTAATTGAGTGTGTCTGTATGAGAAGTATCTCAAACTACAGGCACACATTGGTCTGGTTAAATAGCCCCAGCTGTTAGTCTTCTGTCTGCAATACCTCATGTCAGTCAAGCTGTTGTTGTACATGTCTGTGTAACTGTCTCTCTATATCTATCTATCTATCTATCTATCTATCTATCTATCTATCTATCTATCTATCTATATGTATGTATTTTCGGCTTTTGACATCTGGGATTATTTCCTGCTTTGCAAAATATATTCTGTTTAAATGTATCATTAATATCAATAGTTAGAGCACATTTTTCATTGCATTTGTATTTCTCTTCCCCACCCTGTCTGTTTCAGTACTTTCTCTTACATACAGTTTTGTGGTTTATTTATTTTTTGTTGATCTCCATTTGTTTTACTATTATACACAGCAGCACAGCAGTCTGCAACTGACTTTTTGGCAAAGCCTGCTGGTCCCTCACAGGGGGTATCATCAGCAGCAGTGTTGCCATAATCACCACCAGGAGCAACCAGCATACCTGGGTCTCAGGCTGCTGTAGTAGTCTGTAGACCTCCAGCACAGTGGTAGCCACCAGTAACAGTTTGAGTGGAGGTGACATCTCTGTCACCCTTTGGCAGCTGGGGGACATTGCTGACAAGTTTAGATGCCTGCATAAAGCCACATGAAGACAATGCTCCAGTGGCTCATTGAATATGGCAATGTCCAACACTGGCTCTATTTCTGAGCCAGAATCCAATGGCAATGATACCAAGGATGGTCAATAATCTCCCATTGTGTCTCAGTTGGTAGAGACAGCATCTCCAAACATGCAATCCTATTCCCCCAAGCAGATGTTTCTCTCCTTCCCTCATGTATCTATGCTTAGCCTGTTGATTTTACAATCCTCCCCCCAATATTGTCTTCACTCTGTTTGTCAGATGTTTGTAAGATGTTTCTATCATCATTTTCCACTCCATCATTGTATTACCCCACACCATGTCAGCCTTATGTCTTTCTCTGCTACCTAACCTATCCTTCTTAGCTTTCTCTTCCTTTTCCAACTTCCACAATTTTCCCTTTTTTTTTTTTTTAAAAAATGGACAACTGTCCTACAAAGAAAGTTCATCTCTGCTACTGATATGCTACCCTTCTCATTGCTTATTTGCTCACCTTCTGTTCTACTCTCTACTTGATTTTCCTTTTCATCTACATTTTATATGTTCATGTCCAAACTTTAATCCGGTCAACAAATAACCACGCTTGCCCAAAAAATGACTATAAACGCTATATTTTTGTGGTTACACATTGCGTGACAGTTTGCAGAGAGCACCCTTGATGTATATATATATATATATATATATATATATATATATATATATATATATATATATATAAAACCAGTGAGATGTGTCACTACTTTTGGTTTAGTAAAAATGAGGACCAGTCTATGTTACGTGCCACTCGTCATGCAAATGAGCTGAGTACCGTTGAGAGGCAGTGAAATGGAGTAATGCTTGCACCCTTTTTCTGATTACTGCCATTGCTTAGTTTGGTAATAACTTGCTTTGTAGGCTGTTAACTCACAGAGCAGAGAATTCTTATCCCCTCATTGTTATGTTTTTAATTTTCTGCCTTTGTTCTATCCATGTTTAACATTCCCTTGATATCTGTTTCCCTGAGCCCTTCTGTATCTCTTCTATAATGACTCAGCCTGTTAATGCTGTATTTAAAAGACTATCACTGAAGAGAGTCATGGGTTCAATTCTTCTGATTTCTACTTCCAGTCTATTCTTGTGTGATATTCCGCAATGTGTTTTCTGACCCATTTAGGATCATAGGAGGATCATAGGATCATAGGAGGTTACTAGGCTAATGACCCTGAGACCCTTACAAGCCTAGCCAAGAGTTTAGCCCTAAAAAAGAAAACTCAGTCAGCATCTGATGCCCCTGTCAATGAAGGACACAGGTGGTACCCCTGGGGCAAATTTGTGGTTTTCCATCCACTCATCAAAGTTGCGCTTGAAGAGGGTCATTGAGGTACTCTGTTTGACGTATATGGGAAGTCTATTCCAGAAATGGGGCAGCCTCCGGGAGACAAACCTGTCTCTCCAGCAGATTATGTTGATGTCACATATTAGATTCAGGCCTTTTGAGTGGGTAATGTACGAGGAGTTAGACTTATGGATATGGAGCATCTCTAGTAGGGCAGGGTCTGAGATTGCCTTGTAGGCGAGACACAGATCACCTCTGAGCATTCTGTACAATACCAAGTAGAGTGATAGTGATTTGAGCCTGTCCACAAAGGACAAGTGTTGAAGGCCATGGATTCTCTTTGTAAGGTATTTTTGTGGCCTTTCCAGTTGGTGCAGATGTTTGGGAGATACATACCAAACGGGACATTATAGTCAATTTTTGGTCTAAAGAGGGAGGAGTATAATAAGGTAATAAAATCCTTTTTTCTGGATGCAGTCTCCTTTACTTATGAGATGAGTCAAGTAAAAGGCTTTTCTGACCACTGCTGCTACATGATATTCAAATATGAGATTGTTGTCAACCTGAATACCCAGGTCTCTCACCACAGGTTATGTAGCTAGGGGGTTGCCGTTGATGTGGTAATCAGTAAGGGTCATGTTTTTGCTGAATGGTATGATGATACATTTTTTTGCATTTAACTTGAGGCAATGACTTTGGTACCAGTCATTAGTTGCTGTGAGACCCTCTCGCAGTATGTTAACATCATTTGGGGAGTCAATAACAGCACCTAACTTACAGTTGTCCGCAAATTTGGTTGGCCACAGGCCTTTTGTCTTTGCCTGGACCTCTGAGAAGAAGATGCAAAACAGTAGGGGTCCCATGAAAGATCCCTGGGGAACTCCACTAGTGAAAGGTCTTCTATCGGAGGTGGAGGCACCTATTTTGACCTTGTGGGTCATGTCAGTGAGCCAGTTGGCCACCCACCTGATGAGATAGGGATTTATGCCAAGTTGTGTTAGCTTTTCAATGATTTCCGAGTGGGGGATTGTGTCAAAGGCCTTGGCCAAGTCAAGATAAGCTGTGTGTACTGACTTTCCCTCATCTAGAGCCTTGGAGGCAGTCTCAAAGAAGTCAAACAGGTTCAACAGGCAAGACCTCCCCTGACGAATCCAAACTGGGTGGGGTCAAGTGCTTGGAGATTGCCTATGTCCTTGTTTAGGTGATCCATAATAATATGCTCCATGGCTTTACAGATCAGACTTGTTCAGCTAATGGGGTGATAGTTTCCGGGGTCAGTAGTGGCACCACCTTTGTGCAAGGGGACAACAGAGGTAGTTCTCCACTATGCTGGAATGAAGTCTGTACTTAGGCTGTGGTTGAATAGGTTGCTTAATGCTGAAGCTAGTCCTTGCTAGAGATGATGCAGAATACAGCCTGGGATACTATAAGGTCCCATGGAATCTGTGTTATTTGCCTTGGATAGGGCCTTTAGCATTTGATCTACAGAGATATGAGGTGCAGGACAAGTACTGGGGATGTTGAAAGGGCCTTTGAGGGGGACAGGGGGATGACGTTTGCACTGAACCTATCTGCTAGCAGGTTGGCTAAGTCAACAAGATCAGTGTAAGTGATAGCATTAAGTACTAATTCAGAACAAAACCTTGGCTTTGCCATGGAGGTTCCTGATGTAACTGAAGAAGGCTTTGTAGTTTCATTTGTTTCGGAAGCTAGTTTCAATTCATAATTGACTTTGGAGGTTTTCAGTAGTGAATTAATTTGCTTGTTGAGGCTAAGAAGGGAGTGTTTCCAGTTTGGAATTTGTTCCTTTTTAATCTTGGACAACAGTTTTTTCCTTCTGTTGTAAAGCCTGTTGGTAGAGGATGTCCACCAGACAGGTTTGTGTTTCCATGAGGAGCAGGTGTTAATTCTGTTGGGTATGGCTGAATCCATACAGTTGTACAGCTGCTTGTATACTCCACTGGTGTACTGTTCAGCATAGGTGTCTGCATTCTCTGAGGGGGGCAGTGGTGTGAAGCTACTGACACCCTCCCTTAGGAGGTTGTGGTCAGCTTTTGAGAAAATTTTTAGCCTGATTACAGCTGGGGGGTTGGGTGGGATAGAAACTTCAAATGAAACAGACTGATGATCTGATCTCACCAGGGAAGAACATAATATGGGAGTGGTGTAATGGTTGCCCATGTTGGTGAGAACCAAGTTCAAAATGTTATCTTTCCTTGTGGGGAATGAGACGATCTGGTCTAGTGCATTAGAACTGATGAAGTTAAGGAATCATTGGGTGAGTGCATTAGTGCAGGAATAGTTCATCCACTCTATAGTGGGGTAGTTGAAGTCACCAAGGATCAGGGTGTTAATGGAGACACTGGTGTGTTGCTGCTGCATGTGATGTTGTGTGTGGAATGTTTGTGAGTGTGTTTTGGAGGTCCTTGCTGTTTAGGTAAGTTTTTATTGTTGATGAGGTCAAGTAGATCCAGGTGGGAGGAGTGGGTGCCCTGAGTCATGGACGGGCATTTATAGCTGGCTATAACTTGGATGGGTGTCTTGCCAACTGTCAGTAGCACCTAGAGTAGTTCAAGTGCATCATGCTGGCAAACCATTCTGGAAGTGTGCCTTTCCTTAATGAAGATAGAGATGTCCCCACCCTTAGTATTCCCAACTTCATTTTGGGGTCAGATTGTGTGGAATGAAGTATAGCCTTGCTCTCCACAGCCCTGAACCAAGTTTCCATGACCGCACAGATGTCGGCATCTTCCAGTGTGAGTAGAGCCTCCATTGAGTGCATTTTCAGGTTAAGGCTGCTAGAATATAGCAGCATAATCTTCAATTTGCTTCTTGACAGATCTTTTATGTTGGACGATATGTCTTTGGGACATTGCCTAAGAAAGTAAAATGGGGGAAGCAACAGTCTTGGCCAGGATCTGGAATCCCAGGGTTGGCAGGTGGAGGCCATCTCTGACAAAGCATTGAGGTCTGTCAACCTTGTCATCCCAGGCAAGCAGATACTGGATCCCCTTAGAATGACACCAGAAACTAAGCCAATTTTTGAAGTCAATTATTTTTTGTTGGTATTGTGGTATCATTCTTGGTGAAGGTAGCATGCTGCTTAGGGCTAGTCTCATATCTGTCTGAGTAGTCTGAGAGCTCAGTCATGTCTCTCATCATATAGTCCAGGGAGGTACATCTCAAGTCATTCATTCCAATATGGACAATGACAGAGTCATACTTGTACTTGTTGTGGAGAGACTTAAGTTCATGAGTGATGTGGCAGACTCTGGCACCAGACATACAACTGACCGTGAGCTTCTTGTTGAGACTGGTGAGGGGGACATCAGTGCATCTCATAACTGAGACACCAATGACTACTACGTTTGGTTTATTGTTATGCCTTGTGGGCTGTGTTGGTTTATAGTTTTGCCTTGTGGGCTGTGTTTGTGAGACACTGGTGTGTTGCTGCTGCATGCGATGTTGTGTGTGGAATGTTTGCAAGTCTGTTTTGGAGGTCCTTGCTGTTTAGGTAAGTTTTTATTGAGAACCTCTACATAGGTGGGTGTCTGTTGTGCTTGGCTATGTAATGTGCGTGGTGCAGTGTTTGTGCTGGCAATTTCCTCTTTGTCATGAGTACTGACTGTGGCATGAGAGAGGATAGATTACAGGTTACTGATGTAAATGCCTTTTTCCAAGTAGAAGAATGATGTGCTAGGAGAAGAGGGTTGTCAGTAAACAGGAGGCAGTTGCTACACTGTCTTAGTATACCCATGTTGACAAGGCTGGCAGGAGAAACTGATGGGAATTCTCCAGACATAGTGTTCCAGATACTTGGGTGGACTTATGGAGAGAGGGTTTTGATAAGGATTTGTCCACAAGAGTGTAGACCACAAAAACCTTCTCAAATGTAAAGTAACTGGCCTGAAGTCCAAGTGCTAAATCCAAAATTAAGATGCTTAGAATAACAGACACATTTAATCAGGCTACTAACAAGCAGTAATAAATGCAGTAGAATAAAAGGGCATGCACACAACAGCACACAGCAAAGCAAAAATAAGGTAAAGTAGGAAGAACACAATTACAGTAAAAACAGCTGATAAATGTAATTTTTTCTTTTAGGTGTAGCAGGTGGAAACAGAATATAGTTGAAGATTAAGAAACTAAGGGGGGTGGCCTTCCAAAATGCTCTCTCTGTACTCAGTAGACTGAGCTGATGAGATGGGACTGGGAGGAGTGTCCAAAATCAAAGAAGCAAGAGGATTGTCCTTCCCAAATGATCTCACTGTACTCAGTTGATTGGGCAAATGAAATGGGAATGGGGGGAGTGAACAAAATCAAATTTACAGCAGGGGTAGATAATTCCAAAGCCACCAAGTTTAAGAGGAAAACAACACTTGGTTGGGAAAAACAAATAAAATACAGACAGACAGACAGAGGCCAACAATAAACAATGAAGCAGATAAATAAATGCAGTACAGTTTTGTTAACTATCACTGAACCAGACTGAGTGCAAAAAAATTATATCAGCCTGGTATATCCAGATGATTATAGAATCAAATACAGCCATGTAATTAACTCTGCTATATCAGTTCTGCTACTGAGCACAAATTCACAGAAATGTAAGTTTTTGCACCAGAAGTACAACAGAGAAAATAAACCCTCAGGCAATTAAAGAAATGTAGAGGTGTTGGCCAACAGTTATCACCTTAGATGGGCTGACTTCATAGAATGCAAAGCAACCCCCACTGTGAAACTAGCTACTGAACTAACCCTGAGAAACAAAATGCAGGCAGACAGAGGCCAGTAATAAACAATGAAGCAAATAAGTAGATGCAGTAGAGTTTTGTTAGCTATCACTGAAACAGATCGAGTGCAAAAAAGTATATTTATATGAGCTTGGTATATCCAAATGGTTATAAAATCAAATACAACCAGGTAATTAGCTCTGCTGTATTAGCTCTGCTACTGAAATTAGCTATTTTATATGACTTCTAAAATGGCTCATCTTGTTAATACTGTAGTTAAGAGACTATAACTGAAAAATGTGATTTGGTTTTGGCCTGTCCTTTGATTTCTGCTTCTATTCTCTATTCTAGTGTAGCATTCCCCTGATATGTGTTTCCATAATGACTTCAGTATGGTGTCTGCATCGCTCAACTTATTAAAGCTCTGTTTAAGACAATATTGTGTAACAGATCAAATGGATTTGTTTTCAATATTATAATTACATTATAGTACAGGTAAAATAAAAATGAAAATATACTGATGTCAGGAGTGATGCAGGTCAACACATTATGTTACTTTACTGCCTCCTCATACTGTCTGGGATTCACATTGTCTATATTCAGTTATTTCAGATGGATATCAGTATGTAAGTGACATACCACTTTCTCCATTGTGTTCTGCATACCTGCTATGTTCACCAGCTCCCTTTGCAGACTTCTGTTAGTTTCTGTTGTTTTTTTTTGTCTACTATCACCTTTACACTTGATCCTTAGCACTAATAATGTTACTTAAGTCTATAAAAAAAATTAAATATCTTTTGCCTTGTGTCACAACAATAATTCAGCACCTTAGTATTACTGTCTCTGCATGCAGATTAGCAATGACTAAACTAAATGTTCACGCAGGTCAGTGTTTACAAAAGCTGCTGGTACTTTACTCTGGCAGCAGTTGGTCTAACATGAACTTTCAGCAAGGCCATACTGCAGCAGTGATTGAAAAGCTGCACATTGTACACAATGATCTGGCCACATGCATTTATAATAAACATTTGTGGCTTGTCTTGTACACATAGTAAACAGAGGTGACTTGGATACAATCACAGAAGTGACATTTCTGAATCCCTTGGATATAGTCTTTGTCTTTTTTGGCATTAAGTTAATGTAGGATTTTGATGTTTTTGTAAGTATTCTGATTTCTGCATTTAGATATGCTGGTATTATGAAATGTCAACATTTAGGTGTCAATGGTATGAGTGTCAATGGTGTGATAGATCAGCATTTTTAAATATACTGATAGATAGATAGATAGATAGATAGATAGATAGATAGATAGATAGATAGATAGATAGATAGAAAGAACAGATGTACATCCTCAAACAACTTTTCTGTTTTCAGTAGGACATAGCCATTACACTTTCAGGGAGGAAGATTGGCAAATGGAAGCATCCCTTCACTTCAAGAAGAACTTTTTTTTCAAAAACAAATTCCCATTTGAGCACAGCAGTTTTTAACATGTAATCATCGCAACATTTTTTGTCCTGCTCCACTTCAAAAAACACACAACACTGAATGACATTTGATGACCTTTATTAAACTTCCATAAACATGATTGTTAACCAGTAGTTATAAATTTCAACCAAATCATGACACAGGTGATAAGACCCATGGAAGAATGAAATAGCCATAAGGGCAGCACAACCGCTCACCTTTGATAAGCAACGTCCCCCACTTGCTCACTTATCCTTGCACTAACGAGGCAGCGTTCATGCTCACCTTCAATTTATTGAATTATGCCACCATCCATATAAGCAGCTCAGCTTGTTTATTAACTTTATCCTTGCACTAACGAGGCAGCTTTCACCCTTACCTTCAATTTATTGAATTATACCATCATCCATATAAGCAGCTCAGCTTGTTTATTAACTTTATCCTTGCACTAACGAGGCAGCGTTCACACTTACCTTCAATTTATTGAATTATACCATCATCCATATAAGCAGCTCAGCTTGTTTATTAACTTTATCCTTGCACTAACGAGGCAGCGTTCACACTTACCTTCAATTTATTGAATTATACCATCATCCATATAAGCAGCTCAGCTTGTTTATTAACTTTATCCTTGCACTAACGAGGCAGCGTTCACACTTACCTTCAATTTATTGAATTATACCATCATCCATATAAGCATCTCAGCTTGCTTATTAACTTGTCCACCAGAGCAACCGCTCACTTTCCTTCCAAAATTATTGAATTGTACATCCATCACCACAGAGGGAACAGAAGAGGGCAAACCTGCCCCAGTTCTCCACCTTCCCCACTAAAATACACAAAATCCCTGCTAATAAGAAAGGGGAGGGATGGAGGGCAGCAAGTTCACGCCAAAATGTGACTTATACTTTCATTACACTTGGCAAAACCCTCTAATCCCCTCCCTATTCTTACCTCATTTCCTCCTAACATCCCTCCCTCACATTTAAATCCATCCTACCCTTATTATTTTAATCCCTCCTATCCCATTTATCTAACACCACTGAAGATGTCCCAGGACAAAAGGGTCTATTCCAAACCTCATTTGTCCTGTTCCACTTCAAAAAACAAACAACACCTAATGACATTTGATGACCTTTATTAAACTTCCATAAACATGATTGTTAACCAGTAGTTATAAATTTTAACCAAATCATGACACAGGTGATAATACCCATGGAAGAATGAAATAGCCATAAGGGTAGTGCAACCGCTTATCCTTGATAAGCAGCGTCCCCCACTTGCTCACTTATCCTTGCACTAACAAGGCAGCGTTCATGCTCACCTATAATTTATTGAATTACACCACCATCCATATAAGCAGCTCAGCTTGCTTATTAACATTATCCTTGCAATAGTGAGGCAGTGTTCACGCTCACCTTCAATTTATTGACTTACACCATCATCCATATAAGCAGCTCAGCTTGTTTATTAACTTGTCCACCAGAGCAACCGCTCACTTTCCTTCCAAACTTATTGAATTGCACATCCATCATCAGAGGGGGAACAGAAAAGGGCAAACCTGCCCCTCTTCTCTACCCACCAGCCTGACCAGGCTGTTCCCCCTCTTTTCACCAAAGTTTCCATCCTAAGGCCAAACATCATTCGGTGTACCCATTTTCTAAACTTCAGCTAGATCATAAGGACCAGTCCTCATCTGCAAAGAAACACAGCAGACTGCCTTTCTTAAGCCTCCCTCATAGAAGTACCCAAATCCTGAACTATCCCCTAAAACGCCTGCATACCTGCAATACCTGAAAAAAAAAAAAACACTATCCCAAACCAGTGTAAAATCAACTGTGCTTCAATGAACCTGGATAAAGTAATATGTACCACACCCGATCAACAAAATTCATTACCTTCCACCTCAGTTTACTGCAAGGATTGCTCCTTCTAACTGCCCTCTACAACCTCACTGCATACAAGGGCAATCGCCAACTAACCTTAACAGCAGCCTTATCATAGATCACGAAACTTCCTGTCATCCCTCCAACTATCCAATACGAGAGTAGCACCTAAGAACCATCCTTGCCCTTGCTGGCCCTCACCTTTCTGTAATGACTAACCACAGCCATAACAAATGACACAAACACACCCCCAAACCCCACATCTATAAACGTATAATCAAAATACAAATCCCTATAACCCACCCTATCCATATGCCGCAAGGGCATATCAAAGATCTAAGCCACAAGCAACAAAATTGATAAACTACATCCTCCATGTCCCTTCAAATGCATGGAGGGCACGCAAAGCCCACACAACTGCCCTCCCCCGAGAATTGAACTGGAAAACCTCTAGCTGTGAAATCACAGAAACCGCTGCACCACTGCATCCCATGATGTTTAAATAATGAAACTCTTACTTCTACCATGTATTGTACATTATCCTGTATCACAAATCAAACAAGGTCATAAAAAATTAATATTTATTCTACAGTAAACAAAAAGTTGGTTATGCTTCATCATCATGGACAGTCACGAGTATCTTCTTCTTCCGAATCACTGTGTTCGCCTTTACGCCTTTACACCTATCCATTTCTGATTACTCACCCAGTGACCCCACCACTTAATCGACACCAAAGCATAATCATCTGTGAACTCACTGCATCTCACCACTGGAACTCGGCACACCATCATCTACAAAGAAAGGGACAAATCTAAACCCTCTAATAGAAATGAGAAGGCTCCACATTATACCCACCTATTCCAAACTACAGCCACAGCATTCCAAGACCCCATCTGCAAGAAAGAAAAAGACATGTAAAACATCCAAAATACATAACACATTCCAAGACATCTTCAACGACAACCTATCCTGCCAACCTGGGGAGGAATATACCACCAACATTCCATCTATGACAAAGCAGCCATAACTGAAGCAATGCTTCCTATGACCCTATCAAATAACCAAGATAAATTTCACTACCAGTAGAATATATTAAAAGTAAACCCCACACCTGAAGGGATCTATCCCTAGCCACAAACTAGGTAACTTTACAATTCCAGACTACCAAAGCTGTTGAACATGCTACGCCTAAAGAAATCCCTCAGCGCCACATGCTCCAGGGATCTAAACCTTGTCATCACCATGAACAAAACATACTCCCCCCCTTTTTTCTTTTTGTACCTTATTATGAGGAATGTACCTCAGTTGAGGTTCTAAAGGTTCATGTTCATCAAAGTTCCACACTGAAAGGGCCCATCATAAACTCAGTGTTAAGAGTTCTTTAACTGATATCCATGGTAATAGACAGGAATCATATTAATTCCATAAAAGATCACTTTTTTTATATAAATTAACCTGTATCTTTTAACCATCATATGATCCTCCCAGATGAAGTTGCCAGCAAGCCATGAGCATATGTGGCCTAGTGCTCCTCCTTTGGAAATGGACATTCGAGAGCTCTGTATACCACCAGCCACGATATAATAAAATGGACCAAAATGCAACCTATGTATCCCATCCTATGCAAATCCTTACCCTCACTAGAGCCAAGAAGTAAGAAATAACAACACGTCCTGATTGCTTTTCCCTATGCTGTTTGTATCTCCCCCAAATTACGAATAAAATAAAAGAAATCCATTTGCAGCTCACCCAAAATTACATTGCGCTGCAACCCACGTGCCAGGAATACTTTACTTCCATGTGGCCAAACCCTTTTTTGTCCACCCATACACATTAAACAACTTTATAAATTTAGATCGACATTTATACATTTACATATAAACACAGATCAAAAGATGCTTAAAACTGATAATGTTATCAGGACTTCTTTATGTCTAATTTGACTAAATATGACAGTTACCTTACCTAGGTTCCTATTATAAATACCCCACAGTGAATCATGACTGTATACTGCTAAGATGCCTTCCTCTCACATCTGACATTTACCAGTTCCCTCTTTAATGAACTACTACACCTCCTCATTTAAAATATATAGTTCACCAATTTGTTCCCTGAATGCATGTCGCCCTGCAACCCTGCCCCTATGACCTCAAACAAAAATGGGCATGAGCCCCTTTAACTCTTGTTTTATGATATTAATCTATATAACTACAATTTTTCATTTTACAAAATCTCCACGACCAAGTAACACTGACAAGACTATTTAGTCTCACATGAAAGCTTTCAAATAGCTGAAGAAAATGTCACTGACATCCTCCTTGCAACCTGAGTGGCTGCTGAGATTTTGTAAGTTGTTAACAAAATATTACAAACATAAGTTACTATCTATACTGTGACCTATAAAACTCAATTTTAAGACCTGAACTAAGGAATACTACCACTATAATAATCTGTGCTGAAGGACTTCCATTTATGCTTCCTTCATAACCCCTATCGTCCCAGAGATATAAACCCACTATTCTGTCATTTATCTGAAAATGTGATGCCACTCCCCCTACCCTCTATTGAGTGTCAAAATATATTTGCAGCCCAATTGTTCACACTGCCTAAAATGCAAGTAGCTAAGCTACTATACTGACAGTAGGTATAAGTGAGGCACAAGCTGTGGAAGGTTTTCTCTTACTAGGTTAACTAGGACTTATTTCTTCAGTTTCTTTTGCCCCCTCATCTGTGTTAACGTACCTTTTCTGAAGGATTTGAAGACTAAAAATTAAATGTATGTCAGTAATCCATAGCTTCACTCCTCAGCTCATCCCAGTGATTTGCCAGAAACCACAACTTTATGCAGAATAGTCTAAAATATGAGGCAAAAAAACTGGACAGTTGAGATGTATGACTACCCCTCAAACTTCCCCCAACTTAACTTGTCAGGCTGATGAAATCCAAGCACACATGCCTAAAATTTGAGGCAAATTGGGGCATTTAGATAATGGGTGTGAGCTAAGTTTTCATCAGGCAATCTACTCTCCTGTCAGGTTCAAAATAAAATACATACTAAACTCATAACCAACTAAAAGCAAAGCATCAAGCATGAATACAATCCCAAGCTCCTCTTCATAATGCATACGGCATTATGTCACATCACTGGGTTTCAAGTAATCTACTCTACTATCAGCATTATGTCACATCACCAATGACTCATACCTGTCAACCTCCCAGAGCAAGAAATCCAGACCAAGCCATGCCCGATGGGCCACAAAAAGCCCAAACTCAAGAACATTCTGGACTTTTATGAAATCCACACAGCCCACAAATGTAGAAAGTCGATAGGACAACAGCCCCACAAAAACATTCATCTCCCGCAGGAGCTGAAGTCCGAAATTCAAACTCCCGTCCTCATCCAGTGACTCCAACCCCCCAAAAAAAAAAATTCCATGAGGGATGGACCAAAACCATGAGGCAAAATCTGGACATGCCTCAAAATCTGGACAGCTGAGAGGCATGTGCGTCATCACATACAACAATGGAGAAGAAGGTCTGACACAGATGGGGAGCAACCAAACAATGCTCTCTTCTACATCCACTCATTTAATGATATATATTTTTTTGTTTGTTTGTTTTATTTTTCCTTTTTTTTTTTTTATTTTTAAGAAGCCTGATATAATCTGCCTCACAAAGTCCACCAAATGACGAAATGAGTCCTCAACAGCGGCGCACAGATGAACATCCCCAGCATCACAGCCAAACCTCCCAGGCACCAAAAAAAATGGGTCTATATTATAACATTGAAATCTACAAAGATCAAATGTTATAATATTGACCCCGTAATGTTGAATGCTGAAAACAGCGAAGGTGCTGGACACCAAATTCTTTCCCAGGGAAAGAATTCAGTGGGCCGTTGCTGTGGCTTCACTGTTTTCAGCATTTGATATGTTGGAACGTTACGGGTCGGGTTCAGGTAAGTGTGCGATTGTGTGTAGGTTAGGGTTAGGGGGCGGGTTAGGTGAGCTAGGGTTAGGGAGCGGGTCAGGTAAGTGTGCGGTTGTGTGGACGTTAGGGTTAGGGCCCAGGTCAGGTAAGTGTGCGATTGTGTGTAGGTTAGGGTTAGGGGGCAGGTTAGGTGAGTTAGGGTTAGTGCGCGGGTGAGGTGAGTGTGCGATAGTGACAGACCTTAGGGTTAGGGTTGGGTTAAGGTAAGTGGATAGCTAGTAGTGTATGTAAAGTTTAGTTTAGGTTTAGGTGTAGGATTTTAAATGTATGTGTGTGGATTGCTGTTTTTTGTGTGTGTTTGTGTTGTGTGTATGTTTCTCGAAATAGCGATTTTTTTCCCTGGGAAAAAATTCGCCATTCTGACTGTTCAATGTTTTCGGATTTCGGTGTTTAGGGTTCGATATTATAGCATTCGATCTTTGTAGATTTCAATGTTATAATATAGACCCAAAAAAAACCACTGACCTCTCATAGGGCATGCAAAAGACAAAAAGCAGTGACGTTGGCACAAATATGACCCAACCAGAACCCTATATGAGCACGCTCTGAGAAGACAATAGCACAGGGACATTCAACATGAACCATCAATAAACATTTTTCACTTTATATATTTATGTATTTCCACTTAATTTCATCTGGAAAGCAAACGAGGTGCTAGGCTGTTCACCCATGCACACCTGCTCGTGCATCCATTCACTCTCTCACAACTTGCATTCTAAAACCAATCCAATTCAAGGCTAGGCTGAAGCAGAAGCCCTCCTGTCCCCCTCCATCAACTGCAGTCCCAGTCACCAGCGAGCACCCACCACCACAAGTGAAATCAAGAAAACCGAACACCACTCCACTAAAACCCCGCCCTCCCAATGAATATGCACAAGCACAGCGAGAATGGCAAATGGAAGCCAGCGAAAACACGACAAACCATCGAGTCCAACGGAAGCCCGTGAACCAGCTGAGGACGGAGCCACACGGGATCCAACAAGCCATAATAAACAACAGGAAAAAAGTAGAAATACTGAAGGTAGAATGTAGAACACATCAACCCTCCTCCTCCTCAAACCACAGTCCAAGCCTGATCACAATTGCACCTCACCAGCTTTGCAGGCCAATCCCAAGCCAATTCTTACTTCAGAGCAAAGAGATGAACCCAAAACCCATGAAAGGCTCCTCACAGCCTGGCAAAAGAAAACCACAAATCACTACACCACCAATGCACATTCCGATAACTACCTACCCAAAACCCTACCCCCAGCAACATCCTCTAAACCACATGCCACCAATGCCTCTATCTAGAAGTAGAAAGAAAAAAAAAATGGCTATTCAAATCAACCAACAATGCATTCTATCTACTTATTCCCCATACCGCAAACATTCGTACCTCAACAATACTGCTACCGCATTAAATGCAGTAACCCTGCTAAAGAAAGCCTCTGTGCAGCTACCTCACACTAATGGAACTATACAAAGGAGAAACAAGTGACTACCTCCCAACCAAGCAATATCACATCTTCGAAAAATCCTGCAACTGCCATAGTGCTGGCGCACAAACCCCCGAATTACCCTTGTCCCCCACAACCACTACTACAGAAAAAGACCAAAATTATACCTACCAACTGTCTGAAATACCAACCGAATGCTAACCAACCACTTTAAACTACGTCTACTGGCAGCCTAATGCTACCAACAATAATAAAGCCCCGTAATGTTATTCTACCCCTAACTCCTTACAAGCATGACAGTAATACACTAAGAAAACCTGTGAATGCCAAATCTGTGAATGCAATCCCCCCCAAAACAAAACTTTAACCGGCATACATATTGCCATACCCTATACCTTAGGTACTCACTTCCTAATGCCCACCACCAAACCAAGGCCTACCTGACCAAAGAACACACCGGTCGTCAGGACATGAACCTGCAGCATAGCAAGTTCACACCAAAATGTGACTCATACTGTCATTACACTTGACAAAACCCTCTAATCCCCTCCCTATTCTTCACTCATTTCCTCCTAACATCCCTCCCTCACATTTAACCCTATCCTACCCTTATTCTTTTAATCCCTATTATCCCATGTGTCTAATACCACTGAAGATGTCCCAGGACAAAAGGGTCTGTTCCAAACCTCATTTACTGTCACAGGGATCCATTTGGCCAGAGCAAATCCCCATATCGGCCCACGTTTTTTTTGTTTGTTTTAAATAGTTCTCCAGTTTTATCAGATGAACACTCAGGTGCATTTCATGTAGTTCCCCACATATTCCTAACCACTTCAAGAGGTAGCATTCACTCTGTAGGCTTGCATTGCTTATAGAAATTAAAACGTCAGGCACAGCTCAGAAAGTCAACATCGTAAAAACATTGTATTACCCGCTACAGCTACAAAGGTAGCATTTTAGCGTAACTTGTGCAACAATTTACTCAGTAAGCATGAGGCTGGGGCTTCAGGGTGCCTCAACACATTTAACTGTAATTTTTTAACAAAAATCAACTAAATGTGCTTCATTCATCCAGTACAAAATTTAGTCTGAAGAACACCATAATTACAAACTAATAAAACCAAAAATGTACTTAAATCTGTAGCTGAAGGATAAAACAGTTGTTAAATTAAACAGTGTGTTGTATGTAGGGTAGTCCACAAGGCTATTTCTGTTAATAATAACCTTGTCTCTTCCTCTGTGCATGTGCACACGCACACAAAAAGAAAAAAAAAAAGCTATTCAGCATGTTTGTCTCTCTAGAACTCTCAGACACAGTTGGGCCTTCCTTTCCTTGTCAGAACTTACAAAGTTGTCCACTTTCACCAGCCCTTTTTATTTTAGCTTTCTTCCTTTACTCTAAGCATTCTGGAAACCTTAGAGAAACATCTGTAGACACAGAGATTGGGAAATCTGATTTCTCCCATAAGTACGTAAACATTTTATTCCACAAGATCCACCTGTTCCTTAGAGGCTGTTCCAGAGGCTTGCCTCTTTCTAGTTTGTCTGCTTACTCTGTACCTCCCTGTAATAACACCCCTTTTGTTAAAAGCAACAGCTGGCCAGGCACAATCCCATAATGAACGTTATATTCTTCCTCTCCAGAGTCATATAATATATACACATACCTAGAGAGAAAGAAATTTAGGCATATATGTATATATACAGTTTACTATGAAAATGTAGAATGGAGGTTCGGTGAAAACGGGAATGTCAAAATTTGTTTGGCTGCTTCCAGTATTGCCGACCATGCATACTGCAAGTTTTCTGTGCACTAAATGCTACTGTGCATTCACACATCTGAGGTCGACATTTTGACTAGAGATCACGGTACAGTGCAGACCAGGAAATTACACCTTTCCCCCACAATAGTGCGATCTCAGAGTTGGAATATATAATTTGCAGGGGGTGTGGGGGGTGCATGGGGGACATAATAAAATGACAAAAAAAGTTTAAAAAACACATCACACCCACACATAAAGCACACAGTAACTCTGGTAGTACAGATTAAAAAATGAACGACACCTCCCCAAACTTAAACAAAGGCACAAAGGTTTCCTTTCCTGATTTTAAAGTATGTAAGTACACTCAACTTCTCACTAATAAAACAAGAAATAAAGTCGCAATTAAAGACTGTACTTACAATTTACAGGTATGCAGTCCCACATACGGTCAACAGATGCTATAAAAGAGCTAGCAAACTCAGGCAGCAGTTATCAGCACCCCAATCCCATATTTGTACAAAACTATTACAGGTGTCCGCATTACAGGTCGCGGCAACGAGCTTGCTATAGTGAAGCCAAAAACCCTCAAATAATGACATTAAGCTTAAAACAGTTTTGTCACATATCACAGACACATTCAACTGAAGTGTGAAACATTATCAATTGTAAAAATATTAAGTTACACTGATTAGGCATGCAGAAGGGCTAAAGAGATGCTGGGAATGTCAGTGCAACAATACACCAACATAGATTTTTCTACCTTTTAAAAAGAAATGATCGGGCAGAATTGACACAATGTACACTACTCATGCTTCCAGAATGGTTTCTATGAGTCCTGTTTGAGACTCTTAAGTTTATTTGGTATTTTAAAATGAATGTGCAGGTAACTTCTATATCCGTCCCTGTCTGCTCTAGGCATACTGATTTTAAGAGTGGTTTATTCAAATAAAGAATTTGATCCAAGTGCCCACAGGGTTATTGTGAAGATCAGAACCAGAGTCACTACTTAGGTAGGAGGTTTAGAGACGTGTGATGCTATATGTCAGGCGGAGTTTGGGCGGGGCTTGTTACTGCGCATATGGTGGATTATCCAGCTTCAAAATAACCTATATATTTTCCAGGGAATGTACCTTAACCAACTTAAATTCAAACGTAGCAGTAATAGGGTATGTGCTTCCAGTAATTGATTTTTTTAAAGGAGCACTGCACAAACACTGATTTTTAAACATAATTGCAGAAGCACACAGACACCACATTAAGTACCATGCTCCCCTATTTAATCACACCCCTTTGGTTTCATGTATGAGCCTTCTTATACATAAAGTCGTTAAAGGGAGACAGAAAAAAATTACAAATTAAACGACAAATAAAATAAACAGTTAACATGAAGTAAAAGTGTGGACTATTTTTATCTCATAAAAAGTGGAAGAATACAGACTAAGCAAACAAAAACCTAAATAACAACAACACAAACATAACACAACACAGAACTAACACCATTGTATAATAGCAATACCCCACGGCTGGGTGTGGGTAATGCTGGATTTACCCACGGTTGGCTTTATTTGCTCACTCAGCTTTGCCCTCATGATCAAACCACGCCAACTGTGGGTAAATCCAGCATTACCCACACCCAGCCGTGGGTTATTGCTATATTACCATATAACTAGACTACAAATTCTCCAGTGAGAAAAGTCTATTGTGATCACTAGCTTTCATCTCTAAACTAAATCCATGATTTCATTTTCAAAATGCTATCAGATTACATATAAATATATATATATATCTATATATATATATATATATATATATATATATATATATATATATATATATATAGATATGTATATATACATATACTGAAAACAACACGAACAAAAAGTAAGAAATCATTGCAATGATACATTTGTACAACTGCTGTCATCTCATCTCAGGCCAATTATTTTTTTACTTTATTTATTTATTTATTGATTGATTGCAGAAAGCAAAGCCTTCATGCACCTCCATGTGATGAATTCCTTCACCGTAACACACCCATGTTCAACAAACAAACTGCCTTACTGGCATATGGATAGTAGTGTTGGCATAACGGTTACGGTCTTTATCTCAGAGATACAAGGTGCAGGGTTCGGCTCTGACCTTTCATTGTTGGTTAAGCTTGTAATAGTCTACAGACTGATAGCCTAGTATTTGTCTATGAACCTTCTGACATTCTACTGAAGCTCAGAGGTCCTCACACTGCCTGCCTGTGGGTGCAACTGATCTTTCACCTGGCAGTATATAGAACTATCTTTCAGACCCACAGACAGAATACTTCCAGTTTTCTACTGCCATAGTAAGAGAAGGATCTCTTAGAAGACTGCTCCTTAGTATGGATATCTTCAACTGCTTAGCTCAAATATGAAACCCTTTTGGGATTGGATTTCCTCCCTCTGCTTTTACTGTCAGTGCTTGAACACTTTATTCTGCTGCCTTGATTGTTTTTGCTTATTCGAAATGTTATACATGCTTCTGTTTTACTTTGACTAGCACCGTAAGGCTTATCTTGTTGATTAAAAGATTCATTTGGTCATTTTGACAGGAAAACTTGCTGATATTGCATTTTTCTTCTTTGTGGTTATGATTATTTGAGGTGATTGAGCAGGCTTACATAATTTTAATTTTTTTTTCATCTAAATTGCAATTCTGGCACCATTTTGTATGTAAAAAAAATCTGACATGAATTTTTCATCAGTTCATGATTTATTTCTTGTCTAATACTGCTACATGCTGTATATTTTCATTTTGACTAAAACTAGCTTTTTGTTTAACAAAATTAGGGGACTTTTGTGCTTATATTTTCTGCTTGGAACTGTTTCCTTGAAACTGTCATTTTGTCCAATGCAGTCTTTAGAATACTTATCCTTACAGAAATAGACTTCAGATTGGTTTGGTACCATTTTGGATTTTAAACATTTCTAATAAGGATTTGTCATTGTTTTTTTAATTTGTTTGTTACCTAGTACTGTTTTAAGATGTACTTTTTTGTTTTGTTTTACAAAATCAGGGGACTTCTGTGCATATATTTTTAGCTTGAAAATGTGTTACTGAAACTACTATTATTTTATTTGGCGCAGTGCTCAGAATAGTGTTCATACAGAAATAAATGTCAGACTGCTATTAACAGGGAGAGTAGTAGTATTTGTCAATTTTTAACTAGGCTAAACTGGGCAGCCAGTATTTGGTAATGATCTGGCTTTTTTTTTTCTCCCTGACTTGATGGACTCAGATACCATGCCCTCCCCATCTACTCTTTGTGCACCTAAAAACATAGAAATAAATCAAGAAATATGTCCCAGCTTAAGACTTGTGAATCTGCTGTAGCCTAAGGCAGGCTATCCGATCACTTGCTTTCTTTGTCATTCATGTCCACTGGTGTGGTGTTAGTACTACAACAGTCCATGACACAAGAGTCAGACACATCATCTGGGGCTATAGCATTGCATGGATTAGGTACAGGAGAACCAAACTCTTTAAGTACAGGGAAATTCAAGGGTGTAGAGATACTGTTGCCAGTGTTGCTACATTATGTCTCCTCTGGGCATTCTTCCATTAGTGTAGTGCATGCAAAAAAGAGACAGAAGACCCACCACATTGCAGGCAGCAGTCTTTGACTGTGTTTCTATCTAAGATAGTGTCCATAGCTTGATCCATTGTTCAGATAGTCGATTATAGGGTACAAACTCAGGTTATGAGCAATGCTTGTGCTTCTACTGCTGTTAAACCACATAGGGATCCCCATTTTGAAGCTGATCCATAATCTGAAGTTTCAGAACAGCCAGAGTCTGATTAATTTCCACTGAGGACATATAGGTTCAGAAACCCAAACAGATGTCTTTTTCTTGAATGCTAGCTCTATTTAGGAATGCATTCAGTTGTGAGCAATCTTTGCCTGCCTCTGTGATCAGCAGCGTATATGATCTATTGGTTAATGTGGTCCCGGACATGGCAACCTTTCCTCCATTGATTCTAGCCTTGGAGGATGTTTTTAAGAAAGCTTGCAAATCTCCAGTCCAGAATGAGTCACTGTCTAAACAAGTGTTTAAGAAATTCAGGGTGCACTCGATCGTGTCTGGTCTGCTAGCCTCATTGTCTGCACACCCTGCTTCTGTATTCCCAACAACCTTTTTCAATAAAAAATCTATGTCTTTATCAGGGTCAATATCATTTAATCGGATGCATAACTGAGCAAATCACTATTTGTCGAATTGACTTAAGTGAAAGCTCAATTAAGTGAATGATTAGTTAAGTGAAAAGTTTCCTAGGGAAAAAAAAACAGATGCCCACCCTCCCACCATAAAAAAAACAAAATAAAATTAAAAACTCTGCAAAGTGGGGTGATTTGCCCATGCACAAGCCCAATTTAGAGGGCTGTGCCCCTCATCCTTTCTAACTAAATATGCCAACTCCAAGATCGCACTACAGTGGGGGAAAAGGCAAATTCCTAATGATGGCCAACCATGTCCTTTCTCTGGAAAAACATTCGCTTAAACAATCATTTGCTTAATTGAGCTTTCAATTAACTCAGTTCGACAAATAGCAATTCATACAATTAAGCATTTGATTAACTGATATATAGACCACTTTATCAAACATAGTCCCTTCAGATAAGCTAGGTAAAAAGCTAGAATCTTAGGGAAGGAACTGGTACAGTCCAGAAAAGTAGCTTTTAAGGTCTTCAACTACCAGTGTCTTTTGTGAAAGTTTGTATTGAGGTATATGTTTAGTTTAGATGAATTTCTGCACTATTATCTACTGAGCAAAAAGCTAGGATTCAAACTGAACCTTTGGAAGTCATAGGTTCATAGGTTCATAGGTAGGTACTAGTCTATTGGCCTGAGGGTCTACGTAAGCCTAGCCAACAAAGTTCCCTGGCTTACATCACCCAAGAAAGTTATTTTCCTGTGCCACTGTCGAGCAGAGACACAGAAGTGATCCCTGGGGTGTATTTCCTATTCCCCATCTATTCATCAAGATTTTTTTGAAGAGTGTTAATGAAGAACTTTGCTTGACATAGATGGGTAGCCTGTTCCAGAGTATGGGAAGTCTCTGGGACAGGAATGTATCCCTCCAGCAAGTCCTGTTTATTGTGGTGGCAAGGTTTAGGTCCCTAGGGCATGTAGCTCGGAGGGATTGGGATTTCTTTAGGTGTAGCATGTCCAACAGCTCTGGGTTTGACATAGCTTTATATGTTAGACAGAGATCATCTCGGAGTAGGTAATATGCTACGTAGTAAAACTGGAGATTTTTGAGACGGTCAGTGTAGGGCATCTGTTTGAGGTCAGTAATCCTCTTTGTGAGGTACTTCTGTGGCCTTTCCAGCTGCTGCAGATGTCTTGTGAGGTACATTCCAAAAGGAGCATTGTACTCTATAATGGGTCTAATGAGTGTCGAGTAGAGGGGAACAATGACCTCTTTTTTTCCTGGATGAAAACCCTTTTATGATGAGGTGTGCCATGTAGAAGGACTTCCTGACTACTGTGGCAATGTGACTATCAAAGGAAAGACTACTGTCCACCTGGGTCCTAAGGTATCTTATCACAAATTCGGTGTTAAGTAGACTGCTGTCTATGTAGTAGTTCATGGGTACAGAGTTTTTACCTAAGGGGATGACAATGCACTTTTTTGGCATTGAGCTTGAAGCTATGGTTCTGACACCAGGCATCTGTCTCAGCGAGGCCCTTCTGTAGGATTTCCACATCATTCGGGGACTTGACTATGGATTCTAGTTTGCAGTCATCTGCGAACTTCATTAGCCAGAAGCCTTCTGTGTTAGCCTGTACATCAGAGAAGTAGATACCAAACAGGAGAGGTCCCAGAACTGAACCCTGTAATACTCCACTTGTCACTGGTTTGAGGTCAGATTTGGAGTGTGCAACTTTTACAGTGTGGGTTCTGTCAGTGAGACAGTTGGCAACACATCATGTGACATAGGGATTTATGCCTAGTTTAGTGAGTTTAGCTATAATTTCAGAATGGGGGATGGTGTCGAAAGCCTTGCCGAGGTCACAATAGGTTGTGTGAACCACCTTACCCTCATCTACATCTTTGGTGACTGCCTCAAAGAAGTCGATGAGGTTCAGGAGGCATGATCTGCCTTTCACAAACACGAACTGGGTGAGACCCAGGGTTTAGAGGTTACCAATGTCTTTGTTCTTGAGTTAAATGATAATACATTCCATGGCCTTGCAGACCAGGCTCGTCAGGCTAATAGGGCGATAGTTCCTGGGATAAGTGGTGGCTCCCCCTTTGTGGAGTGGGATAACTGTTGCTGTATGCCACTCAGTGAACATAAAGCCTGATGTGATGCTATTATTGAACATGGTGCTTAGTTGAGAGACAGTTCATTCTGACATTCGTGTAAAATGCAGCCTGGGATGTTTACGGTCCCATGGATGCTGTGTTTTTGGCTTTAGAGAGTGCAGCTTTTACTTGTGTAGTTGTGATTACAGGGACTCTGCATTCTTCCTGAATAGATACGGGCTCTTTAGGGGTGAGGGGTGGTAAAGTTAGCTCTGAACCTATCTGCCAGGATGTTGGCAATATCAGTTGGTTCTGTAATTTTCGTGCCGTTGTGCTGTAACTCAGAGCAGATCTGGGTGTTGCCACTGAGATTCTTGACATAGCTATAGAATGCTTTGAGGTTGTCCTTAGAATCAGTGGTGATTTTGTTTTCATAGCTAGCTTTGGAGGATCTTATAAGGGATCTCAGCTTCTTACTGAGGCTGACCAGGGAGCTCCTCCACTCATGGGATTTTTCTCTCTTTTGCAACAATTTCTTCCTTCTGTTGTACAGTTTGTTTATGGCAGGGGACCACCAGATTGGCTTCCTTTTTTTTGAGGATAACATCTTGGTTCTGTTTGGCATAGCACAATCCATGCACTCATGTAAGTGCTTTATGGAGTGCATTTGTGTAGGATTCATCAGTTGTAACTGTATTGTCCATCTGCATGGGTGTCATGAAGTTCACTACTTCTGTCTTAAGAAGCATGAAGTTAGCTTTGGAGAAATTTTTTACCATGGTTTCCTTAATGGGGGGTGGGGCGGGATGTGGATATCAAGGATGATTAGCTTATGGTCGGATCGGACCAATGAGGAGTTGACTTCAGGTGTGGAACACCAGTCACTCATGTTGGTAATGACTAGATCTAGGATATTGTTGCCGCTGGTGAGGGTGTGGATAAGTTGATCCAGGGCATTGGAGTTTATGAATTCCAGAAAGTGTTGTGTGAAGGAGTTGGTACATGAGTAGTTTTCCCAGTTAATGGGGGTGTAGTTGAAATTGCCCATTATTAGCGTGTTTGGTTGAACCCTAATATTTTCCAGTACATCAAGAAAAGAGGAGTGGGAATCCTGGGGCATGGTGGGGCATCTGTAGCAAGCTACAATTTGGATTGCAGTTTTGCCCAGAGTTAGTTGCACTTGGATAACCTCAGATGCATTATGCTGAGCAACTAGCCTGGAAGTGTGGATATCCTTAATGAATATGGACACACTCTACCTTTGGTGTTCCAGTCCATTACATGGCCCAAAAGTGTGGTATGAGTTATAGCCTGGTAGTGCAGGAGTACTCTTTGGAGCCTTGAACCAGGTCTCAGTCACTGCACAGATACTGATGTTCTCCATTTTAAGGAGTGCCTCAAGTGAGTGCATGTTGAGATTTAGACTTCTAGCATTGAGCAGCATTACCCTGTTTTTGCTTGCCTGTTCATGTTACGGTGGTGAATTTGTCATTTGCACCTTGCCTAAAAAAAGCACTATAGGGGCGGCAAGAGCCTTAGCCAGTATCCGAAATCCCAGGGGTGACAAGTGCAGGCCATCTCTGGCAAAGCATTGTGGTCTGTCGACCATGTCATCCCAAGCAGACAAATACTGGATCCCCTTAGAATGACACCAGAAGCTTAGTCAATTGTTGAAGTCAATCATTTTGTCCTTGTACTGCTGCATCATTCTGGGCAATGGCAGAATGCTACTCAGGGCTAGGGTCATACCTGCCTGAACTACAAGATTGGAGAGCTCTTCCATGTCTCTTTTCATGTAGTCCCGAGAGGTACGTCTCAGGTCATTCACACCAACATGAACAATGACAGAGTTATATTTGTACTTGTTGTGGAGTGACCTGAGTGCATGGGCCATGTGGTGGATCCTGGCACCCGACAGCCAGCTGACAGTAACCTTCTCCTTGTTTAGCCTGGTGAGTGGGACATCAGTGTGCCTGACTATACAGTCACCTATGACTAGTCTGTTGGATATGTTGTTTTGCCTTATTGGCTGTGGTTGAGTGGCACACTGAGTCTGTGGGCTATGTGTTATTTGGGTTGTGTTGGGGGGTGGAAGTTACTTGTGTTTCTGCTTTGGAGGTCTCTGTTGCTTGAGCAGATTATTACTGAGAGATTCCATGAATGATTTTGTGTTTCTATGTGTGGATTTTGGTGGTGTAGATTTAGTGAGACTATGTGATAAGTGTGGTGTGGTGCAAGTGTTTACCTTCTCCTTTTGAATGTCAAGTTCAGTCTTGGTTAGAGAGAGCTTTACCTCCAGTTTGGCTAGATAAGTGCATCTCTCACAGGTTGTAGTGTTGGGTGGTAGGAGGAGAGGGTTGTCTGTGTACATGAGGCAATTTCTACATTGCCCCAAGATGCCCAGTTTCATCAGATATACAGGAGAGAACACTGGGAGCTGACCCTTGGACATGCCTGAATAAAACACTATTTTCCTCTAGACAAGTGAAGAAAGTGAATACAAGAGCTGTTTTTCTCTAAGCAAGTGAGGAAAGTAAGTGCAAAAACTGTTTTCCTCTAGGTAATGAGAAAGGTTGAGTGTTATAGTAATTAGTAGCTTATTTAGTGCTTACAACAAGTTCTGAACACGTGCTGAGCACGAATAAGCAAATTCAAGTGCTAAAACTAAGAATCTGTATCTGCACTAGCCTAGATACAGGAAAGAAACAAGTGCAAATATGGGCTTTCAAATCAGAAAGTTGAGAGAGATGGAAAAGATTGCCCAGATGGCCAATAACTACAATTTCTTGGCCAGAACAACTCCTTATGTGGTAGACAGGTTACCTAGTGTTTACCACTACCACTGACAAGCCAGAAGGCTTACCTCTAACACAGAAAGGCTTGAGGGGCTCAGAGGCTTACATACAGTCCTGGATACAGAAAATCTGTATCTGGACTACACTGGTTACAGGAAAGGTAGGAAACAGGCTTACAGTTTTTTTTTTTTTTTTTACAGAAAAGTAGCTAAAACAGCAGTAAAAACAATTCAAATGCACTGCAGGCTAGCACACTTGAGTATGCAGCAATATTAGACCAAACACAGTTTAAATAAATGCAATTAAATTAAAAATAGCTAAAATCAAGTGCAGAAGGAGTGCATTAGGCAGAATGTGGTAAAGAGATGGGACTGGGGGGAGTGTCCCAGATCAAATCTACAGTGGGGTGGGCAACTGCAAAAGCCACCAAATTTAAGCAACAAACCAGAAATAGAGAGGGTGGGTGGGACAAAACACTTTCAGCAGAGATCTGAAAAACAATACAGTGAATCAAAAATAACAGTGCACAACTCTGAATAAAATTAGTCCAGCAACAATTTACAGTACACAATTCTGAAGAACCAAAAAAAATATACTTAGCTCTGTATATTTCCAGATAGTTTGAAAAGAGCTCTGTTAAACACAGGTTCCAGCAATGATATGCAAGCTGTTAACTAACAGGGTCTATTATTATGCAAGTAATCCTTCAGATAGTCAGATGACTCAAGCTGTAAAAAACAGTTATACCAACTTAAGACACAGCAGAAAATAGGGGAAGGTGGGACAAAACACTTTCAGCAGAGATCTGAAAAGCTATACAGTGAATCAAAAATAATAGTGCACAACTCTGAATAGAATTAGTCCAGCAACAATTTACAGTCATGTCTGACATCCTCACTAAGGTGGGTCTTCCTGGTGAGCTTAACTGACACTGACAAAAGAATGGCCTTTCTACAGGAAGACAAGGTCCTGTCTTAAAAAAAAAGTATTTTAGGAATTCTCCAGGTGGAACATCACCTCAGTAAGAGAATTCCTAAAAATTCTAGGATTTGTGGCATCCATGATTCTCGTATCATTGGCCCATCTCCAAATGAGAAAAATTCAATGGTACGTCCAGAATTGCTGGACCTAGCACCTTCATTCCTTGGAACCTCATTTGATAGTGATGCCCATCATCAGTTGAGAGTTACAGTGGTAGACAGCTCAGTTGGGTATCAGTCCAGGACTTCCCTTCTTCCCTTTTTTTCCAGCACAATCTGCCCAGACAAATTTGTCCAGCTTTGCTTGGTGAGCTGTGTCAATGGGTGTGCAAGTTGAGGCAAATGAGGGCTAAGGACAGATGGAAGAATATTAGTATCAAAGAAATGTTGGCAGTTATCTATCCCTTGAAAGTCCTTCACCACCTATCGACTCGATGTTCTTTTCTGGTGTTTATGGACAACACCATGATGATATGGTACCTCAGAAATCAAGATGTTACAAGATCATACCCTTTGCTGGTTGGTAATGATGGCCTGGGAACTGGTTTACCAGCATTTGTTTGACTCTTCAAGCATCATACATCCCATCAGAGCAAAACTTTGTGACAGACAGACTAAGCAGTCCCTGGGAAAACCCAGAAGTGTGGCAGCTGAGGGCAAAGGTATTCAAAGATGTAGTTTGGATGTGGAGACTACCTCAAATAGATCTATTTGCTTTATTTCTAAACAGACAGCTGGACAAATTCTGTTTCGAACAGACACATTGTTATTCACTTGGACATGAATGTTCCTGTATGCATGTATACCCTTTCCATTGATTCACAATGTATGTCTAATGGTTCAAAAGACATGCTGAAGATCATTATGGTGACCACACATTTAGCCCAGCCAATCTTTGTTCTCCCTTCTAATAGTATTGGCTAAGGGCAAAAACCACAGACTTCTTTACACTTGGGTTTGCTCACACAGTCTCAGGGGTGACTGGTGCACCCCAGTTTTGAGCAACTATAACTGACAGCCTAGATGATTCGATCTGGATTCTGTATAAGTACCTGTTTCATGAAGGCATAAGCAGGTGTTAAAGAAGGCCAGAAGAGTCTGCTACTAGAAAATCCTACATTTACAAATCAATGAGGTATTCTAAGTAGTGCCTAAATGGGAGCCGAGCGTTCCTTGAGGTTAACATCCCAATATTTCCATGAGCTACTTCAAGATGGCTTATCATGTGTGTCCATTAGGGTGCATTTAGTAACCATCTCTGCTTGGCTGCCAACAGATCCCCCTATTTCTTCTTTTTCTTCTCTTTTGGTAAAACAGTTTATGAAAGGAGTATTGCATATGAGACCCTCATACAAGCAAATTCCTCCTTCATTGGATCTCAACTATGTTTTGGAAAAATTGACCTTAGCACATTTCAGACTGACTGCTCTGTCTGATCTGAAATTCTTAACATGGAAAATCACTTTGTCTATCGCTCTGACATCTGAAAGGTGAGACTATGAAATGCAAGCTTTCACAGTGGTACAACTTTACCTGATTTTCTACAGGGATATGGTTGTGTTACACATTAACCCCTCTTTTGTTCCCAAAGTGGTTTCAGAATTCATCCTTGGTCAGTCTAATAACCACACTGTGTTCTTCCCAGAACCTAAGAATAAGAGAGAGAGAGAGAGATGACACTTCATACCTTGGATGTGCACTAGCAGCTCAGGTACTACCTTGACAGAATGAAAACCTTCAGGAAGGCTGAAAGGCTTTTTATGTCTTACACAATGGCAAAGAAGGGCCAACCTGTTTCTAAGCAAACCATTGCTCATTGGTTGTCCTCTGGTATTGTTTTTTGTTACACCCACTATGGCAGTAAGAATTAAGGCAAGGTAATGTTGTATTCCAGCAGGGCCTTTTCCTGTTCAGTGGTCCATCAGAAAGTAGTGGACTCTAGAAGTATTCTAGAGGACGCAACTTGTTCATCTATCCATAACTTTAAGGAACACTGCAAGTTGGATGCTTTTTCTAAATCTATAGCAGGTTTCACTAGGAATATTCCCCAAGGGCTCCTGGACTCTTATTCTTCTTCTTCCCAGGCTGGGTGTTTATTGAACATAGTTCAGTTGTGTAAATCCTACTTACCTGTAACAGTAGATGTTCTTAGGACACATTGCCTTACTGTCAGTACCCACCCACCATCCCCCATTTTTGAACATACATAATTTGGTGTTGGAGTTGCTGCTGAATTATGCTTAGTGGCCTTTATTGTCATGCGCGTGTCTTTTAATTTGGAAGAGTAGGTGTTTAAAAAGCTTGCATTTTCATCTTCTCTTACTGCTGACCACTAGAAAACTGGAAATATCCTGTCTATGGTTCTGAAAGACAGTCCATGTACTGCAGGGTGATTGCTGCATCATACTGACAATGAGGGAGTGGTAGGACCTCCAAAGTTTGGTGTCCAGAAACATGGTAGTAAGGTACTACTATTCATATGAAGGTAAGGCAATGTGTTCTGACTTCTACTGTTATATGTAAGTAGGAATTATGCAACTGTACTTTACTATATATACACACTTAAAGTGATCAGCAGCAAAAGAAAGCAAAGGTACAATAAAAGTGTTAAGTCTTAAATATATTGAAATACATAGGTCATATTCTAATGCCTGAAAGAGTGAAATCTAGTAAGTCAGAAGAATTGTACAAATACAAAAGCCAGGAGACATGCAAAAAAATACAGAAACTAAAGGCAAAATCATCTGTCTTGCACTGTTTGTAATTAATATTTCTTATATAAAAATAGCTTTAGCAGATGCTTTTAGAACAACATATAGCTTAAAAATAGACCTAAGACCAGACATTTGTTTTGAAATGCTAAATAAATTATTTTCAGATGCAGTATTAAAATATTATGACATGAGAAGCATAGTAATGGTGCAAGAAGTTGCAAGACATGCTGACGCATCAGCTCTGATCTTACAAGTGAATAGTCCAGTTTTCTAGGTGTCAAGAGCAAGGGCAACACATGGTACATGACTACCTGGCTGCAGCCTCAAAGTGAAATTAATCTGTACTTGTGTACTTGTTTTATGTGTTTTTAAAAAGTCTTGACTTTCCACGTTTTTGCATGCTTGGGGTGGCAAGTTGTATTACATAGCCAGCTGACTCTCTTGGCTATTTTGAAAACTGTTCAGCATTTATGTATACACCCAAACTGAGAATAAGGTGATTTTGCTTTTATGCATGTCTGCCTGCTATATTGGGAAAAATATTCCACTGGGAGCAACATGTGCTACTACAAGAAGCAGTGCTTAACCCTTCCCATTGATTATGTCAGAATCGCATGGCAGGTGCCTGAGGAAGACTTAATCAAAACTAAAATAATAAAGAGTGACTTGTGGACAGGACTGAGGGCATGGGAAAAATTCTCCAATAATTCTCCTACAACTCCAATCAAAAAGAGAAAGTTTAGTTCAGTTCATTTTTTATTAAATGCACATTTTAATTTAACTCCATGATCTTCACTGCCATCCCAACCTGAATGCTGGTAAGCATTGGAAGTGTGCTGATGCACATGTGTCAGTGTAAATGACAAATTCTACTATTGTTTGTTCAAGCTAAATATTCATTATTCTCATTTTTCAAGACTAATGTATCAGTGTGACACAAGCTAAAAAGCTGAAAAGATCTACTCTGGCTACTGTTAATATAAAACAGAGTTGAAGTATATTACTGTGACCATTGTTTTACTGCAAATCAGACATCTGAGCTGCACACAGACAACAAACTGGCTATAACTGAGAGATATTGGTGATCTTTGTGGAAAAATCTGACTGATAATGTTGACATTTACTCAGATTAAAACAGTCATTAAACAATCTTTGCAGGACTAATGTTCATTTATGTGAAGTAAGTTGAAATGCTTTATTGTGGTTACTGTGTGTTTGATTAAGCAACCTTCAAATACATTATTGTACTGTGTTTATTGTTATAATAATCATACATCTGAGCTATACACAGTTAACAAGTTTCAATCATGGATGGGTTCCTGTCTATCTATGGGTATAATTGACTTACCTTGTTGTCTTCAGTTAAACAGACATTAATATGAATTTGAGGAACTAGTGTACATTTGTATTAAGCAGGTTGCAAAACTTTACTGTGATGATTTTTGTTATCATATTCTAATATTTGAGGAGTGTACAGCCAATAAAGTAAGCCTAACTGATGGGTCCCTTGGCTGTCTGTGGATAAAAGGGACATATTGCTGCTATTGTTTAATCACAATTAAACAAGCATTGATCCAGCTTGGCAGCAGCATTTGCACCCAATGTATTGTATTTGATGAAATCACTGTAAAATGATTGCCACTATGACTTATGCAAGTGTGTATGCAGGGACCAAGCAGTATATTTAAGAGTAATAGGTTGACTAGAATTTCTTTATTCTCTGTCACAATCAAGTATTAGCTTTGTACACAATAACTGGCTATCTCTAGTGGTCTGGGCAGATCGTATGTTAAAAGTGATCACTGGCATAGTACTGCAGTAATAAATATTGCCATTTCAAATGCTCAGTTTTCTGGTTAGAATTCTTTGTAGTCAATCATTCCGTGTTGAGTCTATATGTCCTCTCTACCTATGTGAGGGTGTTATCCATATGTTGTTTCTTGCTTCAAAGAAATGTTGTAGGTAAATTAGCATTTCAACAAAATGCTATTAGGTAAGTTTGCAGTGTGTGCACATGTGTACATCTGTGTGTCCTTAGCATTCCCATGGGGCTGTCAGTATATTTCTGCATCTGTGAAAAATGTGATATCACCAAGTTTTAGCTGTGGGCACACATAATGTTGTGGATACCTAAGGTACTTGCATAAGTCTCCTGGCTAACAACTAAAAAGCACAATCACCAACTAAATTAAATTTCAAAAATAAGGCAAAAAAATGTATTACATAATGAATGGACCCTAAGAGGTGAGGCAAAATATGTATTACAGAATGAATGGAGCCTAAGAGGCACTACCAGGGTTCAGAATGCATAAAGGTATTTTAAGACAGTCTTAAAAGTGATGCCCCAACCTCCATCTCTATTCTATGCCCCACCAATGTTAAAACCATTAATGCAATCATGCATGTAAATGCTTACATAGACAGACAGAGACACACACACACACACACACACACACACACACACACACACACACACACACACACACACACACACACACACACACGCACACATACACACACGCACGCACACATACACACACGCACACACACACACACACACACACTAGACAAAAAGAGAAAGAGTCTCTTTTTGTTGCGCATTATTTTTTTTAATAACTAGAAGAAGCAGCATTTTTTTCAGAATCTCTGCACCAAGGAAGCTGCATTTTTCACAGCATAAGCTTATTTTGCAGATGCTACAGTAGGTGTGTTGTGGAGGTGGGGTGCATGGTATTTACCTGGTGTGGAAACTATCATTTTCTAATCAAAATTAAGGTAATTTAGATGAAATACTCTTTTGTCAAAATTTGTAAGAGTAAGTTACATTCTCTCTCTTATTTATTTCTTTAGCAATACCCTCACTGCTAACATTCTGTCATTTCTTTTCTATGTGCCCTAATTTTGCATTCATTCATTCATTCTTCAGGTGAAAACATCCTGCCATATAGGTAATGAATGGCAGTTCCTCCCACTACTGAGAAGATGTAATGAATGACACTACTTTTTAAGGTTACCAGCCATTGGAAGGGGAGAGCCAATGATGAGGACATGGTAACACAACTGGTGTAGGGATTTTTTGTTTGTACTGCAGGAAAACATGAACTCAGTGAAAAATGTGCAACCATGCTCCTAAGAGGGCTATGTATGCAATGATGCTATGTAAAAGTCACACCACATTTCTGAGATGTATTCATTTATTTACTTGCTAACCAGGTAGGTGGGCTGGACATTGGGCTATTTTCTACCATGATCTTAGCACTATGATAGTTGCAGTAATGTAAAAGAATACAGAATGTTAAGCAACACAATCAGTACAGAGCATAACATATACTATTATATGGAGTATTGAGAAAAATTCTAATACTTGAAAACAATTAAAAATCTGAATGACATTAGATACATTGTTTAGTATAAAATGATGATAGCAATTGAAATGCATTTACATATATACAAACATGGACATAAACAGTTGATTATTAAGGGATTACTTAAGCAGTGTACTCTTTATGTTAACTGCAGGAATGTAAGGGCCAATAGCTTGAGAGAACTGAACATCTGCTCAAACCCTACAGAGAGATTTTTTTCTCAGCTTTGGGAACTTCACATATTGTCTGCATTAGATGATGGCCTTGTTGATAGAAAGCACAACAATGCCCCTGTGAAAAAGGACAGCTGGCAATAGCCAGGCAATCCCAACTTTTCCCTCTAGACTTCTGATTTCTGAGTTACTACTTAATCTGATATCAGCAGTAGCAAATCCAGTGCCCTTCCAGTGCATTACAGCTATTGAGTGATCTAATTTGATGAATAGTCCTATATTTATCTGGGCACAGAGGCTGGCCCACTGTGTTTTCTCAGACACTAGCTCACAGAGTGATAATTTGAGTTGGTGGGCTGAAACCTACATGAATAAATAAATCTGCTCTTATTCAGTTGCTTGATCTGAATTTTGAAATTGTGTTAAATTGGAGAGAGATGATCCATCTCTAGAGCGAGGGGGGGGGTGTAGACATTTACCGATAATACTCTTAAAATGATTAAGGAAATAAGAGAATTATGTGTGAAATGAAAGGAAAAGCAGATCAAGTAAGTCATTTTGAAAGCAGTTTGAAAAAAAAGAATGGGCAGTTTTGAAAAAAAAAGTATCTTTGAATTGTTCTTTCTAAAAGAACTGTGATAAACCAAAGAAAACTAAAACTGTGACATATGGAAATAGTTTACAAATACTGTTTTTTTAAAACACCATGGAGAAATTGCTGATAACCAAGAGACTATCTAACAGTATGGAGCAAGGAAGAACCGATTGCCTGTTCTATGCTTTATGATAAGTGATTTTAGTTTTTTTTCTTATTTCTAAGGCATTGCTATCTCTGTAATAAGCAATAATTTTGTATTAGTGCCTTCATCCCACATGTACTGTTGTCAATGAAGTGAGAAAAGTTACAGGGTTGGCAGCTGACAGAGCAACATTGAACTGCTTCTACAAGGCACTTGAAATTCATTGTAAAAAATTAGCTGAGCAGCTGCAGTAGTGATTTGCACATTTAAAGATCTTAATCTCAGTTTTAAATGTAATGCACCCGGTGGCTTAAGTTCAGTCATGCTGACGGGTTTGTCATTTAAGTACACACTACTGCCAAAGGCTCATTGCAAGCAAAATGAAAGTACAGCTAAAGCATTTGAAATATAACTTGCAACTCGGTCTCTGAGGTTAAGATGCAACCATTGATGAAGTGAATTGTAAAACTTTCTCTGCAGTGACTTAAAGCCCTAGAGGACCTGAGAGCATGACTCAGCTAAACTTTCTAAAATGCCAACTTTGTCAAACTTGCAGAGAATGTCAGCAGGCTGGTGTGCATGGTGACATCTGTGGATACAAATGGATAATTTTATCTGTTCTTGAAGGCATCTTTAGTACCCTGGCACAAAATTAGACTTCTGTACAGTAACTGTTGGCTGACTAGGACCATAGTGTTCTCAAAGTTATTAAAAGCCATCTTGATCACACTGTCTTCCAAATCAAGTGTGTTAAGCTGCTACAGAAGCAAGTATTGTGTAATAATTTTCACTGGATTATACCAAAAACAGAGTATCCCCATTAAGCTACTGGATGCCAGAGTAAGATATGGGCTAGTAAATCTCAATAAAACGTGGCACAGTGGAAGTCTTCCTAGTGAATTTTAACTATGTAAACAAAAGAGGCTGATAGCTTACAAGTAAGTGGGCCAGCCTAGTAGCTAACCACTTGACAGATGATACCAGAAATATGACCATTATCAGAGTTGGAAGGACAAAATCCTGCCACAGATACAGGTAACCGTGGTTACTTTTGTCAAACCTTTTTCACAACTGGCCCTTTCCTCATAGAAAGTAAAAATGTCTGATATCTAAAATCTTCACCTTTAGATGAAGCAGTGGCAATGGTCTGAATCTTGTTCATCTGGTCAATGGAAGAAATATCAGTGATGGAAAATTTTCTGCAAAGAATGAATGCAATCATCTAAAGCTAAATCAGATAATAGTGTTTTTTTTAGGCAAATGAATACATCATCATGGATTCAATGTTCCCTGTAAAAGTACTTATCTCTGGATATGGTTGAGGTCACCAAGGATAAAAGAACTATTGCTTATAGGTTATCCTCTATGAATGCCAAGAATATTATATAATCCCCTAAGGCCATGGAAAGGGATCTGCAGTAAGTTATAAGATGAAAGTTTGACTTCCCTAAAGGCACAAAGTTTAGAGAGACATATTACCTCTCTGCTCCAGATGTGATTGAAATGAATAACAGTATAGTGAAAAATCATATGATGTGTGTGTGTCTGGGTGTGCACTGGAGGGGATTATGGCTCGGAGCCAATCATGGCCAGCTTAGTTTTCCTTAGCTCTTATATCTTATTTCCCTTTTTTGGTGTTTGGTAAATGCTATGGGCAAAAAGTATCCAATTTTATACAGATGGTTGAACAGAGGTCAATTGAGATCTTATGGATAATATTTAAAACTTTGGAATTGGTTGCTTAATCACTTGGATGTCAGCAAGAGATTTTGTCTGTTTTAGAATATGAAGTAAATCACAATGCTGTTAAAAATCAAGTTGCAACAATATTATGGTAAGAAAATTAAATAATCAATTTGGGGAGTTAATTGCAAGATTTAACGCTTGAGAGTGGCAATACTGAAAAAATAGTTCTCCAAGATCAAGAGGTAATATCAGGTTGATGGGTATAGCAGAATCAATAACAAGTGAAAAGCTCAAAAGTTTCTGTCAGTCAAAATTACTCCCTGCTTTGAATGCTCCAGCTCTATCAGAATTAGAAATAGATTGCATTCATCATGCAGAAGAAAGAATTCAGATAATTTACTGAGGTAGTCCTAAGACATTGCAATGATTATATTAGATATTTCTCAGTGCGTCTAGAATCATCAGTGGAGCCTGTATAAAGTTAGGGGTTTTGCATTCATAAATGTTTTATTGCATTTCAGAAGTTTAAATGTTATATTATGACTGATATTTATATTTTGAAAGTTATTCCATATATTTATGTTAGAAAAATTTTAAATGTTCTTCTTTCGGCATTGTCCCAGTTAGGGGTCACCACAGTGGATCACCTGTCCACTCATGATTGGCAGTATAGTTTTATGGTGTCGAGTTGCCAGCCCAGCACCCAACCATCCACGGAAGGCACACACATGCACACATTGACACCTAGATCCAATTTGGAGTGTCCAATTCACCTTACAGCATATATTTGGGATGTGGAAAGAAACCGGAGCACCCAGAAGAAACCCACATGACAACAGGGAGGACATGCAGACTCCGCACAGAAGGCACTCCAGCTGAGGATCGAACTGGAGAAGATCTTGCTGTGAGGTGACAACACCACCGTGGCTGCCCAGAAATTTTTAAAATGTTAGAATGTGTAAAATATTTCTAAACATTAGATAACCAATTTATTTCAAAGTTCCCAGTGCATTGTCGGGTCTATATTAAAATACCGAATCCTCACTTATCCGAATACCTAAACGCCGACACATAAATAGCGAACTGCAAAAACACCAAACATCCTGAAGCACGCAATTCAAAGTATCAAATTGCCATAGTTGGCCAACCCCACCGCCCGCTACGTACTACCTACCCAAACAAAATAAATAATCCACACTTTCCCATATGTACACTTCTCCCATATAGTCCATATCCTAATCAAACATTCACTACACACAAATGTATCTAACTATAATCAAACAATACCCAATTACAGGAAAAGTATAATTTACATATACATTCAGCTACACAACTATATTACTATACATACACTTAACATAACCCTACTTCTAATCCTAAAGTAAAGGTTGCATGTATTACTATGTATGCACTTACCTTAACCCGCACCTTAACCCTAAGGTCCATAACTATTGCACATTTATGTTAGGGAGCTATACCAGATAAGGGCCAACTATGACAATTTGATATTTCATTTCAAATTTTGCACTTCAGGACATTCGTTGTTTTCGTGGTTCGCTGTTTATGTGTCGGCGTTTAGGTATTCGCGTAAGTGAGGTTTTGCTATTTTAATATAAACCCGCATTTTTTACTATAATGCAGACTGATGTATCTGTCTATTTCTTCATATCTCTAGACAGATAGATAAATAGAAAGATAGATAGATAGATAGATAGATAGATAGATAGATAGATAGATAGATAGATAATGATATCTGTACTCACTAAAAATTTTAATTGTTAAGCCTGGTTTAGGAATAAATTAGGAAATGTTTTCAGAAGAAAAAGGATACCATAATGAGGACAGGGTCCTATAACCCAAGAGTGATGGGAAAACACTGTACCGGACCTAAATTATACTTTGACTCAATCACTGCCTAATGGACAATAGCTAGTGAAGATCACAGAATCTAACAGTATATTAGAGACCTTACCAGTGTGGCCAGTGTGGGAGGAGAGAAGGGTAATAAACTGATAGTATCCACTCGGTAAAAGGATAAGGCTCAACAGTCTTCTTATTGTGGAATATAGGTGGTATTTGCTATCAAGTTAAAACAGCCAAACTATCCAAACTGTTGAGGAAGTTGTTCAGAGAACAATATCATTGAGAGAAATATGAAATGCTAAAGAAAGGCAGTAAAGACTGGACTAAAGTACAATTCAGTTTAGAGTTAATTCTGACTAGGACAGTCCTTTATTTCCAGATGCTGTTCATAAGGGAGACAAGATGGATGATAATTTGACTAAACACCAGTCATAAGCACTGCAAGCTAAGTGAGAGATATAACTTATGTATGATAACCCACAGTCCTTTATATTGAGCAGTAGATATGAAACACACTTCAGATCGCCAAAAAAAAGCAAATCAGCAGACTTCAGCTTTATTATAAACTGCACTATGCATCATAAATGCAAGAAATCAGAGCTCCACTGGAGAACCAAGTTTATTTTAATTAGTTAGCCTATTATATACCGTTGCAGTCCTCCATTCTCATAGTACAAAGCTTGTTTTGAAGCTATAGTTGAAAAGTGACTCGTGATTCTGATAGGTCATGTTTCACGCTATTTAGTAGGCATCCTGGGATACTGATTGGGCCTACTTAGGCTTTGTTTTTGGCCTTGGTGAGTATTGACAGGACTTGCTTCCTGTTAATAGTTGGGTGGGTATGCTAGATGTTATTTAATGGAGGGAGCAAGTGAGAGAGGGCAGTGAAGTTTGAGCTGAGTTTATCAGGTACAACCTATGAGATTCTAGGGACATAGTCAGTGACCTGTAACTTGCTAGGATATGGTATGGGACTTGCACATGGATAAATTCCAGGGCATCATTCTGTTTAACGAACATAGAGTTATGCTTGTTGCTGATATAGACTGAGACTTCTCCACCTTTTGTCCCTATCTGTGCAGCTAATGGTCTAAATGTGTGGAAGGCACTGAAGCCTTGACTACTGGAGTACTTTCTGTGGATTTAAACCATGTCTCAGTAACAGCACAGATGTCTATATTCTCCAGCATGAGGAGAACTTGTAGGGTGTGGAGTTTCATTTTAATCTTCTAGCATCGAGCAATAACATCTTTATGTTTCTTTATGTTTCATTTGCTAAGTTGGTAGGTTTGTCAGTTTGGTATTGCCTAAAAAAGGATCTAAGGGGGTGGATACAGTTTTAGCCGTTATTCGGAAGTCGGGGTGGGGGGGGCAGGTGCAGACCATCTTGAGCAATGGGATTTTTTAACCATGTCCTTCCATGGTGACAAATATTGAATCCCCTTGGAAGACACCAGAAACTATTTCTGAGGTCAATCATATTTTGTTCATATTGTGGTATCATCCTTGGTGAAGGCTGAATGCTGCTCAATACAATGCACATACCTGCCTGAGACACATATTCAGAGAGATCAACAATGTCTGTCTTTATATAGTCCAGAAAAGCAGGTCTTGGGTCATTAAAACCCACATGGACTATGACAGAATCATACTGGTACCTGTGACACAGTGACTAGAGTGTGTGTATAACTTGGCAGATCCTCACTGCAGACAAGTGACTAACTTTTATCTTCTCCTTGTTCAGTTTGGAGAGTGTGACATCTGCATGTTGTATAATGAAGTATCCTATGACTAGAGGCCTGGGTAATGTGTTTACTTGCCTTATGGGCTTTGTTCTTGGTGTTTTATGTTGCTTTTGGTGAGTGCTTTAGAGATTGCTGAGGATAGGCATTGCTGTTTATAAGTCTTAGGAGGTCTTTGAGGTTTGGAAAGATTGTTTTTAATGCCTTAGCATAGCTTGGTCTATGTGAATGTGGTAGACACTATGAGTGATGGATGTAGAGTGTATGTCCTTGACAACCTTGTTTATATGCATGATTTTTGCCTGCAGGAAAACTGTGTCCATGCATCTCTTACATACTCTATTTGTTTATTAAATGGTTGTCCGTGAACAGGAGACAATTGCTACATTGTCTCAGAATGCTCATATCTATCTGGCTACAGAGACATTTAGAAATTGCATATCTATGTTTTCCGGGCTTGTATTTGGATAGGCTACAGGAGGTCATGGACTGGATTATACAGATATCTCCTTGGACACTCTCGGGGTTTGGCACTAAACTTGGTTAGATTGTGCTAAGATTTGACAGTAGTGCTGTTTAATGTGCAAACTAGCTGCTCTAGGCTTGTCTCCATGCAATGGCTTTGTTTTAGTAACACTAAGTTGCAGGTTCAGTTCAAAGGGAAGTTTTATAGATAAAATTTACTTTCTGGGTGTTTGTGACTGTACAGGACATTGCTAACTTCTTGATGTAATAACATCAAGAAAGATAGCTTGCAAATGTAATGGTCTAACAAAATAACTTAAGCCAACTACCTTGACAAGGTAATTTCAAGTATTAGTATTCTTTAGAATGATTTAAAGACAAAATCAACAAATAAAGCAAAAATAAAGCAGCAGCACTCTAAATTTGCTGAAGTGCAAAACAATAAACTATGTCTCATCTGTCAAGGATGATGCAGGACTAACTCTGGACCCCCTCATAGTGTGGTAAGGGTCCCAAGCAGATGGGAGCTCTGGGAAAATGAGCAGGAGGAAATTTATAGTGATAGTTTATTCAAGTGCAATTCTGCTTTGCTGATTGGGCACTTAGCATCATGAATATATAGAAAACAATGTCACACAGCAGACAATAGCAATGAAAGATGGGAGGGATGGACTGTGAAAGTCAGAATACCATTATGGGCAGAAGCCATAGACACAGCTTTTTAAAACTGTGACTTTTGGTTAGAATTTCAGAAACTTTTAGGTTAATGCCTCAGGGTGCAGTGGGCACAATCAAAGAACAGGGGAAAAACTAGTAACAATGTAAACAGAAAGGCAACTTTAAGCAGGTATATACAGCTATTAAAAAGTACTAAAGCACAGATCCTAGAACAGAGTTCACAATATTCTAAAACAAAGAAATGAAAGTCTCATAAATGACATGCATGTTTCTGTATATGAACAATAATGTACCCATACTGTAGGCAAGACAGCAACGTAAGGGAGAGTGAAAGTGATGAAATCAAAAGGCAGTGTAAACGATAGAGGAGTTTTGTTTTACTTTATGACTAGAAGAAACTGGATGGCGGTTTTATCCTAGGATAGTCCCTTGTAAAAAAAACTTTGTGCAAATTGGAATGCTTCAAATAGGCAGTAACAGCTAGTTAATTAAGGGTCGAGTTTTGGTATTCATACAAGATCAGCTCCTGGAGATAAAAGTTATAGTAAAACAGAAGCTATTGGCAATAAATAATGCAGTTAATTACATTGATTACTACTGAGAAGTGAGTAAGACTCAGGAATGTGCAGGCTTAGATGAAGATGGGCCAATATGGAAAATGTGGCATTTCCCAGGAAGAATGGAAGATAATAATAACAGTGTTAAATACTTCAAATAATTTCTTTTTACATGGGATCAACAAATGTGCATATTTTACCAATCGCTTACAACTCCAGCATAACAAAACTCCTTAAACAAGATGGGAAAAGAAGAAGGTAGGAGTTGTATAAAAGCATTGGCTGTAATGGTACATATACTTTTGGACTTCTCAAGCATAAAAGAGAATTGAGAATGGAGTATTAAGGTTTGAAAGTAACATTTGTAAAGTAGTTTCTCAAATAAGAACATTTTCTTTATTTGGGGAAAAAAGGACTCAGTTATGATGGGAGAAGGGGAAGGCTATAATGCCATACCAGGGAGAGTGGACTAGAAGTCTTACAGCAAAGGAATAGCAGGGTGAGTAACAACTGAAAAGTAAGAGCTTTCGGGAAGTTAATCTGAGAATGAATTGGTGGCAACTATTAAAAGGGCACACAAGAACAATGTCAATAGTAAATGATATCAGAAAATAATAAAATATACTGGAGACATGGATTAGCATGGATATGATAAATATGGAAGTTCAGTTCAGTTCCTTTATTTGTAACGATAGATAAATTTAGTTTACAGTCATAAAGTTAGTCTTTGTCTAAACATACATTTAGACATATGAACACGCATACATTTAAGCAAACACTAGCAAAAATAATTTACACTCAGACAATTCCACAAAAAATACAAAAAAAAATACATCCTATATTGCACATCTCTATTTAAATAATAGCTGTTAAAATTCAACTATTATTTATATCTAGTCTACATTTCAAAACAGATACCTTCATCCAGATGAAAAACAGAAATTCAGTATGTAACAAATGCAGATTATCTTTTAAAATTAAACACATTTATTATTAATCTCAGCAATACCTGCTGGAATAAAACTATTCTTATATTATTTTGTTTTACACATTGGAAAGAGATACCTTCTTCCAGATGAAAAAAAGCTTAAATTCATCATGTAACAGATGTAAAACCACTTTTAAAACTAAACCAGTTATCTTTTCCAACCATATAGTATATAAAGAAAAACCCGCGGTGGTGGTGCTGTGGTAGCATTGTCGCTTCACAGTAAGACGCTGTCCGATTCAATTCTCAGCTAAAGCGTCTTCTGCATGGGGGACATGCGTGAATGGGTGTACCTTCATTGAAGGTTGTGCATCAGGGCTGCTAACTCGGCATGTAAAAATCAACTACCAATCATTAGTGGACCAGAGTTCCGCTGTGGCAACCCCTAACCGGGAAAAAGCCAAAAGACACAACATAGTATATAAAGAAAACACGTAAGGTTCAATTGTTGTTGACCAATCAACTTACTAGACCATTTCATAATTTGGTTCAATGAATTTCTGCTTTTCATAGACAAATGTCCATACAATGCTACCAAAGAAAATGATAAAATCAATTCAATAAAAGCACGACAAAATAGAATCATCATATTTTTATCTGTGTGCAAATGGGACAATTTTCTCAGGCAAAACAATCTTTGATATCCCTTTCTACACACTGCTTCACAATTTTCCTCAGAATTCAACTTTGAATCTATGATTGTCTCAAGATATTTATAACATTGTACACATTGAACCATCTGACCCTTTATAAGTGTTATATCATGTGAATGTGCATGTTTTATGAAATCAATTATCATATCTTTAGTTTTAGATATATTTAGCTGAAGATAAGACTCATCACACCATTTAACAAAATCACTAATAACCAGACCATGACTGGTCTTTAAGCTGACTGATTACAAAAGCATCAACCACATTTTTCAAAATGCTCCTAGTTTCATATATACTCCTACACATATATGTGTAAAGAATAAACAAAAGGGCCAAAAGCACACTTTCTTGTGGAGCTCTAGTTGAAGAATAAACTTGATCAGACAAAATTCTGTTTACTCTTACTCTTTGTGTTCTATTTGTCAAAAAATCTAAAATCGAGCCCATAAGATTATTAATCAGATTGAACTGTTCTTGCAGCCTACCAATTAAAACATATGAATAAATCATATTAAAAGCAGAAGAAAAATTAACAAACAAAAGTCTGGCATGTGACCCGTTCTTTTCCAAGTGTTTAATAAGTAAATTAAGCAAGGTAATTGATGAATCCTCTACACCTGTACATGGCCTGTAAGCAAACTGCATAGGATCAAGCACGTGTTCAGTCTTCTTTAAAATTTCTGCCTTTATCCGCATTTCAAAAGTTTTCATTATAATTGATGAAAGAACTACCGGTCTAAAATCATTACAACTTTTTGGACATTTAGATTTTGGAATTGGAGCTACCATAGCATCTTTCCATACCTTAGATATTTGCTATGTCTGTAGCAACTTATTAAAAATGTAATAAAGTACAGAACTTAATTCTCTTGCACACTTTTTTAGTACATGACCACAAACATTATCAGGTCTACCACTTTTCCTTAATTTATTGAAAAACATGTCTTTTCTACCTATTTTTATCTATGCTAAAATATTGATTATTCACATGTTTTTGCTTCATATTATGTATATCATTACTAAAATCAAAAATATCAAAATGATTAAAAAAACAGATTAAGAGTGTCAGCAAAATCAAAATCTATATCCAATCATCTAGGGTGATCTGGCTCCTATTCTTTGATTTTGAATGCCTGCAATAAATTGTTGCATATGTCATTGTTTTATTGATAGACCAAGTTGATTTTATATGTTTATTATTATTCACTTTAATAAAGGACTATTTAAAACATTTTAATTGCAAAAAGTTACATTCAAAAAAGAACAAAATAAATCAGTTAAGAATGCATCACTGAATGATTATGTGGAGATCATTAGCTAGGAAGTGTTCCAGTTTTGGAATAAAATGTTGCTTGAATTGAAATTTAGTCTGGACAAAAGACTATCAATTGCTGAGTTTTGTTGCCAGGCAAAAGTTTTACATGAATAAAGTAATGTTACTGAGTTATAAACTGGACTGGATCTGAAAAGATTTGGGTAACAGATAGACCTAGCTATGGAAGGTAGATTAACTGCATAGTATCTTTTCTCTGTGTGTTATTTTTATTTAATTTTATTTACTTAACATTTACAAATTTAAAGGAAAACAAGTATTTAATGGTGATCAAAAGCAAGTGTGTTTTTTTAAAGTCCTGTGCTAATCTTAAATATAAACAAAACAGACAACAATCAGGGCATTAGCTGAGTTAGAAAAGTGTTAAGAAAAAAAAAGTTACACCTTCCTGTACAGCATCATAATATTGCTACATTCAAATAAATGATCCCTACTCCTGTAGCAGTGTTGCACTATGACAAGTCCATGTACCACAATAGGATAAGCAGTCTCTCAGATATTCAGCTTAACTGGTGTTTACTAGCAGTGTCATGGTATGGCAAATACTTATGCTACATTGGCATAACCAGTTATGTGGTGGTCTGCTCACAACAGAAATAATACACAGTCTGGTTAACTTGCATATTTTACTTCAACTTCAAATACTCTTTGGGTGACCTGTTTTGATGTTTTGGTTCTGGCTCACTTAAATAAGATCACAATAATTACTAAGAAGATTGTGCACATGCTTTTCATAACCAGCTAGGTTTAAAACTTTTTGAGTGATGTACAAGTGAGTTTACAGTGCCTTTGACCTTTAGCATTTCCAATTAAGGAACAAACAGTTTTTCCCTCTAAAGACTATGTACATACAATATAAAACCCATCAGCCTATTAAATAAAACAATGCCATTTTGCATCTCAGCACACTAATACAGTTAAAGAACTACAAAGAGTTTAATAATCCTCATCATGGAGTAAAAAGTTAAATTTCATTTGCCTTTGGGTAGTTTTGTTCCCTGGTAGGAAGCTTCCATAGTACAGGAATGCATGTTGAGAATCCCTAAATCATTCAGCTTGCCCTGGCTGTGAACTCTGATTTCATGCACAAGATATGTAAATACTTATTTTGTTTGCAGGGACCTGGTGTTCATTTGACTGCAGGTAACAACATAAACAAGTAAAAGTAAAAATTCAAGAACAAAAAAAATCGTGACACCAAAGAGATGGTGAGTACGGCAGTTGTGCACCTAACTTTGACATCAATAGTAACAAGGACCTTGTGATCTCTGCTGGGCTATGGAAACTTACAGAAGTAGCACTGCAGTTTTGTTTATTCATACTAAAAGTATTTCTGAGAAGATGTATAGATAGGGGTATATATGACCTGTTGGATGGCTGAGGTTAACTGCATAGTGTTCTTAAATACTTTGTCAGCAATTTTTTTTTAAACACCCTATCAGTGAATATATATAGTATACTTGATGTCCACTTTATTCTCTAACAGAGTTCCCACTGTTAAGGTAGGGAAGTCCTGTTTTAGTCAGAGACGTATCATCAGCAGGGTACCACGTGTCTGTGTTCTGGACCCCCTGCTCTTCAGCATTTAGTTGTTAGAAGTGAAAGCAGACTCCAAAAGACTATGGCAAAGTAAGTTTGCTGCTGACTGCAAAGTGGGTCCAATTATTAAATCCTCCTTAGACAATCAGATATTCCAAACAGGCCAGGACAGACCAACATCTGGAGTGTCAGCCACAGATCCAGTGTCACCTTATCTGCCAAAGAATGTAGTATATTTGGGAAAAACACGACTTTTGATTCTTACCACATCACTGGTACCCATTAATAACAAACAAACAAACAAAAAAGATATACTTATCCATGGCTTGCTTACTTTTATTAATAGCAATTGTCTTTTGATCACAATGCCCAGGCTGTGGTTAGGAAATCCTCCTGTCTTCAAAAGATCTGTAAGGGTAGCTGCACTTAGGGGTGTTACTGCTCTGGGCACTCAAATACTCTTGTCTTATTAGTCCTAACCTTGAGTTCAATATCTCATTTGGAATTTACCTGACAAATCAGCTTAGCAAGCTTGAAAGACTCTGGAAGTTTCTAACCAAAATATTATTTCTGGACTACACAGTCTAAGATATCTGAAAAGAGTAAAAACCATATCCTTCTAATCTGTTTCATACAGGATCCTGAAGGATGATCTTGGTTTAGCCAATCAAGCATTAAAAGTTGCTTTTTTGACCTCCTTCATTTTTGCGCAGACAATGGTGAGGCTAACACTCATGTCAAGAGCCTCAATCTCTATTGCAAGATTATCGCACTTGCTGTTGACACATTCCTAACCCAGTCCATTTCTTGCCTCCCACTGCATATCAAACAAATTAAGACCCTATCTTTCTTCAAAACTAGGCTTGATGATTGGATAGGAGATGATACATTCATGCCTAATGTATGTAGAAATGATATTTCCAGAGATAACTTAAGTACTCTCAATACCAAAGGGAGGTATTACATCTTTAATATTTGCCCTAACTCTAGGCTGCTGTGCGTTCCTGGCTCTGAGGTAAATCGGATCTATGCCCAACCTGATTGTTAAGTATTAATGAGGATTTGCCCTGCCTGCTGAATAGCAACCTCTTCCACATAATACTGCAGTCTCCCCATACTAAGGAACAGAACCCATCCTCTACCTGTGCAACAGTCCCTCAAGGGAATATATCAGATAAGAGAAACTGCCCAACCTGATTGTTAAGTATTAATGAGGATTTGCCCTGCCTGCTGAATAGCAACCTCTTCCACATAATACTGCGGTCTCCCCATGCTAAGGAACAGAACCCATCCTCTCCCTGTGCAACAGTCCCTCAAGGAAATATATCAAATAAGAGAAAGTATGGCTTTAAAACCACTGTCTGTAGACATAATAGTGTGTAATACTGTAGGTTTGTAAATTTACTCTCACTAGCCAGGACAGCCAACAGCTAAAACCAACCGGTTCCCAAACTTAGCCTCCCTTCCCCTCTTTTAACCTCTGTCAATAACTTATATCCTTCCCTACTTGTTTAGTTGTAGTCTCACTATACTCTCCTATTATTTTATACTCCTCACTGCCTAGCCACTCTGCATACTCTTCCTACTACCTAGGTTTTTATCACTTACCTCTCCCCACCTAATCTTGCCTTAGCAATCAGCTCTACTGATTGTTCTCCTAGGGTTCACTCCTTCTGTGGCTCAGACCTTGCTGCTATAGCCCACTGTGCATTTCTCTGCTCCCTCTTGGCTACATCACTCTACTCCTAACCTTATCCTTTCTTACCTTCAACTTTTCTTCTTCCTCACATCCCTATCCCCTCTCATGTGGACTGAACTATTTACCTAATACAGCTTAGGTACTGGCCCCCTTCCCTCACTACCTATTGAATAGTACTAGCTAACTTCCTGTCTTTACCTGCCCTTGTATATCCTCTTCCCACTCCCCTCCTTCCTATGACATCACCTATCTATTAAACTTAACTTGCCACCTATTGAATAGTACTAGCTAACTTCTGGTCTTTACCTGGCCTTGAATATCCTCTTCCCACTTCCCTCCTTCCTATGACATCACCTATCTATTAAATTTAACTTGCCCCCTGTGTTGCCATCTTTATTCTTTGCCCTAGCTCTAGGCTGCTGTGCGTTCCTGGCTCTGAGGAAAATCGGATCTGTAAGTACGCTTTCTTATAACCATTTAGTACCTGGGACTTATCCCCTTATAAAAGTGACTAAAAGCATTTATCTATTGTCAAATGCAATTGTTTACATATATATAACATTGTTTATAATAGCTTATGTCCAAAAGAGTGGAGCGGTGTCATTTTTAGCCGTTATCTGCGAACTTTGAACGCGTCTCTGCACGTGGGGTGAACTTAAGAGGTGAAGTTATCGGTAGGATGCTCCGATGCTATGCTAGCATGTTTTTGGGTGTTGTTTATCCTAAGTAAAGCCACGTTGAGTGGCACGTTTGTTGAGTAGCACTATAACATTCCTGAGTGAATTTAGAGGTGGACTTAGAGAGATTTGTCTTAGTACGCTGTCTGTACCTGTGGCATGGTAACAACGCTATAATATAATGTCATAGCGTGGCTATAGTTCCACCCTGTCTTTGTCAATGTACACTGTTAGGTAAGCTTAAAAAGGCAGAGTATAGCCTAAGCAAACTGCATTATCCTTATATACAACACATCAAGATAGCATTTCTAGCTTACTTTTTACACTATTAAGCATTTTTAGCATGGCTAGAGTTCAATCCTGTTTCTGTTGATGTACACTGTTAGGTAAGCTTGAATAGGCAGATAGCCTAAGCAAACTGTATTATCCTTATCCACAACACATCAAGATAGCGTGTCTAGCTTACTTTTACACTATTAAGCATTTTTAGCTTACTTTAATCCACTATTGAAAAGGGTTGAATACAAACTTATTTGAATTATATGGGTCCTATTATTGAGGAGGATTGCATTATAAGCTTATGTGAGCTACATGGGTCTTATCTTACCCTTGAATGAATGAATATAATCAAAGATACTTTTTACATGGGTCTTATCTGAATAGTTGTACTTTTTTTCACATTACAACTGCTGTAACTGCTAATATTAGACAGCATATGCCATGTCTGACTAGCACCTATCTATAGTACTGCATCTATTCTGATTATGTTTGCATTTTAAATGTGTTATTTGCTTCCCACAGCATTTTGTGTTCAATGCAAACAGTGTTGCTATATATTATTGACATTAATCTTGCTTTGGTAAATTCTCACATGCTATATTATATCTTCCTACCCATTGAACTGTACCAATTGTGCCTAGTATTTTGCAATTAACATTAAATATACATAGTATAGAGTCAAAATATATCTGGCTGTCCTGCTTGTGCTAGCATGCTAGTGTGTTCATGAGCCTGCTTGCTATTAATACCTATTAAGTGTGTATAACTGTGTGTTTTTCTCTATATATGTCTGACTGCTGTCTCTCTCTCCCTCTCTATTACCAGCTGCCCAACCTGATTGTTAAGTATTAATGAGGATTTGACCTGTCTGCTGAATAGCAACCTCTTCCACATAATACTGCGGTCTCCCCATACTAAGGAACAGAACCCATCCTCTCTGTGCAACAGTCCCTCAAAGAAATATATCAAATAAGAGAAAGTATGTGCTTTACAACCACTGTCTGTAGACATAATAGTGTGTAATACCGTAGGTTTGTAAATTTACTCTCACTAGCCAGGACAGCCAGCAGCTAAAACTGACCAGTTCCCAAACTTAGCCTCCCTTCCCCTCTTTTAACCTCTGTTAATAACTTATATCCTTCCCTACTTGTTTAGTTGTAGTCTCACTATATCCTCCTATTATTTTATACTCCTCACTGCCTAGCCACTCTGCATACTCTTCCTACTACCGAGGTTTTTATCACCTACCTCTCCCCACCTAATCTTACCTTAGCAATCAGCTCTACTGATTGTTCTCCTAGGGTTCACTCCTTCTGTGGCTCTACCCACTCCGTTCGCCTTGCGAGCTCATTCTGCTCCCCTACCCTACCCCCAAATCCCACCCACCCCCAGCAGTCCTACATTTATACACACTTACCACACCCCTTACACCACCACCAATCACAAACTCCTTCCTCTTAAAGAGCTAATACTCACTTCCTGCCAGTCACCACCTTACTATTCTATCTGTAGTTACCCCTGTATATCAACCTCAACTGAATTTAATCTACAAATGCCTCCTTTAACTGCCTTAACATACCACAAACCTTAACTTTTATTCTCACTACTAACTTTTCTAACTATACCTTATCTACTTAAGTTCTATGAACACCACAAATATCTCAGATCTCACAATCTCTATAAGGAAACCTCTATACCAACACTTCTCCTTCCCCATAGTCCCTGTAACACCTCTTGTCCACCAAAGTATTCATCAGCCAACTTTCATAGACTTACTCACATTACATATTATAGCCCTAAAGACAGGAGATCCCAGAACCTAATTTGTAAACTTTTACAACTCACCCTGAGGATACTGGACCACTCCCTTATAGACGGTCACATACACCCAAACCCTGGACCAACCTCTAGCTCAACTACAAAGCCTGATACAACAACTCCTACTAATACATACCTGACTACTAGGCCTCCCAACTCTCTTCTGATAGCTCATCTTAATATCCGTAGCATAAATAATAAAGTTTCTCACCTGCATGCCCTTATAGATGTACATTCTTTTGACTTCCTCTGTCTCACTGAAACATGGCTCAAGCCATCAATACAAGACAGTGTAGTTACTCCCCCTGGCTATGATATCCTGAGACTTGACTATAGTGTTAAGAAGGGTGGAGGAGTAGCTATATTATATAAAAATGGATTACAAGTTACCTTACTAGACCACAAACCTCCACTATCAAGTAATGAAGAGATTCTTATATCCAAGATTCAACTCAATAAATGTTAATCCATATATATCATCTATATTTACCTTCCCCCAGGCAATAATACCTTCCCCCAGGTGATAATACTAACACATTAGAAGCTATCCTCAGTTGTGTCTTAACCAACTACCCACAAGAAACCATAATATTGAGTGACTTTAATATAAACTGGAATTCCTGTTCATCTCAGCAGCCTTCTACTCATATTAACCTATATGGTTTTACTCAAACCATCACATCCCCTACCAGAACCAATAAACTTAATAACAATGAAAGCACCCAAGACTGGATTCTCACTAATAGTCACCAAAAAACTTATAAAATAGGTACCCTCCCTGAAGATATAAGTGACCACGCACTCACCTATTTAATCAGATATAAGACTGAAACTCCCAACTTAACTATTTATAGGACAATAAGGGATAACAAAAACTTCAACCCTGATAGCTTTCAAACAGAATTTAGTGCCTGTGACTGGTCACCACTCAAACACCTCCCACTAGATGATGCAGTCAAATACTTTAATTCAAAATTCTTAGCAATTCTTGATTGTCATGCCCCAACACGCAAAATTAGAACCAGGACTAAACCAGCCCCTTGGCTCACCAAGACTACCAAACAAAAAATCCTCTTAAGAAATAAACTATGGGCCAGCTGGCGGTCAACAAAAAGCCCTTCAGAACAATTATTGTTCAGACAGCTAAGAAATGAAGCAAAAAAGCCATATTGTCTGACAAAAGAAACTACTACTGCCAGCTTCAACAAACCCACCAAAATAATCCTCAGAAATTCTGGTTAGGCATTAATAACATCTTACACCCAGGCCACTCAGCCAACTCTTTTAACACTTTTTTCACAGAAAATATTCAATCCTTAGCCAACCAACTATCTCCTAACTTCACATCCTCTATGCCTGCCATCTCCTATAGCCCCCCCTCTATTTCATTTTCAACCAGTTCACACATCCCTTGTCTATAACCTTATTCAGAATTTCAAACCCACCACTCTTTCTGCACACCTACTACTTGTAAAATACCTGCAAAAAGCAGCAAAAACCATAGCCTACCCCATATCCATCCTCATTAATAGAACTATTTCAGAAGGAACCATCCCATCTATCTGGAAAATTTCTCACATTATCCCCCTGCATAAAGGTGGTAATTCCAAAGAGTTTTCCAACTACAGGCCCATAGCCATATTATCCCCTTTGGTAAAAGTAATGGAGAAATGCATTCATAAACAACTTTTAAGCCACCTACTTGAAAATAATTTATTAGCCACCTGCCAACATGGCTTCAGACCATTTCATAGCACCACCTCTGCTCTCTTATCCTTTACTGACTGCATTAATAGAAATCGTAATAATGACACTCTATCCTCAGCCCTCTTTATTGATTTGTCAAAAGCCTTTGACATGGTTAACCACCACCTCCTCATAAACACACTTAAAAAACCTGTCATTGGATGTTCTTGCCATACAATGGTTCCAATCCTACTTAAATAACAGGCAACAGGCTGTAGTATGGGCAAATACCTTATCTTCCCGCCTCCCAGTTGCCATAGGTGTCCCTCAAGGCTATATATTGGGTCCTCTCCTCTTCTCCATCTTCACAAATGACCTCCATTCTGTAATTCCTTAAGCTACCTGTATCCAATATGCAGACAACTCCACACTTATATGCTCTGCCACTTCCTTATCAGAACTTCAGTCCCTAACCCAAAACACCATTAGCATAGTTGAAAATTGGCTTCTACACCGAAGTCTTATCTTGAACCCTAAAAAAACAAAAATGTTACTATTCACCCCTACTCATAGAGCCTCCCCACTTAACATTACTGTTACTTCTAGCAATGGAACAGTAATATCTCTTGATCCTACTACAAAACTACTTGGGGTACTTATTGATAATAACCTCACCTTTGAGCCTCACATTAATAACACTACAAAAACAGTGAACAAAAAGTAGGTTCCCTCTACAGAATCAAAACCTTTCTGACTCCACTAGCCAAGACAACTATAGCCCGTACCCACCTTATCTCCACCCTACTATATGCCTCTCCTATCTATACTAAATTATATAAAAGCAACCTGAATAAACTGTCTACATCCTACAACAATATTGCCAGATTTGCAACTGGGTCCTCCTATAGGACCCATCATTGTATCAATCTGAATCAACTAGGCTGGTTAGAATTGCCAAATCTAATACTTTAATACTTTTCAACCAACTAACAATAGTCCATAAGAGCCTGTATCAACCTACAAATACACAAATACTCAGTACCCTAATCACCCCCTATAATAATCTCAAAACCCTACGCTAATCTAACAAATTACTAGTACAAATGGCTAAATCCAATAATTCGGCTGGTGACGCATTGTTCCCTAATACAGTGAGTAAAACCTGGAACAGCCTCCCTAATCACCTAATCTCCCTAGCCTCAGCTAACCTATTTAAAAGCAAACTAAAACCCTACCTTAAATCACACTGGTTATGCCCCTGTGTTAACCCAGACTAACTACCAAACCCTTCCCTCGACACCTATCTTCTCATGAGTATAATCTTGTGTCTTCTCTATTGATAATAAAGTTAATGTGACTATACAGTGGACTAATGCCCTGTACATATTTTGAATGATCTCTAATGATAATAAAGTTAATGTGACTATACAGCGGACTAATGTCCTGTACATATGTTGAATGATTTCTAATGATAATAAAGTTAATATGACTATACAGCGGACTGATGCCCTGTACATATTTTGAATGATCTCTATTGATAATAATGTTAATGTGACTATACAGCAGACTAATGTCCTGTACATATTTTGAATGATCTCTATTGATAATAACGTTAATGTGACTATACAGCGGACTAATGTCCTGTACATATGTTGAATGATTATCCATAGCCATCTTACACTAGGACTTCTGGTGAGACTTTACAGAATAAGAGTGTCCTTGTACATACTTTGTATGAATATCCATTGCTGTTAGACACTAGCATTTTTGTGTGACATTTGTGTGTGTGAATTTATAATTAATAGTGTCTTTGACATTTTTTATCAGGAATGTCCAAAACTGTTTGCACTTGGATTTTTTCGTGTTTAAATGCTAAATCCTATGAAATGTAATGTATGCCTAAGCTTTGTAATGTACCAATGCCTTTGTATATACCATTGTGTTTATAAACATTTGATGTAAGTGGAGCTTTTCTCCCCGGGCCTCCACTGAAAATGGACATATATCCAGTTGGACTAGCCCGGTCAACAAATGTAAAATAAATAAATAAAATAAATAAATAAATAAGGTCTGGATATATTTCTCAATGGCCCTTTGTCTTTTAAGATTTATATTAACCTAGGAGTATATGACCAGAGAGAAGCTGTTTGTTTTTTATCAGTTAACTGTCAAAGTAAACCACTTGAAAGTAATGAGATGGACTGCATTTCTCCCTGTGAAGTCTATGCAGAGCTGTATTATAGTCCATCTTACAGTTATACTGACATATGGAGAAAGCATTCCACAACTTCAGTAGATCTGAAACTAGTTCATGCACAAATTAATTATCATCCACAGTCTGAGTAACATGAAGTGATCACTGACTGGCAAGAGGACAACACACCAGCATGATCAGTAAAATTAAATGATCTTGATGATAACTGCACTTCAAGGGTGGATTACTTCGTGACGAAGTTCCAGATGTACTACAGCTTTGTGAATCATACATTACAGCGCTGCACTACAATCAACCTCAGAAGTTCTGCTGACACCTGAAGCAGGTATCCAGCATCTAATTCTACTTACTAAAATTAAAAACATGTTGATGAGGGCTGCCTTAAAAAATGCATACATACATATATACATACATATATTTCAGGCACTGGTAATAATGCCCTTCTAGTCTGCTAATGCCTCGTCTTGTATAACTGGATTCATTCATTTTAAATGGTGCAGCTTACTCAACTCTCTCAGTGATAGGCTGCTCTGGTCCAGTGACTCACATATGTTCCATTTTCAACACAACAATGCGGTTACTGTCTGAGGTTAAATAATTCAAGCAGAAAATGTACTGCTCTGAAGGAAAAAAAAAACACTAGCCTTTGTAACATCTGAGGCAGGAATTACCCAAGTGCAGAACAGAATACAAAATCACTGCCCATTTTACAGCATGCACAATGAATGGGTTTCACTTTTGCATCATATTTAATTTTAAAGATACAGACAAACTCACCCCTAACTGGTTAGAGGTAACCTTGTAGCATACTCAGATGTGCCAGTTAACAACAAGGTACCATATGGAATTCTGTACCGGCTCATACAACAGGTTACCATATAGTCTCATTGCCATCCACCACTTACCATTTAAGGAAAGTAGTTGCAGTACCATAATGTTGCTATGTTTTGATGTGTCTTGCAGTGGCCTACTTCAGTGATTCAGTAACTTCCTGTGCTACAAAACAGGAAAGGATTATTTGGCACTCCAACTCCACAAGCGATCTAATGGCTGTATTGGCAGAATAAAACTATGGTGCTGTCAAGCATAAACAAAATTATGAAGGCATAATTAGCTGATAGATGCTACTCACTGCTGTGAATGGTGTAGGCTGGGTCAGGTATGAAATTCTTGAGCTGTAATATCTCTGCTGCAAGCACACAATAGTAAGGAGCATAGGCTGCAGAGTGTGTGTGTGTGTGTGTGGGGGGTGTAGGTGGGTGTGTGTGGGTGGGTGTGTGTATGTGGGGGGGGGGGGTTCAATTTGAAATGTATTTGTTTTGTTCAAAGGGGAATGGATGGACCAGGAAGCGGGTGACTCTGACATTACATTTCACTTTTTTCTTGTGCTGCTGTTGCTGTCCCTTGAGTTGTTACATGTATACCTTACCATAGATAGGGTATAGCTACCAATGTTTTTGTCTAGAAGAATTGGGGGAAGCAGGTAAGAACTGGGGGGAAGGAGGGTAGAGAAAGATAGTTTGCTGCCTAGTAATCCAAAGTGTAGAAGTAGGCTGCCTAAAAGCTATTGCTTTCCTTAAACTAATGACCATTTGTATAGTTGTAGTTTTTTTTTGGGGGGAGGCAACTAATACAGAAATTAATATTGCTACATGTAGTAAAACATTAGTGTCCAGTATGAGTACAGACAGAGCAAAGGTCATAGTGCAAGTCACCTAGTGTCATGGGAGCATATACTAGGTGTATTAAATGAAACTGGTGGTGGTGGCTTTCTTGCTGTCACCGTTATGCTTGGCAGCTTTAAATCAGATGTGTAGGCAGATTGAAATAATTTAGTCTTCCTTTGGTATAGCAAACTGATGACATGAAGCTAATGCGGTGATGTGCCAGTACTACTCTCTAACATATGAACAGCAGTTAAAAAAAACCTACAGGTAGTTAAGAAGAGAGGGCTAATATTGCAAACTCAGCCCACAAAGGCAGTCTTAGTCTCATTCTTGACCAGCCCAAGGCAGGGATTACAGGTTCATATTATTATTAATGAAATTGTGGAAATTGTAGAACAGGAGCTATAATACTGCTGTCAAGGGTCCTAATATTATGTGGGACTGAGCCATCAGATGGTTGCTGCTGGATTGTGAATTACTGGAGGTGTAAAACAGAAGCAGACAGAAAGAGGCCATTACTGAAGATATAGTGCAAGTTATGTAAAAACTGCTGGATTACTTGTTCACAAGTGAAATGTAAGTGTTTGTGGCACTTCTTTTCCTTTAATCTCCAGCAGTTTGGAGAGATGATTAAGGCTATGAGCTGTTAACAAACTGCCTCCTGTGGTGCAGCGTTTGGTTCATCCTCTCTTCATTCTACCACTGTGTGCTTCTGAGCAAGTTCCTTATTTATTTATTTATGCACTCATTTCTAATTTTTTTGACTGAGAAAGGTGAAATGGGTGTGGAACTGCTTTTCAGCTGAAGCTTGGGGAGAAAAGCTCCATTAATACAATATGATACAACATACAATGGATATTATCACAGTTTAATTAAGCATTAGTGTCATTTCTGGCAGTGCTGTATTATAAAATTATATGCAGCAGCATACAGAATTGGCTAACATTGCACCAACGCTTATTGAATAAACATATGCATTCACACTAAGGTGATGAGGTAATACCTGCCAGTTAAGCTTGTTGATGTCAGTGCTATTTTCCAGCAGGCAAGGCTGGAACCTTTGTTGTAGCATATCACATGGATCATATTACATACAAGCATTTGTCATGGAACAGCTATTAATATGGATCTGCTTGAGTAAATTTATGTAGGTCTGCATTAGCGTGTAAGACAAATTACTTTGATTGCATTAGGGTAATGTATACTTTAAAGGCTTCGGTAGTAAGTATAAATCACAGGTATATCAAAGTTACTTAACAGTAATAGAAATAAAGCAGTATTTACAAGAAACTTATATGATTTACATTTTATTCATTTTTTTTTTATAATTTCTCGAAATCTTTTGGGAATGGACCCCAATCCTATGTCAAAGTACAATTAAAGTACATGAAATTAGTATTGTTTCAGTCTTTGATCTCAGCCAGAAATGCTCTTTGCAGCACCCACAATGTTCCCAGTAATGATTCCTTCTGCAGTCCGTACAGAGTCACATGGATTGGTAAGTTATCTAAATATGATTGTAGATTCTGTTTTATAAGACCTGTTACTGCTACAACTATTAGAACTGTCTGGGTATCTTTCTTCAGTATTGCTCTTGTTTCTGCCTGCATATCATGATATTTTATGACTTTGTGTCTCTCTCTGTATGTAAGACACTAATAGTCACTGGGTGTGGTGATTTCAATAACCAATGCTACTTTTGTCTTCTTTTCATGGACCACAATATCTGGTTTTCTAGCCTCTGTCTTTTGAACTGTCGGTAATGGATTCTCCCATGTAATGTAGACTTCATCATTTTCTATGATGCTTTGTGGCTAATGTTTCCAGTGTTTTTCAGCCACTTCAGTAACATAATGTTTGCACAATCCCCAGTGCAGCAGTCTTGCCACATTATTATGACTTTCAGTATACAGTCCTTCTGCATTAGTATGTCACAGCCAACAACGAGGTGTGTAACTGTTTCCAGTTCTGTTTTACAAAATCTACATTTGTCTGTTTCTCCCACATGTTCAATGGACTTTGTAAACCAATGTGTAGGTAAACCACTATATTAGGCCACCAATATTAACCTCTCATCTCTTGGTTTGAATTTGCTTCTCTTTAACCATTTCTGCAATCCAACCTGATCAACATGAGGTTTTTCCTGAAGTTTTCTTTACTTGCAACTATATTTATGCATTTTCCATATTTCTTGCCTTCTCATCTTGCCCTTCACCTTATATTCTTTTTTTTAATTTTTGGCACTGTCAGTTGTTGCCTGATTTTTATCTACTTGTGGCTTGATTTCCATTCCTGCTTGATGCTGATATGCTTCTGCTAGACTAAGCAGAGAACTCATCTTAGATTTATTCTCCTCATGTTTCAAAACTTTCACTATATTTGGGTGGTGTGAGGTCAGCAGATATGTGTGCAGTCCCACGTTTGCACATCTATACATGTAATCAGTTTCAAGGAGACCCATACCTCCTTTGGAATGGGGGATATATAATCTTTGTATGGCCTGATTTTTATAAATCATTTGGTAAAATGAGGCATCCTTCTTGTTTTCCTGTCTAATCTATCCAACACATTTTGGGGCCAGTCAATCACTCCGAAACTGTAAGTTAAGACAGGATGAGCAAATTGTTCTATAGCTTGGATTTTCTTTCCTAGATGTCAAAGCTGTTTTCAGGATGAAGTCTTCTAAAGTATTCCTTATTAAGTTTTAATTGCATTTGTTCATGTTTTATTGTCAATTATCACAGAATATAATTAACTTGTAAGCCTTTTCTGATAATCACTAAGGCCCAACAGTTTGGGAAGTGAAAAAAGTGTGAGAAAGTGATGATATATGGCAGTTTGCCTAGTGAGAAGAGAAAGCATAGTCAGGCATCCCTGAGATGTTATTTTAGTTGATCATTAAAAGTAAACACTTTAGTATTGACTATTAGTGTTAGAGGATGTGAGCGCCATAGTTTGGGTATGTGAATGGAATCAAATGCTTCCCCATTCGAGTTATTGGCTTTGTGAGCAAAGAGTTAGGCTTTATTTGTTGAGTGCAGGCTTCTTGGAGATATGTAATGTTGAAGGATACTTTCCAGGCTAGGACACTTGTTTGGTTTATGTACAATCTTGTGAGCAACAACTAGTTGCGAGTAACTGAGATGATGAGGTAGTTCTAGTCAGTTAAGTTTTTTGATGTCAGTGCAGTTATGTTGTAGGCAAGGCTGTAACTTTTATTGTAGCATAGCTGGCAATTAGGTTGGCATGGGAATTTACAAGTGTAGGGGAGGCAGAAAGTAGTGCTGGAAGTAGATATGCAGATGATGTAAATATTCTTCTTGGTTCAATAATATGCTGTTTTATATGGTAAAATGGTCCAAGTTTTTGTCCCTTACTACCACTTTTCCAAATACTTTCACTCAGCAAACATCTGCCTCAGTGATAATCAATAAAGACTTGTGTGTAAGTAAAGTGTATATCATTTTTGACTACTTCTTGTATATGCAGTTCAAATTTTAGTTTTTTTGTCTGTAGTGACACCTAGCAGTTTAGTATGTGTGACCATATGAATTTGTATTTTATATGAACAATCTTCAGTGGAAGACAATGACTCTTGGGTAATTGTTTTTGAGTTTAGTCAGTTTGCGAGCTACACAGATGACAGTCGAGCTATGTGTCAAGATCATTTATGAAGATATTAAATAGCAGACGGTCTTAAGATGGATCCTTGAGATCTCCCAACAATTTCTTAAAGAATGGAAGATTGAACTGATTACCAGCTTGGTGCTGTTGGTGAAATAGCTGTTAAACCATTGGGTGCAGGACTGAGATGGACCTATAAACTTTAGCTTTTAGAGCACTTTGTTGTATGATGCTATGCAAAACGCTTTTGACAGATCAAAGAGCAATGTAGAAACTATTTTGTCATTGTTTCTGTTGAGGTTGAGGAGGCACTGATAAAGAAAGTTGTGCTGGGATTTGGTCTGAATCTATGTTGGGTTGGAGTGAGAATATTGTTACTTGTGAGGTGTTGGTGCAGTTAAGTATGAAAATATGTTTCTAAGACTTTTGATGGGAGTGAAAGTATAGCAAGTAACCACTAGTTTGATTGCTCTACAGAGTTCCCTCCTTTATCTAAATTTTTTAAATCTTGATTTAAGTCTGATGAGGTGACCTGGAAGGTCATGAAAGTGCTCACTTTGTCCTTGCAATAAAGAATTTTCCTTTTAATGTGGCAGACTTTTTGTGTATACTATTGGCTTTGAGATGAAAACCAAGCTGTTTATCTGGTAAGTGAGTTTTTGTCTTTCTCTTTATATTTTGTTTTTAGTCAGGATGTCCAGGTTTTATCTCTATTACAGATTCATTATATTAGCCAGAATATAAAAAGGCTTTATCTCGTTTATAGATTAATTATTTAGTTGTATCTGTCAGCCATGGGGCAAAATCTACTTTTAATCTCTTTTCTCATCAGAGCAATTTTATTAAGTATATGGAGAAATTTCTGTTTAAATCCCAGTGCTATATCATCTAATGATAGGCATTTCAATGTGTTCTAGTTACATGATTTTAGGACTGATGCTTATGTTGATCTCATTTGGTGGTGTTGTGTACTGAATTATAATGGTGCTAACCACACTGTGCTCCCAGAATAAGTCTGAAAAAGACTGAAGTAATCACTATTCTACCCTGGCTAAGAAATACAAATAAATAAATGAACAAACAGACAAACAAATATATAAATAAAAACATCCATAAGGTAATGGAACCCTGGGCAGTGATGCATTCCTTGGAGTGTGAATACATAAAAGTGGATTTTTGAACACTCCTACTGCTGTATATAACAAGGGATAAAATAGTCACTTAATAAACCATAGATAAATCAGTTCAGTAAACAAAAATAAAATATTTTGTCCAGTGAGTAATTTGGACAGAATGAGGACATATATTTTGCAGGAAGAACCGAAAAATGGTCTACTGTGAAGATTTTCAAGGAGGCTATTAGACAGGCTAATCACTGTCTTAAGTATTCAGGGGCTTCAGACCATTAACTTCAGCAAACACTCATGTCTGCAGAGGAAATGCAATAAATCTGTGGGTTTTTGGTGCACTCATAAGCCATCTCAAACAGAATGGAAAGCGTCTAAAGAATATATGGAGAATGCACTAGTATATAAACACAGATAAAAAGACATCACCTACTTACTATCTATACTACAAACCGATACCTAAGATCCAGTGAAAAATCTCTCCTCTCCATCACCAAGGCTAACAATAATGCAGGGAAAGTGCTCTACTCCCACACCGTTGCCAGAAATTGGAACTCTCTTCCCCTATCTGTGTCCACTGCCCCCTCCACATCCATATTCAAAAACTCCCTCAAATCGCACCTTCTTAGTACATGGTTATGCCCTTGTATCACATAACCCTACCCATACTACTATTAACTCCCCAAATTCCTCTCTGATCACATGCTGGAGCTCTGATCCCCTGTAGGCTTGGTCATCTGAAAGGGTACTTTTAACTGTAGAATTTTACTTGATATATTTTCTTTTCTTACCAAAGTATGACTGACATTGTCTTTTTACCCATGTTCTATATCTTTTACCTGGAGTGTTTTTATTAATTCTTGTTATATTACTATGCTCAGCATACATGATGTAACCTGTTTTGTGTATTATGCTGGATGTACTGTATTTGTATAACTTGATGTTGGAGCTTTTCTCCCCGGGCCTCCGCTGAAAATGGACCTGGTCCAGTCGGAATTTCCCAGTTAACAAATGTAAAATAAATAAATAAATAATAAAATAAAATTATGTGATAAAAGTAAAAAAGGTATATAGGATAATAATGATGCATGTAGTGACTTCAGATGTAAAAAGAAAAGCTGGAGGCTACATCTGTGGCATATTCAGCATAACTGGCTGTGTAGGATCACAGTTAATATTTACTTTCGTCTCTCACATCAATCGAAGCCTGAGTAGTTAACCTAAAAAAATAAGATTCTGAGGTGTTAATGAGCTGATTCCTGTGATCACAGTAGAGGGTTTGATTCCCTCCACTTCCTTTTGCCAGCAATATGACACTGAGCTGGCCACTTGACCAGACATTCCTCCTGAATTGCCTCTGGGAAGGGTACATATGTTCAATGTGTATACTAGATAAATAAATGTATAAAAAATAATCATCATTTGGGACACATCAATGAAAAGGTGAGGCCTGGAGTGCTGTTCATAAGGCTTGATTCAGTAAGGGTGAAATAGCTTTTACAGGACTGTCAAGCATGGGAAAAAGCAGCTATTGCCAATCTGATGAATTTTAAAAGAGAGTAAAAAAAGTGTGAATGGGTTAAATATTTGCTAGCAGGAAACTACATTGCCATATGAAGGCAGACTGTTGCAGTATTGTGATGATTTATTGTATTTGTGATTAAAGTGTCTTAAAATGCACTTAAGAAGTTTTACCAAATACTTGGAGCATATGGGCAAGATAGAGACCAAGAAAAAATAGAAAGGACAAGAAAGGCCATCAACAAGAAAACAATGAATGTTTTAGGAAAACACGAGGGAGTGTTTAATATTTAAACATAAGAAACTGGCAGATAAGAAGCCAGGGTTATTCACTGAGATGGGAAACATCTCAGTGACACAGGCAGTGACATCTAAGCATAACCTTAGAAGAAGTTCTGCTAGTCAAATAAAAAAGATATGTAAACCTATAAGCATATGAATAAAGTATTAATAGATATAGGTCATACTTAGAAGAGTATGACAAAGATCCTGCCAAGCTGCATAGAGGAAGATCTGAAAAGTTAGTTTACCAAGAGTCTACAGGTTAGCAGGGCATGGAATCTGCTATTGAAGAGATTATCATAGCGTGGAACATGCTGGTAAGCGCTCTGGGGATAAGGCCAAGCTGCTACCAGTGTCCAGTTGGGGTGTGTGAAGTATGGCAAGGTAGAGCTGAGTATGGGACAAGTCTTAATTTTTAAGGACTGAATAAAAAGAGGGAATGATCATCTAAACTCTAGTGTTTCAGGTTCTATTGAAAATTTGGATAACCAGCTAAAATTTGATGATGGGTTTTTTTTAACAAGAAATCTGAATATAGATATGTAAAAGTTAAGAAATTTGAGAAATTCAGATGGATTTCCATAACTTTGATCTGAATATGGAAACAAATTTAACGAATAGTTGATGAAATTCAATAGATTTAACATCCAGCACCTGTTCCTGAAAGTAAAGATATGGGCAGTACATAAATTGTTTAGTTAGTTAACAGTGAAAAGGGTGACAACTAATCCAAATGTGAAGCAAACTACCACTGACAGAAAGTATCACCTTCTTTCATTAGGCAAGAGAAGGTCAGAAGGTCAGAGTGGAGGCAGATTTGTAGCATAAGAAAGACTGGTCAGGGAAAAAGTAAAACGCTTGACAGGAGAAGAAAAAATAGAAGAAAGAACGTTAACATCAGAGGCTAGCAATCCTGATAAACTGCTGTATTCTATTTTCTGTTTCATTGTGTGTGTGTGTGTGTGTGTGTGTGTGTGTGTGTGTGTGTGTGTGTGTGTGTGTGTGTGTATGTGTGTGCATGTGTCCGTGTGTGTGTGTGTGTGTGTGTGTGTGTGTGTGTGTGTGCGTGCGTGTGTGTGTGTGTGTGCATGTGTCCGTGTGTGTGTGTGTTTGTGTGTGTATGTGTGTGTGTTTGTGAGTGTCCACCTGTGTGCGTGCATATATATATATATATATATATATATATGTGTGTGTGTGTGTGTGTGTGTGTGTGTGCGTGCGTGTGTGCGTGCGTGTGTCTTGTAGCGTGTGTGTGTGTGTGTGAGTGCCAGCGTGTGTGCGTGCATGAATATGCGTGTGTGTGTGTGTGTGTGTGTGTGTGTGTGTGTGTGTGTGTGTGTGTGCATGTGTTCATGTGTGTGTGTGTGTGTGTGTGTGTGTGTGTGTGTGTGTGTGTGTGTGTGTGTGTGTGTGTGTATGTGTGTGTGTGTGTGTGTGTGTCCGCATGTGTGCGTGCATATATGTGTGCGTGTGTGTGTGTGTATGTGTGTGTGAGCGTGTGTGCATGTGTCCATGTGTGTATGTGTGTGCCTGTGTGTGTGTGTGTGTGTGTGTGTGTGTGTGTGCGTGCGTGTGTGTGTGTGTGTGTGTGTGTGTGTGTGTGTGTGTGTGTGTGTGTGTGTGTGTGGCTGGGTGGGGGTGGGGTTGGGGGTTATAGCAGAACATATCTGTCTGGAGAGGCATGAGTGTTGCTATAAGACAGGTAAGAGGAATAGTATGTATAGATGGCTAAAGGACAGCCAACAGTTTTAAACTGTAGCTGTAACACGGGGCTCTGATTCATTACTGCAGCATTTGGACAATCCTTAGAAATCTCATTCTTTCTACCATAATATCATGAGCAAAGGTGCATTTCAGATAACAGTGATCAGGCCATGGAAGAGCTGAAAGTGTAGAACCACTCCAATCAGTGGATTGAATGTAGTAGAACATATCTGTCTGGAGAAGAGAGAGTGTTACTACAAGACAGGTGAGAGGAAGAGTATGACCGAAGGACAAGCAACAGTTTTAAATTGTAGCTGTAATACAGGCAGTCCAACAAGGAGACTGTCAGACTCCAGGTTTTCAAGGAGACCTTGACATGAAGGTTGAAATTAAGGAAACAAATACATTTCTAGATGTATTTTGAAATTTGACAGCATTTTGTAACCATTGTAAAAAAATCAACATCTGCCCCTGAAAGGGATGTTTTTCACAAATCAGTCTTGTGATTACTTGAAGGGGAAACAGGAGAGCATACTTTCTTATTTTTCATTTTACCATCATCCCATATTGAAGTATAGCTTCATATACACTGTAGAAGATATCCTTGTGTTTATGGTATGTATGTATGTGTCTTTCGGCTTTTCCCGGTCAGGGGTCGCCACAGCGGAACTCCGGTCTGCTAATGATTGGCAGTTGATTTTTGCATGCCAAGTTGCCAGCCCTGACACACAACCTTCAATGAAGGTACGCCCATTCACACATGTCTCCATGCAGAAGACGCTCTAGATGAGAATCGAACCGGACAGCGTCTTACTGTGAGGCGACAATGCTACCGCAGCACCACCACCGCAGATATAGATCCTTATGTTTATGGTGCAGAGTTTATATCAGTAAGGGTCTGCTTGATCAATTCCTGCAAATAATAAACATCAAGAAAATAATTAAAAATGTAATAATAATAATAATAATAATAATAATAATAATAATAATAATAATCACAACAACAATAGTGTTACTGCTAATAATAATAATAATACAGAATGAATAATGTAGTATTTTAGTGCTGTTCTACTAGGTTTTATTAAAAAAACAGGCATGCTAAGTCTGACAAATGGCAAAGTGTTTATTTTGTTAGCCATGCTGTTAAATCATACATGAAAACAAAGATTTACATGATTTGAATACAGCCTTACAACATTATTAAATATTCAGATTGCAAATGCCTGGGAAAATGTACTATATACTCATTTTTTCATACTCGGGAACAAAATAACAGTGAACACAATAGTCTGATATAAATAGGATTTGATTAAGTTATGGCTTCATTATAAATGCACGCTTACATAATGTAACTAAAACATAATAGCCAGCACATTCATAAATGATAAAAAGGGTGCCTACTACATAAGATTATTTAAGAAGTGGAATGGCTTATGAGGCATATGCTGTTCACAAAACATGATTAAGCTGATTGGAAAGCAATGTAATCCTCAGTTCATATTAAGTATTCCTTTGTAGACGTGTTTTCTTTGCAAACATGCTGCCACTGAAGAGCATGGGAAGGCAGTAAGCTGTAGTCCTCCCAGCTGTGTGAAGTTAATTTAACTGTGCCTTTTGGTGGCATAAAATGCTACATGGTGTCTATGTTACCTTGACAATATAGCTTTCATCTCTGCTGAGATGAGGTCACAGAAAAATGTGCCAAATGACATTTCCATTCATCAAATACACAATCTGTGCTCTCCGAGGGCACAGTCTAGAACAAATAGGGCAGATTATAATGTGTATCTGGTGATCAAGATGGATTACATCACAACTTTGAAAAATTATAGGTTACATATAGCGGTTAATTACAGATTTTGTGCCCAACACTTTAATTCTAGAGGTCTTTCAGATGCACAAAAGCAAACCCTTTATTAACCCCATAAATGGAATGAGCGTGTAGATTATATGCTGTTAAGAATTGTGTTTGTACAGTGACAAGCCTAGTTACCAGAAACATCACTGGCACATTTGTTTTTCTGTTCTTATGGCTACCTTCCAATCAAACTGCTGTCATTCTTCAAAAACAACTATGTAATAAAAATGATCAGTTAGTCCACTAAACATACAATACAGACTTCAGCACCTTAAAATATAACTATAATGCAGATATTTGTTAGCCACTGCCTTAAACATTTCTACCTACTGATAGAATGGCCAGATTGCTCTGATAAGGAATGACCTGGCTTGAGTTTTCAAGTAGTCCTGCCTTATGAAGTGATGACTACATTGCAGCATATAATTCAATAATACCATTATGATGTTTAATGGTGGCTTTGGGAACCATCTGCTTGATGTGTCAGAAATTGCAGAATCGAGCAGCTGAGCTTCCTGTCGAGCACAATATCTGCTCGCTGTTGACATTGCCAGAAATAATGAGCAGAAGTGCATTTTTTTCTGCAGGTGGTATTCCTATAGCTTTGATTCCCCTAATCACTACAGTAAGATCCATTGACATACTCTTTGCATTGCTCTTTTAATAGGTCTTGTTTGTATTTTCCTTTGCTGTATTAAAGCAAACAATAACCACATATTAACAATGCAATGTCACATTTTCTTGACTCGTAGCATGGTGTGGCATTAATAATACAATGTGAATGAACTACATCCTGCAGACGTGGTTTTCAGTCACAAAACCTCTGCCACCTACTGAGCAACTCTGAAAAAAGTCACTTCGCATTACAAAAGTTCATGAGCTGCTTTTTAAAAAAGTGCCTGGAGCATATTACCTGTTTAACAAACAGTACTTGATAAGATAGTTTTTATAACATAGCATTTCTACTTAACATGCAAGGAAATGCATTCTGATGGACAAATCTTCAGTGTGTTTGTTATAACTGCTGTAAGCTTCATATATTGAGGTTGTTGTGGAATACAGGTGCACAATGTTTTTAAATAATTTGATCTAAAAAAAAAAACAGCAAAAACTGAACAATAACAGCAGGTTTAATTTTAAAATATGGCTATAAATGTGAGGTACAGTCTCCTGTTATAATAAATTACATTTTGCATACATGATAAAAGTAAGAAAATGGTTTAAAAAGTGTGGACATCCAGAGATTCATTACACATGTTTTCAAAAGTAGTATCTGCATGCTGAAGTGAAGAGGGCTATTTTTGGGGAGGGCAGTCATGCAGATCAATAAGTCATAATTCTAAAACATATACAGGCATGTTTACACTTGAAAGGTTATGTCATATTCTTTCATGAAAATAATTTACTATGTTTACTGCTTTACTGTGGTCAGTATGTCAAAGCGGACTGCGATCAAGTTCTTATAATGTATGCTGTCATACTTGTACAATAATGTAAATTATCTTCTAACTGTAATAGGTGGAGAGGTTATTTTTTTTTTGTACACTGCAACTACTGGCTCAAGTATTCATTATTTTCAAAGCTTACAAACATGTTTTCCATTATGTGTTACTGTGGTTTCAGAGGAAAATGCCATAGAGTTTGCAACATGATGTTCACTGTTTGTGCACCCAGATATTGTTTATTAATGAGTTACATTTAAATTAAAACAGACCACACCATGTGACATAACACTTTATTTGCTTGTCTAATTGATACTGGATCCATTGCCTATTTTAATAATTATATATGCATGTATACTCATTTAGAAATATGGCATTATCTAGTTCATTAAACTCACTTCTTTTTATTTAACTTTTGTGACTGTATCAGTGATTCCCACCCTTGCTTTGGTAACATCTTGGTGCACAACACACAGATATATGGTCCAACATCCTTGCTGGGTAAATATGTTATGACCAATCTTTCCATAGTTTTTGGTAGGCCAAAGTGTCAACCAGGAAATATGCCCCATATAAGTAGCACAAGCCCCACTTTTATAACTGAGTTGCCTGCATACTGTCTATTCTTTATTTTTTGTTTTTGACTCTTCTGGTGGAAAGGTAGCAAGGTGGGAGGCTGATAATCGAGGTAAGCTACCAAGACCTTGAGACAGTTTTATGTTATATTCTGATGATGTCAGCCTGTAACCCCTCTATGGGCATGACCCCCCCCATTTCTTTAAATGAGTGAATGCTTCCCTCGTCAAAGGTGTGTCTGCAAACATCAATGCTGGACAAGTCATATACTACATCCATAGTCCAAACTGTGATCATTTGCTCATTACAAGTGGATACATCTGAATTGTCAAGATATCAAAAGTATGAATT
>NC_056735.1:432249795-432477295 GCF_019279795.1 Protopterus annectens
TTCCTTACCACAAGACCTTTCGGTTGTGTATGAACAGATGAGCTAGTAGGGCTTTCAGAACATGGATGAATGATCATAGGGCTCTCGTCTAGTCTAAGTATGATTGGCACTACTACACACAGAAGAAAATAGTCCATTTTGAAGCGGAGAGATAAGCCATTAGATGATAGGCACTTTGGGGAAGCAAAATAAAAACAGTGTAAATTTCTTCTCTGTCCATAGCTAAATATATATTCACCTTCAATGCATTTGAATTCTATGCCTTGTTAGATTCTTATTTCCTTACAAATGTGCTGAATAGATTTATTCACTTGCTGGTTCCCCCACAGACTAATAATGTCATCTATCAAAATGAATCGAATAGCTTTAAAGTGGGAAAGTAGTTTTCACTTTGACTATGAATACCAGTCTATACTTTTGGTATTATTGTGTTTTTATATCTGGCAATGGTCCTTTCCATGCAGCTCCATTAAAGGAATCACGTGGCTTTATGCCTCCTTGATTAAATAATACTATTACACTTTTTGAGGATTTTTATAATAAAGGCTGTGATCCACGAGTTATATGGATTTTAAAAAATGGCATATACATTATAATAAAAAAAGCAAGCTTTAAATAGTGTCATGGTAAACTAAAATGCATTTCTTACATTGTGCTTTTGTATTGTTTTAAAAATTTTAATGAATTTAAATGCATAATTGCATAATTGAATTAGTTAATTGATTGAATAATTGAATTACTTTTTGCTATATAAACTCTAGCTTCATTAAGCTGTATATTGTCTGAAGAAGCGTATCTGGAGATACGCGAAAGCGCTCACCTCTTTTCTCAAATAAATCGTTTTAATTTTATTTAAAAACGTGGAGAGTCTGAAGTTTATGTTGTACATTTGCTATCGTTCTATTTAACCAAAGACTCTTTAGCTGTCGAGATTCGTCTGTTTTTTTATATATAGCTGTTGTTGCTTTGCTTGGCTTTTTTTGGGATCTCTACAGCACACGTTATGGCGAATTCAGATGTTGAACTGGATTACAATCCAGAACCGAGGAAACTGTCCAACAAACAACAATGGACTGCTATTACTACTTGTAAGTTGAATCCTTTATTGGCTCTGGACTTGAATATTCCAGCTCCGAATTCTACTGAAGTTAAAATTGATAACTTAGAACATTTCAATTCTAAAGTAAAAACACTGGAGAATGATTTGTACAAATTACAATGAATGATATGGCAACGCAAACATTTGGAAGCGTGCCTACACTATAAACTTATACCACGTGGAATGCGTATTCTCTGTATGCCATCATATGGAGATACCCATCCGATACTACTAAAAAAGTGGCAAGATATAAACAGAAGCCAGTTATAAATACATGCAGCTATTGATCGATTACTTTAACCCGCTTGAGAAAGAACTATTGTTCAAAGTTAATAGCGCTAATAATGAATTACGGGACAATTTTTCAGAAGATTTTTGCCTTAGAAGGTTAGAGAGTGTATATTGTCAAGTAAATGCGTATGCAATGAAACTTCAACAAACCAAACTTAAGAAACTCCAGCGTGATTTCAGAGACTTCTCAACAGGTGGGGTCTTTGTTTGGCCCAGGAGGTCTGATATTCATCAACCAAGAGAAAACTACGCTCAAAGTTTAGCGCCGTTAGATCACACTCTTATAGCACCAGTTTCTACTGGCTCAACGGCACATACATCATCAGCCGTTCAAAATGACGCTTCACTAGAAACTTTTACCACGCCTCCAGAGACATTTGCTACAATTGCCAGTACTACATTAATTTCCACTCCGCTTCCAAATCAAGAGGCAAATAAAGCTGCTAAATCCTTACAACAGACTGCTGGAGCTATTAATAAATGTCAGCCACAAGATAATGCAGCTTTTTTACCCTTACCCATCAGAAAACAGTCGTTTACGCGAGAAAGAAAGAACAGCTGGGAAACCAGAAAAAGGAAATATTCGGGCGAAGCAAGCACGTATCAACGAAGAAGACAGAAACAATAGCACCGCTTTATTTTAACATGTCCAGGTATGAATTAAATACCAATGACATTGATTTACTAAATAATGGCTTGTCTTTTGTTCCCTCGCAAGGGAGCAAATTGTCGGATGTCCTGATTGACTTACGTTTGTTTGCTCGTTCTGTAACACTGAAACTGCATTTCTCAAAGGACTCCAAATTAGTAAATAGTAATGTAGCAAATTCTTTTCTTCACAAAAAGAAAAGTTCTTTTGTGCCACCGATGCCATATCATGTTGATTCATTTGTTAAGCTCTGTGAATCAGAATTTTATCATTACTTTTATAGTAAGAAAAAGAAATGTGCGTTTTTTAATTTGTCAAATGATAGTATGATTTCATTACATAATCTTAGTAATGATTCTTCTTTAACTTTTAGACCAGTAGATAAAGGGGGGGGGGTATAGCATTGTTCGATACAGTTGAATATGATGCTTTAATGAAAGAAATGCTAAATGATGACACTACATATTCATTAATCAGTCAAGACAGATTAGATAAAATAATTAAAACTATTAATGATGACCTTTATGATTTGCTCATGTGTTATCAGATTCCTAGTAGTCTGTATGAATTTTTTTCTAATGATACACCTGTAGTCCCTATTATTAAAGGGCTACCAAAGATGCATAAGGGAGTTACGCCACCACCTATGCGCCCAATTGTATCTGGAGCCAAATGGATTACTGAAAACATATCCATATATTTAGAGAATACCTTAAGGCCTATGGCTGATGCTATTCCTACAATTCTTAAAGATACATACCAACTTCTGGATTATTTGCACTCACTTGATTTTACCTTCATAAAAGATAAACATCTGCTTATTACAATGAATGTGCAAAGCCTTTTCACTTCGATTCCCAATGATGATGGGATTCAAGCAGTGAGAGAACTACTGCAATATGTTCCCACTATAGATAGAAACAAGGCAATTTTGATCTGCCACTTACTAGATTTGGTTCTTGGCAACAATGTGTTTGCATTCAGGGGGAACCTATACCTACAGACCTCTGGTGTGGCTATGGGCACCCCCTGTGCAAACACATATGCCAATTTATTTATGCATCATTGGGAAAAAAATCATGTTTTTCAGCACACTTCATTCACCAAGGTTTTAGTATATAGACGTTTTGTTGACGATATTTTAATTGTATGGGATGGCTCTGTTGAATAATTTATTCTATTTAAAGAACATCTGGAAACCACAACTAATCTTCTTAAATTTACTGTTGAAACATCATATATATCAGTAAACTTCTTAGATGTTACTCTAAACATTAGAAATGGGAGATTAATATCAACACTATACAAGAAAAAGTGTTGGAGAAACACAATTTTGAAGTATGATAGTATGCACCTGCGTCATATTTTTAAAGGGATTTTAAAGAGCCAATTCAGTAGATTGAATAGAATTTGTGCTGACAAACATGACTTATTAAGAGAGGCAAATAATATGATGAATATGTTTTTAGACAGGGGCTATGATTATAATTTAGTAATGAATGTTATGAACAACACTTTATATAAGTATATAAAGATAACTTAATGGCCACTGGTTCAAAGCATAAGAATTCCCTTATACCCTTCTTTAGAAAAGATGCTGATTGCAATTATGAGAGGGTAACTTTTGTAACTACCTATTCTAATGATTTTCAGAATATTAAGAAAATATTATCTAACAATTGGAAGGTTCTACTGACAGATGAATTTACATTAAAACTAGTGGGTAGAAATCCACACATAACATATAGGAACAATAAAAATTTGAAGTCTATATTGTGTGATAGATCTGATTTAAGTAGTAAAGCTCAATTAATGCTAAGGCATCCTCTAGGGACTTATCCTTGTCAACATTGCAATTATTGCAAATACATTACTAAGTCACAAGATTTTGTACATCCTGAATTTCCTTATGTATTCAAACCAAGATTTAGAGCCACTTGTGAAACTTCAGGCCTAATATACCTAGCTACCTGTGAATGTTGTCCAGCGTTTTATGTAGGCCTTACTAAAAGGAAACTGAAAAGTAGAATTTATAATCACCAGTATGATATCAAAAACAAAAATGAATTAAATGCCCCTGCGAAGCATATTATATCCAATCCATCACACTCTTTTGTATTTAGAGTATTACAAACAGTGGAACAGAACGCCAGAGGTGGTGATTATATAAATTTGATAGAATTGAATGAATTGAAATGGATTTTTAGGCTTAAAGGTCATTATTCTCCGGGCCTAAATAATTATGTTACAATAAGGTCCTTTCTAAATACACGTAGATAGCTATGTTGATGTTCAGCATCTCCTATAATATTAATTGTGTTTGGCTTTCAATATGTTGCAAGAAATAGTATCCTCACACATGAGCTTTGATTTTGCTTATTTATCTAATATTTAATGTTCATGCTTATTTATAAGTTATTGATGAAATTATTATAATATTATAATGTTCTTTTTGATACATATTTCTAAGATTCATGAATTCATAAATAACGTTCTGAATTATTGCATTTAATGTTTACTATAACTCAGGTTTTTAAAAAGTTTATCATATTTATTGCTATATTTATAAATATGATTTAAAGACAGAACTTGATTTTAGATATTCATTGTATTTATTATAAAATTGCAATAGATAATTTCATTAATTTATTTATGATACATTTTGATATATTTTTATTTGTACATTACATTGCTATTATTAGCCATTATAATAAGCCATACAGTAATTATACTATAATGATATTAGATAAATGTATTGCTTATATCTTGCTCTACAGACACTAAATAGAACTTGGTTATCTTTAGAATGCAGTATATAACTTTTAGCATATCATGTATTTATTTAAAAAGTTTTATATTTGTTTAAAAATCTTTTTTAAACTAATTTATAAGTGAATATGAACTCTGAATGGTTTGTCAGTCCAGCATATTTTAAAGCAAGCTTTAAATAGTGTCATGGTAAACTAAAATGCATTTCTTACATTGTGCTTTTGTATTGTTTTAAAAATTTTAATGAATTTAAATGCATAATTGCATAATTGAATTAGTTAATTGATTGAATAATTGAATTACTTTTTGCTATATAAACTCTAGCTTCATTAAGCTGTATATTGTCTGAAGAAGCGTATCTGGAGATACGCGAAAGCGCTCACCTCTTTTCTCAAATAAATCGTTTTAATTTTATTTAAAAACGTGGAGAGTCTGAAGTTTATGTTGTACATATACATTATAATCTAAAGATGCAGGATATTCTGACATTCTTTAAAGAAGTTACAAAAGTTGACAGAGTCATGTTTTCACACAGCAGATAAAGGTGGAAAGTGGCTTTATTGAGAAAGTGTTTAAACGTGTGCATCGATTTAAGTAAGGAAGATGGTTATAAGGTATCACCTAGGCATCCATGACTTTATGAGCAATTTTTGGAATTACTAACAAGTAATGTACATTGTGTTTTTTGAACTCAACAATATGTGTAAAAATTGTATATAATACATCCACTACATGCTATATTTTATGCTGTACCTAAAGCACATAATTGTATCACTGTTCCTGTTGATAGACCATTAGTTCCACCATATGTCATTCATGTATCATGTGGTACTTTTATTGATATTTTACTATGACCTTTATTTGTGCAAGTCGATTCAAACCTTAACAACACACTGATCTTTTACAGAAATGTATTGAATTTTATTTGGAGGAGGTTCATTTACTGGTATTCATCAATGTTTCTAGTTTATGTACCTTAATAAAATATAGAGTTGTCATTTGTGTGACATAAGAATTATTGGGAAAGGGAGTAAAATGAATTATATTCTGTCCTTGCTTCATGTTTGTTTACCACATAAGCTGGGATTGTTATACAACTAATATTCAAGATGGAGACTGTGCAAGTGCCACAGAGCTAATTAAACATGTATTAGGTCATGGTTAGCAAATGCACAATCAGCAAAGGACCAAAACTTAACAATTTTCTCATGCTAACAGAAAACAATTTGATCTTTAAAGAAAAAAGCACAGTATGGGAAAGATTCCCATGCACAATTTCACTGGAGGAAAAAAATCTTACATACAAACAAGTCGTCAAGTTTGTCAAGAACACACATGCTATATCCACCAGACATGCTATCAGCCCCACACATAGACTAACTTATGCTGAGGCAATTAAAAGCAATATTTCCAAACCTCAAAAACCTACTAAGCCTATAAATGACAATGCCTATTATCAGCAATCTCTAAAGCACTCATCAAATGCAACATTAAAAACCACACATATGCCTACACCCAGTTCAGCTCCAAGAGCAAAGCCCATAAGGCAAGCAAACACATTACCCAGGACGCTAGTCAAAGGGGACTCCATTGTATAACACATTGATGCCCCACTCACCAGACTGAACAAGGAGAAAATAACAGTTAGTTGCTCAAACACTGGATTCTATCTTAGTCCATGTGGCCATTAATGACCTGAGGTGTACTTCCCTGGACTATATGAAGAGAGACATTGTTAATCTCTATGAATATGTCTCAGGCAGGTATGTGCTTGCCTTGCATTGAGCAGAATTCTACCTTCACCAAGGATGATAACATAATATGAAGAAAAGATGACTGACTTCAATAACTGGCTTAGTTTTGTCTTCCCAGGGGGATTCAATATTTGTCAGCATGGGAGGACATGATTAACAAACCACATTGCTTTGAAAATGCTGGTCTAGACCTGTCTTCCCTAGAATTCAGAATATTGGCTAAAACTTTACCCATCTCTTTAGAGCCTTTTGTAGGCAATGCCAAATATACAATCATACCAACATAGCAAATAAAGTCCAAAGGAACCTAAAGGTGATACTGCTCAGTGCTAGGAGCCTAAACAAGAAGCTGCATACCCTACAAGCTCTCCTCACTCTGGAGAATATGGACATCTGTACCATTACTGAGACATGATGCAGAACAGCAGAAAGTACTCCAACGTTGCAAGGTTTCAGTGTCTTCCACACATGTAGATCATCAGCTGCACAGATAGGGACAAAAGGTGAATGTGTCTCAATCTATATCAGCAACAAGCACAACTCTAGGTTGGTTAAACAGGATGAAGCCCTGGAATTAATCCACATGTAAATCACCACAGATAAAGTCCCATGCCAAATCCTGGCAAGCTATTGGTCACTCTGTATGTCCCTAGAATCCCATACCTCATACCTAGACCTAGTGGAGACACTCACCATTAAACCAAATACCCTATTCATGTGAAACCTGACTATCCCTCTAAAGACTGGGAAACATATATAGCCACAAGCTCATAAGCACAATGATTTCTGGAATTTATTAACAAAAACACCCTTAAGCAGATAATGTTCATGCCCCTCAGAGGTCCAAACATAATGGATTTAGTGCTCACCAATAAGGGGCAGCACTACCCCCACTCCAGTGTCATGAACTCACTGATGAAGATGGACTATAAAGCTGTCTCTTATGAAATAAAAATCAGCTCGGTAACTTCAGCAAACCCTGTAACAGTTAGGTACTATTCCAAAGCAAACTACATCCTATTAAGCAATAATTTGTCAAAATTCAATGTTACTCCCACCTCTGAGTTTACCTATGCAAAATTGTTCACAAGAGATGCTGTACAACAATATCAATGGCTGTATAGAGGCTGCTGCACCTACTGAAAGTAAGCCTAAAACAAACTCTAAAAACAAACTACATTAGTAGAATCCTATCCTTAATATGGTATATAACAAAAGGAAAAAAAAGCCATAGCTAAAATCAGGAAGAGCAACTCCCATAATAATAGGATTTTTCTAATTAAACTAATCCGGAAACTAAGTGGACTAATTAATTCCAACAAGGCAAGCTAAAGACAACCACAATGATTTCTAAGGCTATGTCCAAAACCTCTTAGGCAGCATGCAGTAGTGTGCTGAACTGATAATCATTCATGCCACCTTCAATGATCAGAGCAGCATAGCAAATTTGCTGGCTGGCAAATTCAGCTGAAACTTCACCCCACCCCACTCTCTCCATGAAATACATACTATCATTACCCCCCCCCCCAACTATTAACAAAGAGCAAGTCCTGGTGATGCTCACTAAGACCAACAACACAGCCTCAATGGGCCTTGAAAATATCCCACAATTCCTCCTAAATATTGTGAAACATGACCTATCAGGACCACTTGAGCCACTTTTCAACTTTAGCCTCAGAACAGGCTTTGTTCCATGAGAATGGTGGACTGCAATGGTTATCCCACTTCATAAGGGTGGACCATCAGCCATTTCCTGGAAATACAGACCCCTTAGTCTGACTAGCCTAGTATGCAAAGCCATGGAATGAATTGTTATGGAAATGATGAACAAAGGCACAGGCAACATTCAGACACTGGAACCAGCCAAGTTTGGCTTTGTTAAAGGAAAGTAATGCATACTAAACCTGATGGACTTCTTAGAGAAGTTCACCAAGGCAATGGATGGGGGAAAACTGTTTATACTACTTTTCTGGACCTGGCTAAGGCATTTGATACAATACCACACTTGGGTATAGTTGACAAACCTACTAAACTGGACATAATCCCCTACATAACTTACTGGATTGCCAGCTGGGCTCATAGACAGAACCCAGGAAGTCAGGATTGGTGAAACAATCTCCAATAAGAGATCAGTCACCAGTGGGGTATCTTAGGGCTCTCTGCTGGGATCACTCCTATTTGGCATCTACTTCTCAGAGGTAAAGGCTAATGTTAAGGGCCTTTGGCTGTCCAAGTTCACAGATGACTGCAAATGGGGAGCTATCACAGGTTTCTCCCATGACAAAAACATCTTACAGGAGGGTCTAACACAAACAAATGACTGATGTCAAAGTCAAGGATCAAAACTCAATGTCAAGAAATGCATTATTGTTCCTTTTGGGAAAACTACCACCCAGGATAATTATTCCATCAATAAGACACTCCCAAAGAGGTGATCTGGTAGTTAGGGATCTGAGAATATATTTAGAAAGTAATCTGACCTTTGATTGGCATGTAACCAAGGTATTTGGCCCTTATCAGACCCATCATTGAATATAATTCACCCTTCAGCATGTACCTGACCAGACATATGCAGCAGCTGGAATACCCACAAGGGTTCCTTACCTGGAGAATCCATGTTATAAACATGTTGTCCAACATAGATTGTCTTAAAGAACTATCTCTATTCTCAGTCTCATGCAGGTTACTGAGAGGTGATCTGTGCTTGACATAAGGTATCCTCAGATCCAGCTCTGTTGGACCTTTTGCACATGTGCATAATGAACAGCATCAGAACCACTAGATACACCAAGGAGGATGTGCTCAGCACAACGACAGCCCTGCTCAGCATCTGATTATTGAGACAATGAGGTAGATAATAATGCAGGTAAGGTGAGAACAGCAATAAAAGACAAATACCTAAGGAAGTGTAATTTTCTTGTGTTACAAAAAAAGTGTAGCTGGAGAACATAATGAGAGTAATCTGGTAATGGAAAAGAGGGAGTAAAGCATGAAGGAAGAATAGACAAATAAGCACAGACCATGGATGCAGAAGACAGGATGGTATGCATACAAACAGTGGAAGGATAGGGGATGAACATGTGTGTACAGAGGAAAGGCAAACATTGATGGGGAAGGTGGGGTAATGATTAAAGACAGGTGAATAACATAAAGATGGAAGCACACATTGGATGGGATAGACTCAGGTCCTGCCATATTCAGTTGCCAGGCCAGCTCAGACAGGAAAAGACTCAGGCATTTGTCACCTGGGTTGCCAGTGACATGAGCTGTGGTTGCTACTCCAGATGCCCAATGGTTGAGAACTGACCTTTGTGCATCCCATCCAGCTATGCTTAGAGATATGTGATGCTCCCTATGTGGGTGTCCAGCTGCCAATGTACTTTTCAGTTACTAGATGATGTACCTCAGGTGCCTCATGCCAGGATATCCTCTTTCCATTTTTTCAAGAGATGAACCTTCACCCCCTCCCCAAAAGATAGATATGGCATGCACCACTAACTCCTGCAGGTCACCTAAAACAGAGCAGCCTTCACCCCTTTTAAGAGGTAATCTTAGTGGCCACAGCTGACCTAGCACTATTTGCAGATTCTGGCAGAAATTGAAGTGATCTTGAGTACTCTTATTCCTACACAGCTAGAGCTGCAAAAGTTTGAGACCATGTGTAAAGAATATCAGACACACATATGAGACTAACATCTTGCAGATGTAAATTGGAGTGCCATATGGCACATACACTTCCTGCTGCCTGGAGAGGTACTACTGCATATAGTGGCAGCCAGACATGTTGTAGTGCTGTGCCTCTGATTCCAGAAAATACATTGTGTACATTTAAGTATACTGGTTAACAGCCTGGGTAGTAGAAGGCAAAAGCACTGAAAGATAAACTATTTATGCCACATATTCAGCACTCTGCATCCCGGTGTTAACACAGGTCAGGATGTTACCACTTTTAGTCATTGAAATGAATCTGGCTTTGCTCAGCTGAATAGGTGACACCATTGGCTTCAGCTAGCGTTTGTGCAGTGCATATCAGGTGAGGTTTCCTTGCAGAGGAGCAGGAAATCCTGCTCTGTCTAACATAACAAACTGAAGCCCTCCATTCTCTGCTGCCCGAAGAAGCCACAGCCACTCAGTCAGTTCCATTCAAGGAACAAGAAAATAGCAGTTATGTTTGCATGGGCACATAGGTTCATAGGTTCATAGGCAGGTACTAGGCTATCTGCCCAAGGGCATTTATAAGCCTAGCCAGAGTGTGTCGGCTTTCACTGTCCCATTGATTAACTGATCCTCTGTCAAGCAGAGCCAATGAAGTGATCCCAGGTGTGTATTTTCTGTTACCCATCCACTCGTCAAGGTTTCTCTTGAAGAATGTTAGTGAGGGGCTCTGCCTGATGTAATTTGGAATTTTTCCAAAGCATGGGAGTCTCTGTGACAGGAATCTATCCCTCCAGCATGTTCTATTTATTGTTGTGGCGAGCTTTAGCTCACTAGAGCGCGTGACTCTTAGTGACATGGATTTCTTTAGGTGGATCATGTCAATCAATTCTGAGTTGGACATGGCTTTGTAAGTCAGGCAGAGATCACCTCTGAGTAAGCGATATGCCACTGAGTACAGCCAGATTTTTTTCATTCGGCTGCATAGGACATATGTTTGAGGCCAGTAATCCTCTTGGTGAGGTACCTTTTTGGTCTTTCCAGCTGTTGTAAGTGTCTTGTGAGGTACATCCCAAATGGGGCATTGTACTCTATGATGGGTCTAATGAGTGATGAGTAGAGGGGCACTATAACCTCTTTATTTCTAGATGCAAACCCTTTAGTAATTAGATGGGCCACATAGAAGGATTTCCTAACTACTTTGGCAATATGATTGTCAAAGGAGAGATTACTATCTACCTGGGTCCCCAGATCTCTTATTACCTCTTCTGTATTAAGGGGGCTGCCATCTATGTGGTAATTTGTGGTTGTTTTGTTTTTCCCAAATGGGTTGAATATGCATTTTTTGGCATTTAGCTTGAGGCCATGACTTTGATACCAGGTGTCCATCTCAGTAAGGCCCTTTTGGAGGATGTCTATGTCAGCCAGAGAGTCAATTTTGGCTCCCAGTTTGTAGTCATCGGCGAACTTGGTTAGCCATTGTCCTCCTGTGTTTGCCTGCACTTCTGAGAAGTATATGCTGAATGGTAGGGATCCTAGGACTGAGCCTTGCGGGACACCACTTGTGACTGGTTTAGAGTCGGACCTGGAGCCCACTATTATTACCATGTGAGTTCTGTCTGTAAGCCAGTTGGCAGCCCATCTCGTGACGTAGGGGTTTATGTTCAGGCTGGTGAGTTTTTCTGTAATACCCGAGTGGGCAATGGTGTCGAAAGCCTTGGCGAAGGCAAGGTAGGCTGTATGATTCATCTTTCCCTCATCTATGGCCTTGGTGACTGTCTCGAAGAAGTCAACCAGGTTTAGTAGGCATGATCTGCCCTTAGCAAAGCCGAACTGGGCCGGGTCAAGTGTATGGAGGTTCCCAATGTCTTTGTTAATGACTTCCATGATGACACGCTCCAGAGCCCTGCAGACCCAGCTAGTCAGGCTTATGGGGAGATAGTTAACAGGGTCAGCTGTGGCCCCTCCTTTGTGGAGAGGAATAACCATTGCTGTGTGCCATTCTATGGGCACATAGCCTGTGGAGAAGCTGAGGTTGAACAGCATGTTTAGGTGGGGGGTTAGTTCGTTCTGTAGTTCATGCAAGACACAGCCTGGGACACCATCTGATCGCATTGACGCTGTGTTTTTGGCTTTTGAAAAGGCTGTTTTTACCTGTGCATCTGTGATTTTTGGGACACTACACTTTTCCGGTATTGTTGTGGGCCCTTTTGGAGGTGAGGGGGTGGGTGAAGTTTGCACTGAATCTATCTGCCAGGATGTTGGCAATATCAGTAGGTTCAGTATATTTTGTGCTATTTTTCACTAGTTCAGTGCATATCTGTGAGTTGTCACTTAGATTCTTAACATAGCTAAAGAAGGCTTTGTGGTTATCTTTTGAATCCTTGGCTATTTTTCTTTCGAAGTTAACCTTGGATGATTTCATGAGGGACCTTAGTTTCTTACTGATACTGATCAGGGATGTCTTTCCTTGTTTGGATTTGCTTTTTTTCTGAACTAGTTTCCTCCTTCTATTGTATAGCCAGTTTATTGCAGGGGTCCACCCAACTGGTTTCTTTCTCTTAGAGGAGAGAGTCTTGGTTTTGCTAGAGATGGCACGATCCATGCATCCTTGTAGGTGCTCATAGCGTGCATTTGTAAATGTTTCTGCATCTTGGGCAGAGTTATCCTTTAGCATTCGGGCTGTGAAACTTAACACCTCTGTCTTAAGTAAGGTGAAGTTTGCTTTAGAAAAGTTTTTTACTGTGGTTTCCTTAGTTGGGGGTGGTGGTGGGGTGTGGACATCCAGAGTGATTAGTTTATGGTCTGATCTAACCAGTGATGGGTTGACCTCCGGTGTGGAACACCTGTCACCCATGTTGGTGATGACCTGGTCCAATATGTTTTCACCTCTGGTAGGGGAGTTTACCAGCTGATCCAGGACATTTGAGTTCATAGGTTCATAGGTTCATAGGTTCATACTAGGCTATCTGCCCTAGGGCATTTATAAGCCTAGCCAGAGTATGTTTGGCTTTTGCCACCCATTTTAAAATAATTTTGCTATGGCCTTTTTCGAGGTTAGTGTACTGTGCCTCTGTCTAACAGTGACACAGAAGTGATACCCGGGGTAAACCTATGATCTCCCATCCACTCATCAAGATTCCTCTTGAAGAGAGTCAATGAGGGACTCTGCCTAACCTGGACTGGGATTTTATTCCATAGTGAAGGGAGCCTCTGGGTTATGAATCTGTCCCTCCAGCATGTCCTATTTATTTCAGTGCTGAGGTTCAAGTCTCTCGAGCGTGTAGCTCGATGGGATTTGGATTTTTTGAGGTGCAGCATGTCCCTTAATTCCGGGTTGGACATGGCCTTATACGTCAGGCACAGGTCACCTCTGAGCAGGCAGTATGCCACTGAGTAGAGCTGGAGTTTCTTTAACCGGGCAGCATATGGCATCTGTTTGAGCCCTTTGATCCTCTTGGTGAGGTAATGCGTTTGGGGTCTTTCCAGTTGCTGCAGGTGTTTGGTAAGGTACATCCCAAAGGGGCATTGTACTCGATTATGGGCCTGATGAGGGATGAGTAAAGAGGCACGATGACCTCCCTAATCTAGATGTGAATCCCTTCATGATTAGGTGGGCTATATAAAATGTTTTTCTAACCACTTTGGCCACGTGGTTGTCAAATGAGAGATTGCTATCAACTTGGGTCCCCAGGTCCCTAATGACTTCTTCTGTACTTAATGGATTACCACCTATGTGGTAATTTGTGGGCACTTTGTTTTTGCCAAAGGGGATGACTATACACTTTTTGGCGTTTAGCTTGAGGCCATGGCTCTGGCACCAGTTGTCTGTTTCTATGAGGCCCTTTTGGAGGATGCTTGTGTCGGCTGGAGAGTCGATTATGGAGCCCAGTTTGCAGTCATTTGCGAACTTGGTCAGCCACAGTCCTTCCGTGTTGGCCTGTACCTCCGAGAAATATATACCAAACAAGAGAGGTCCCAGGACTGAGCCTTGTGGGACGCCACTTGTAACTGGTTTGGAGTCTGACATGGCTCCAGCAATTCTAACCATGTGGGTTCTGTCCTTGAGCCAGTTTGCAACCCATCTAGTGACATAGGGGTTTATATTTAAGCTGGTGAGCTTATCTATAATGCCCGAGTGGGGTATTGTATCGAAGGCTTTTGCGAGGTCCAGATAGGCTGTGTGGACCACCTTCCCTTCGTCAATGGCCTTGGTGACTGTTTCAAAGAAGTCAACCAGGTTTAAGAGGCAGGATCTGCCCTTAACAAAGCCAAACTGGATAGGATCCAATGTCTGTAGGTCCCCAATATCTTTATTTATGAGGTCCATGATGATCCTTTCCATAGCTTTGTAGACCAAGCTAGTCAGGCTTATGGGGCGATAGTTTCCAGGGTCCGTTGAGGCACCACCTTTGTGGAGAGGGACCACTGTTGCTGTACGCCACTCTTTGGGTACATATCCTGTAGTAAGGCTGAGATTGAACAGTAGTTTTATGTTTGGGTTTAGCTCTTCTTGGAGTTCATGTAGGTCGCAGCCTGGGACACCATCTGGTCCCATTGATGCTGTGTTTTTTGCTTTGGAGAGGGCGGCTCCCACCTGAGCATCTGAGATGTCGGGGGGGCAGCACTCTGCTGGGATAGATATTTACCCTTTTGGTGGGGAGGGGGGCGGAGTTTGCGCTGAACCTGTCAGCTAGGATGTTGGCAATGTCTGTGGGATCAGTGTATTTTTTGTCATTTTGGACTAATTCTGAGCATATCTGGGAATTCCCACCCTGGTTCCTAACATAACTAAAGAAAGCCTTGTGATTATCTTTAGTGTCCTGTGCAATTTTTCTTTCGAAGCTGGCCTTTGACGATTTTATGAGTGCCCTTAGTTTTTTGCTAATACTGATCAGAGATGCCTTCCCTTTTAGGGATTTTGCTCTATCATGTAGTAGCTTCCTCCTTCTATTGTATAGTTTGTTTATGGCTGGGGTCCACCAGACAGGTCGTCTGCCTTTGGAGGATTGGGTCTTGGTTTTATTTGGGATTGCATGATCCATGCATTCCTGAAGGTGTTCAGAGAATGCATTTATAAAGGATTCTGCGGTCTGGGCCGTATTTTCCACAGGCCCGGGGGCTTTGAAGGATTCCACCTCGGTTTTGAGGAGTGTGAAATTTGCTTTAGAGAAGTTTTTCACTGTGGTTTTCTGGGCAGGGGGTGGGGTCGGGATGTGAACATCCAGTGAGATCAGTTTATGGTCTGATCTTACCAGTGACGGATACACTTCTGGTCTGGAGCATAGAGTCCCCATGTTGGTGATGATCAGGTCCAGTATGTTTTCCCCTCTTGTGGGAGTGGTAACAAGTTGTTCCATAGCATTTGAGTTTATGAATTCTAGGAACCTTTGGGCAAGGGTGTTGGAGCTAGAGTAATGCTCCCAATCTATGTTTGGGTAGTTGAAGTCGCCCAATATAATGGTGTTCGGAGAGACCTTCATATTTTCCAGTGTTCTCAGGAAGGCCGAGTGGGGTTCCTGGGTTTGGGAGGGTGGTCTGTAGCAGGCTATAAACTGGAAGGCAGTTTTACCCACTGTTAGTTGCACATGGATAGTCTCTGATGCTTCGTGCTTTGCCACCAACCTGGAGGTGTGGGTATCTTTGATGAATATCGATACTCCCCCTCCTTTTGTGGTTCGGTCCAAGTTTTGGGGCAGAAAAGCATGGTATAAGGTATAACCTGGTAGTGCTGGGGTGCTCTCGGGAGTCCTGAACCAGGTTTCTGTTACTGCACAGATATCGACTGTTCTCCATGTTAAGGAGAGTTTCGAGTGTGTGCATCTTGAGGTTTAGACTTCTGGCATTGAGTAGCATTACTCTTAGTTTCTTATCCCTTGTGATACCTAAGCACTGGGCCTGGGAATTTGTATTTGAGTAGTTTTCCCAGTGAATGGTAGGGTAATTGAAATCACCCACTATCAGGGTGTTCGGTAGGACCTTCATGTTTTTCAGTGTCTCCAGAAAGGTGGAGTGGTGGTCCTGGGTCATGGAGGGTGATCTGTAGTAGGCCACAATTTGCATTGCAGATTTGTCTGATGTTAGTTGCACATGTTTACAAATCACATGTTGTACAGTGCAGCACTACATCACATGACTATAACTCTGCACCATGACGCTATGGCCATATACATACTGTATGCATGAGAATACAGTTCACGTGCTTCATGTTCACTGTGATACGCATGGCTTATGCCAAAAATGTATAGCTAATGTGGTGCATGTCAGGACTGATTCTCAGAGAGTTCAGCTAACTTGTGACATTAGCATAATTACCATCCTAACTAGCTATTTTTAGTATATTATAAAGCATGTGTGCCTTATTTAACAACATGGCTTACATATAACTTCAGTATAGAGGAACTTCAGTAAAGTCTCTGGAGTTTCACAGGTTTATCTCCCAGAGACTGCCCTGTCTCTGAAATAGATTCTCCATATACATTAAACAACATAGCTTGTTGCCCTCTTCAAATACAACCTTGATGAATGGATGGGTAAGTAAACGTTTATTGCAGGGTATCTTAGCTTAATTGTGACCAGTCTCAGTGGGGATGGATAATTGTGACAAACCACCCACCTTCCCAACCCCTATGGGTAACATCCCCCTCCCCTGCATCACCCTGCTATAGCGGATCGAACAACAATTTTGGAGAAAGAGCCAGGGCTGGCTTCAGCTCCGCCACAACCCTGCATTAGCTTACAAGAGCAATCCAAGACTGAATAAAAGAATGACTCAACAGGCCATGTGGTTCCTCCACTTCCAAAATTCAGTGCATCAGTATTCCAGAATGCCTACAGTCAGTGCCACACTATTCTTAACTGTAACAGTTAAAATAAACAAGCCTTAGGACTCAGTTATCTCTTTATTTGAAGGCACAATACTATTTGGGAAGAAATAATAAAATTATAAAACATTGAACAATGCATTTCCAAACCTCCCACCCCCACCCCTTTTGTCACATAAAATGTCCGATCTGATGAAATTCACGTGAAAGCCCTACTCGAATAAGTGCACTAAATTCAAGGCCAGTTATGAGATGTCATACAACTCCTCAATATTCCTGTCTTCTATTTTTATTTATTTATTTATTTTTATATTCTATAATGTGTTGCATGTAGCCCCTACTGATAAATGAATATGTGAATAACTGCAAACATATTTGCAATTTCCAACCAGCATGACAGTTGATCCAAGTTCCCAACAACATCCCTATCCCCATAACGCCCAGTGCCAAACCAAGCATGCTCCATCTGAAAACCCATGAAAATCACTCCCCTCACATGACAGATTGCCTGATGATGGAGGCCGTCAACTGCCAAAAGAAATATTGCCATGCATGCACCCTCTTTCGCGGGTACACAGTGGGTGACCACAGCCCGTAAAATGCCACCACTGAGCTGGAACTCATATATTATTTGAAGCACTAGCAGTACTACTATATTTAGACATATATACCTATTGTTTCATGTCATTCACCAATGAGACAGAATTCTCACCATGTATCACTCATACCAGTATAGCAGCTTATAAAAAAAAAAATAAAAAAAAACACCAGAAACTGACGCTCCAAATTACACATAGGTCAGATCTCCACCTGAAATTCGGACCAACACTGGCACCAAATTACCCTCTGAAACCACACTCTACATCCATTTACTGTTAGTAATGATCAACAAAAGCTTGGAACCCACCAAATTCACAGTCGGCGTTTACAGACCCCTAACAGGAAGGCACACACAACCATACTTTACAACCTCTTATAACAAGAAATCTGTACCAAGGCATAACTAAAACGAGCTGTCCACAACTCAAAACACTGCAAACATCAACCCCAGAAACTCAGAACATTGATAGAATACTAGGTCTTTCACTAACCTGAATTTTCCACAAAGTTGGAAGTTTTAAACTCAAATATGTGCTGTTCTTCCTAACTGTAACAGCCTTGCCACTAGATTTCCAGAAATCATCTCCTCTTCATCTGGCCATATGGATGGACTAAATAAGTGAAAAGAAATACTGCCGACCCGCCACACCCCTCGCAGAGGCAGACGCTACACAATCACAGTCAGCAAGTGAAAAGCCATGCAGCTTCACCTGACAGATGCCCAAAAGAAAACATGGTAGCATACCATCACCGACAGAAAACAGAAAGGCATGCCAGCCGTATCACCAATGAACACTATCCCTACCTATTTTCCCTTTTTTTTTCTTGAAGCAGGCCCACAACTGCTATTAGCGCACCATGTGACACTTCCACCCACATAGCATAGCACGTGCCCATATGCAGCTTCAGCTCTCATTGTTTTTTTTTTGTTTTTTTGTTTTTTTTTTAGATAAACTTATGTAGATAAGGTACTTAGGTAAACTGATGCACCTACTGTTCCACTCCCATTGCAAGCATGCTGTTGCTAGACAGAACATTTCTCTGTTTTTTTTTTTTTTTTGTTTGTTTTTTTTTTTTTATTAATTACAAGAACATATTACCTAGTCTACCTTGCTGCTATTAAAAAAAAAACAGCAGTCAGTTCACAGCAAAGGACACCAGCAGTGCCATGCTTCAGGTAAGCCCACCTACCCCCCCAACATCCATGCATGCACAGACCTAGAGTTATCTCAGGCAAGGATCACACTTTGATTCTAAAGCCCACAAAAATTAATTTGCAGTTCTCTCAAACTCCCTGTCTGCTGGAATTCCGTAATAACATCCTTACTACCAATGAATGCCAAAGCCAACCTGCCCCAAGTGCCGAAAAAGAGACAGACCTGATAACTAAGATGCACCTGTAAATGGGATCGCACCATTAATTCACTAACTAGCCGAAAGACCTAAAATAGACACCCTCACTAGCTACTCAAGCCACCAATCTCAAACACCTGATGAAGTTCCTGATAAACCTTTGCGAATGGGATGAAAGCACTTAAATTTCATTCCATTTAATAAATCTGACTAGCTTTATAGCTTCCTTCCTACGACTGCATCTTTGAACTTTGTAGCTATAGCAGCGATCTCCAACTGAAAGTTATGGAACCTGACCGCAGGACTGACCCCAAACTCTTAATTATTCCAAACAAGGATATTTATTTTAAACAAAACTTCTGACAAGGTTTCAGAAACAAAACTCTACAGATCTCTAACACCCTCGTCTGAAAATTCAAAAGCACAAAAATTATAAATACATACCCCATACCAACTACCACCAATAAGTGCCCACAGGCCTACCTTTTTTCCTGTTATACCTACAGGTTGTCATGGGTGTACCCCACCTTAGCAAGTTCATACCAAAATGTGATTCCTTACCCAGTTTCACTTGCATAAATCCCTTAAGCCCCTCTCTGCCCATACCTCATTTCCTCCCAAACATCCCTCCATCCCCATTCAACCCTTACCTCCCCTCCACCATCTTAATCTTACTACCATATTTAATAACCCCACTCTGAAGATGTCCCTGGACAAATTGATTTGTTACCAAACTTTATTTGTCCCATACATAGTACTGTGTTATTTTCTGTTCCTATTCGCACAGATGGTTATCTCTTCTTTCTAAAAGCAGTTTTACTTTCAGTTTGTTGCTGCTGCCCTTTTTTGCCTTCTGTTACTGCTGCATATGCTTCAGTTATTACATTTTTTGCTGCCATATGTGATGGTTCTGCTTTACCTTCTATCACTGCTGCATAAGTTCTAGCTGCTGTATTCTCTGCTGCCACATAATCTCGTTCCTATCCTCATTACCACCCTCAGCCCTTTAAAAAGGTTATCTGCCATTTCACCCCATGAAACAGCAGAACTGTCACCTGGATCACACTGCACCATTATTTTCATGAACAGCATCTGCAAGCTCTTCTGACACCAGTTATGTTATTTGCACCACTCCGAATGATTTGCTTACTTCATTCTCCATTGAGATAGCTAAACACTGCTCATTTATTTCATCTACCACACAGAAATCTTTATCTGCATTCTGATACTTCATATCGAACAGTTTTTTTCCCAAATTCTTGTTTTCCACCTCCTAACTCTCCATAACGTTTTCTCCCCTCCACCATGCTGCTGCTTCCCTTGCATGTCTTCTTTGCTGCTGTAAGGGCTCTCTGGTGCCATCTAGCATCTCCAAAGAGTAGGGGTCCTTTATTTTAAAAACAACACAAAATTTTACAATAAACTTATAAACATACTTACAACATATATACATTATTTTCATGGACAGCTTGTTTTAACAAAATAAAAGAAAATTATATTTAATTATGAGATCCTCATTCAATTTTCTACAACCAAAAATCTTATTTTCTTCAACATTTTTGCCAAATGCCATTTTTCATTGAACAAAATTTCTTTAACTCTTTGGATTCAAATTAAACAAATTATACAAAACATTTTTAACAAATTTTGATGGATACTTTTCAGCTTTTCTTTTGTAATAACCATACTTGATCATATCCATATTTAATTAAATTACAATCTCTATTCCTTCTAAATATTTTAAATCAACTGACTTTTTCCATAAAGTTTTAATATGTCTAAAAATATGCTGAAAGGTTTCAAATTCTTTACATACAAACAAATCTTATCTTTTTTTTTCATCTTATATGGCGTATTTGCTTTCTCTGTGAGCTTTTGTCCGCATAAAATAATTGTGACATTCAACCATTTCTTTACATCTTGACATTCTAACTTGAATTGGAACAGTTCTAACTTTTGATAACTGTTTTCATGGGTCTGCACAAAAATGTCTAATCATAATGTTATTCTCCCATTTTCTTCTATTATCTTCTATTTCATCGAGTTTTATTTTCCATGAAAAAGTTTTCTCTTGATAATTATTTGTTTCCTAATTGAGCCATAAGTTTTCCTTTTATTACTCCAAATATATAACCAGTCTGCTTTATACTTAGATTTCCATATTTGTACTAGTAATGAATCATTGTTACACCTTAATCATTGTAATGTTTTAAATAAATGCAAAGATGCTATATAAACTATAGGATTAATTAATCCTAAGCCTCCTTCTTCTCTCTTAACATATAACATACCTCTCTTTAAGGATTCAATCTAGAACACCCCGCCAAAAATGAAAAAAATATATAATCTTCCTGTTTGCATAAAGTAATCATACTAAAGGCATTTGGCAATTATGATATTCTTGATAAAATAATAGACTTAATCAAATAAGCTTAAGACAATCTGAAAGTTTTCTAAAATCTACACATACTATTCATTTTTCTTTCCATAACTGTAATGTATTCTCCCTTTTACCAAAACAAACCCCAAGCACTTTTATATTATTTAAGCTAATCTTAACACCTCCCAACATACCATCAAAACCTAACACTTGGCTTTTTTCTTTCTTTCTTTTCAATCCTATGACAATTAAATAATCTTGCAAAACCTTTATTATTCTACTCACACCAATGCTGTTTTTTTCAAAAATGATAATATCAGCTGCATAAGAAAGCAAAAAATGGCACTACTACCAGTTAATTAGTTATGTAGCTCATCATTTACATTTCCGTATTTATAAATGTGAAAATAACATTCATTACTAAAGAAAACATTATATAGTATACTACTCAGGGGGCTTCTTTGTCTTATGCCCTTCTGAAGCACAGTTTCTTTACTTAACCAACCATTAGTCAATGGCCTTACTGTATTAAATTTATATGACGTCATACATACCTTTATAATCTTAGTCCCTATATTATATGATTTCAATATATCCCATAATGCATTCTGCTGAATAGAATCAAATGCTTTGCTTACATCATCTACCATCATTCTAGTTGATTATTTCTACATATCATCTACTACTTCCTATATAACTAAAAGTAACTCTTGCACACTTTTACCTTTTATACAATATATATTTTTATCCATAACTTTAATTTGTGTTCCATTCTTCTTTGTATAATCTTCATAAATATTTTATAATCTCTGCTGTTCAATACTATTGGTCTCCAATTCTGAATTTCATCCTTACAACGTTTTTCCATATAATTTTTTTAATCCATTACATAGTTCTTTGTATCAGAAACCCTCACATAACCATTCATTTAACATCATTAAGAAATATCCTTTTTATGCCTTAGTCATATTTTTATACATTTTATATTCTATTCCATTCAGACCTGCTGCTGTCTCCAGGTTGACTAATTTTAATACATTTTTCAATGCCTACATTGTAAATTTTTCTTCATTTCCTTACTATCTTGTTCTAAAAAAGGAATTGCTTTCCATGTATTATGTATTTGCATGTTTTCTTTAAATAGGTCTTTTATATAATTCTCTACTGTCATAATTTTATCTTGCATATTGTACACTATACTATTTATATCTTGCATTTGCCTCATTATACTATTATTTTCCTTAATATTCTTACTCAAATAAGGAACAATTTCTTCTGTTTTCCACACAGAAAATATCTTTGTTTATACAACAAATGTTTTATTTTGGCCTTATTCAGTTTATACACTTCCTGTATTTTAATAAAGAAAGCTTCATTATTTCTTTATAAACTATCAAATGTCTCATTGATGTTCTATACTTTTTTTTTTCATCCCTTCTTTTATCTTGTTCATTTTGCATATAACATTTCTTATACTTTTGTTTAAAATATAACCATAATTCTGCCCACTCCTTATAAAAGACTTTAATCTCCACAGTTCCAGAATTTTGTATGTCCTAGTTCAACCCAATTCATTTCATCTATTCTTTTAATCCCTTTGCCTATTTTAAATGTCCATAATTTCCTTTTAATCAAATCAAAATAGCTCTATAGTTAGAACACTCTGTTTTCGAAACATTTTCTTCTACTGTAAGCAATCCTGTAGAAAGTAGAAAATAATCTATTTGCATTTTACATTCTCTATCCTCTACTATAAATCCATGTACATTTATCCCAAATTTTCAAATTCTCAATTGCCCACATTTTATAATTTCTAATTCTTTTTTAACATCATAATCTTTTTTTTTTTTTGGCATCTTACATTACAATTGAAATCTCCTACAACAAATTTCTCCATATTTATAACAACATATTGAATTAAATCCCTAAACATTTCTTCTTTTTCTCGTTTTGTCACAAAACCATAAATTGCAACATCTCTCAAAACCTGACTATTCCATTTTATATCATCAATGGTATGTCACCCCAGGGTAACTAAGATAGTATATACAACTTTTACTGTATTCTTATACAATATAACAACTCTTGAACAGGTATATTTTCCTAAATTCCAAATCAAGTTATTTCTCCACCATTTTTCAGTTTGATATCTTTCTTCTTTAGTTAAAAGTCTAGGATCTTCCAGAATAATAATATCACTATCCTGTTGTTTACATCACTCAGTAATACATATCCTTCTTACTAAACTTTTTAAATTATTAACATTTATTGCTAACATTTCACAAGTAGCAATATCTTATTTAAATTATCTCTTTCCTTTCTTTTTCTTTGTTATGACCTTCAATAATTTTTCTTTTTCTTTCCCATACTCTTTTACTGATAAAACCTCTTTTTTATTTAACTATATTCCATTTTATGTCTTCTATATCGGTAACATTTGAACCTTCTACTTCTTCTAATGGTACATTTTTCATTATCAAATTCTTGTTTCTCTTGTTCACTTCCTGAAATGCCTGCTTGTATTAAATTAAATTGTGATATCTATAGTTTCCAATTCTACTTCTCTAAGTGTTTTGTATCTTGTCCCTTATCAGTCTGAGTATCTATGTTCTTAGACTCTATTTCTGTACATTCCATGCCTAAATGCCCTGTTTTCTTACATTTATAACATTTTAATTCACATCTTCATATCATGCCCTAATTCCCTGCATATGTGATGTTTTTTCTTTTCAAAATTACTAGTCAATTGATCAGGTTTGCCACAAAGAAGAAATGTTTTTGGTTGGTCTAAGTATCTCACCAGACCTTTATCCCCTGTGACATTTATAATGCTAGGAATATGCACAATATTTTAATTTTCTACATTTAAAATTACAAGATACTTCCATACCCCAGTCCACAAACTTCTTTTATCATATACCTTTGAGATTTCAAGTACATCTTTGCTTATTTTCAATAAATGTCCTTTCAAAGTCTCTTTCTCTACTTCATTTCTAAATTGTATGTAAACCTTTTTATTGTTTCTCTGAAAAAGGTCCTTAAAACATATTGATTTCAAGGACAACAGTCTTTTTTTTCTTTTCATATTCTCTTATAAATTTCTCACTCAAAAGTCCAGATTCAAAAATAATGTCACAGTAAGTTTTATTTATATGTATGAAAGCTCTTGCATCATTTGCTTTAGTTTGAACAGGTGCAATTATTTCATCCCATGCCTTATATCTGTCCAGTGTGACATCTTCTTTTTTTCAAATCTTACTTTAAATTACTTTTTTTTTTCTACTCATGGAATCTTTCTCTTCTTTTTTTTCTGTGCTCCTATCTCCACCATTTCTGCATATGGCTTCTTTACTGCCACTGACCATCGTTTCATTGTATTCTGTCCATGATTTCACCCCAGGAAACATCTCTGACATTTCTGGATCACTCATATCCACTAGGTTCATAGGTTGGTACTAGGCTATCAGTCCTAGGGCCTATACAAGCCTAGCCATAACAATTCCCTGGCTATGTCCATAAGTAATTCATTTTGAAAACCTTACACTTGGAGGGGTGTAACAACATATGCTTTTGCTAAATCTTTTTTCCCAAAGTAAGTTCTGCTGGAATAAATCCTCTGAATCTATCACTGGTGCTGCGTTTCTTTCTCCTTCCATGAGCATATGAAACTCCTGTAAAAGCTTGACTGCTTTCACCTCATCACTGCCTGTAACTTCTCCTTTAAAAGTTTGCCCACATTTAACTCAATACTACCATTCTCGGCCACAATCATCTTCTTTCTTTCCTCCAACAGAAGTGATTTACCATTATCTCATGAATCTCTTTTTCATCTTTGCTAAGCCCCATACATTCCCCAGTTTCTCCAAGCCACTTTTGCACTCAGACTGGAAACCTGAAGTGCTGTATTCAATCAAGTCCCTAGATGACAAAAGAGTAGGGGGGGTGAAGTTCCCCTATGCCCTTGCCAAATTTTCCCTAGTAATATAAATACCACTTCAGCTCTCCCCTGAAAAGAGACAACTAGACTAGTTGGACTAACCGATTCAGCAAAGGACAACATAAAATAAATACATTTTCAAATTGTTGAGGCTGATATTATGACCACATTTGTGAGGGGGATATAATGCTGACCAATTTTAAAATGTGAATAGAAGTTTTTTGGAGGGGATTCCTCTATGCCACACAGGATTGATGTTAGAAAAGTGAGTCATTAGTTGGCCAAATACACTTTTTAACACCCTGCTGTATTCATTCACAGATTTTGTAACACTTTTTTTGGACAATTGGTACACAGTGACATCTGAGAGTTATATTGGTTATATCATTCCTCCAATGATTACTATTTTTCATAGATGAGAACAGGAACATATATGAGATGCTGCATTCCCACAATGTGCTACCTATTTTAAAATATTTTATTTTTCATATCACTCAGTTCTGGAAGCTTTCCTTGGGGTAAATGTAAAATTTGCAAATGCTGTAAATTTACATGGTCAGTAAATTAATGGGAAACTGTTTCAATCAAAAACAATATTTACCCAATTTTAGCTAATATGCATATCTTATTTAGCATACAATGTAACTGCCCATTGTGTATTGTAGCTTTAGGACAAAGTAAATATCTGTCTGGAGGGTACTAAATACCCCAACCATGCAGAGAGTGGTGATGGAGTAAATACATTATTAATGTTTGAGTCTTAGTTGATACTTAAATATCAAATCCATTCACATTGTGGTCTTAATATCACATTTAATTTGACAGTCTTACTATGATTAAATAGCCATTATGATCTTAGAAGTACATGTAAGGCACAACAAACACTTTTATGAATCTGTACATAATTATTTCTATGCTGTTAGTTAATTGTTCTTAATGGTTTAATGACTATCCATAAAACAAGGTAGCTAATGCTTTCTGGTGCTCCATTGAAGGCATAATGCTGAGGCACCAGGATGCTTTGTAGTGATGGTTTATGTTAGTTTAGTGGATATTAGTATATACATATATGAATATCTGAGTCATGGAAATTTTTGCAGATGCAATATCAATTGCTTTCAGCAAAAAAAAAAAACAGAGCAAGAAAAGAAAACATCATAATTTATTAAGCAACACTGAATATTAAGAAAAAGTAATTTTAGTCAGCTTAGTGGCAAGCACAGAGAAATGATATGATGTTTAGGAACTGGAGGGGATGAATGGGAGTGAACAGCCAACAAACAGCACCTGTCCCGTGCCCATGAGCTGAAACTAGTTAATCTCAGTACATGTCTGACATCCACCAGAAATGGGCATTGTAACAGCCATGAAATGGGTGCTATACATGTTTCTACCAAGCCGTGGAACAGCAGTGATATGTTACAAATAGCAGGTCTATATCAAAACATTGAAGTATTAAAACTTCAAATGTTCTGATATCGAACACTATTCAGCGAACGCTAAGATTAGCGAAGCTACAGAACAGCAAGTTCTTGCCTTGGGAAAGAATTTGGTTGGCCATTTCTGTGGCTTTGCTATTCTTAGCACTGTGGTGGAAAGTTACGGGTTGGGTTCAGGTAAGTGTGCGATTGTTTGTACGTTAGGGTTAGGGGCAGGTTAAGTGAGTTAGGGTTAGGGAGCGGGTTAGGCGTGTGTGCAATAGTGACAGACTTTAGGGTTAGGGGCGGTTTAAGTGAGTAATGGTTAGGGCGTGGGTTAGGTGAGTGTGTGATAGTGACGGACCTTAGGGTTAGGGTTAAGGTAAGTGGGTAGATAGTAGTGTATGTTTAGTTTAGTGTAGCGTTAGATGTAGGAATTTAAGTGTATGTGTGTGGTTGCTGTTTGTTTGATGTGCTTGTGTTGTGTGTATTTGTTTTGGAGCAGCAAATTTTTTCCATGGGAAAAAATTTGCTGTTCTGAATGTTCGATATTTTCATGTTGAGATGTTTTGGGGCCGATGAAATAGAGTTCGCTATTTTCATCTTTCGATAACGTGATATAGATGCCAAATAACAGGTATGAGATCAGCTATGGCTGCCTGGATGGAAACACCTCCATCTGGCTCTCATTCCCTATTGACAGTCATTAAGTGACCAGTTGGCCAGTGCAATTGAAAAAATAAATAGATTCAAAACTAGTAGGAGGACCCTGAGAACTGGAAGGTATCTAGGACCTAAAAAAAACTGAAAAGGAAAGGTCATTTACATAAACAGAAAGAACCATTTGTGATTCTAATATGAGATACAGACAGAATGCAAAATCAGATGATTAATATGGAGGTCTTGTCCATGAATATGTATCTGCTTTGCTGACAAAATGTTGCAGTTTATTCCTGAAATGTTTATGACCTCCCTCTTTATCATCAGCAAGGAGATGTTCAAACGTTATGGTGTCAGCTACTGACAATGCTCTATTTCAGGTGCTTGGACTACACTGGCAATAATGCCTAAAGTTAATTGATCATTATGATCGGGATCAAACTTCTAGTGCTCTTCTTTCATTTGACATCTGCCCAGTAATGTAAACATCAGAGTTTATAGAGACGTGTGGGGAGTAGATGATCTTTCCTCTGCTTTACTGGAAGCAAAGTAGCTCTCCATATTGTTTCACTATGATATCCATGCCACAGTGCAATAAAAATGAGGTGACACATTTTGCTAAGAGTTGTCCAACATTTTGAGTATTTCCAGTGTTGTAGACTTGGTGAGTATGTCTATGTTTCATTTGGAATATCAGTGTGACATTATTTATAGCAGCCCTTGCAACCATCCTTAGTTAATGGAATATTTTCAGAAAAGCTTTAGTTGCCTAATAAATCCATTCCACAATAAAGTGCATTCAAAGAGAATATGAAATCCTGCAAAATCCTGCAAAATCTCAGATATATGATGACTTTGAAATTACTAGGTCGCTATCCAATCCAGTTCTTTAGTTAGTATATGAAGGTAGCCCTGGTAATTTCAGGCTGTCAGCATTTTCTAGGCCTTAATGTTATCAATGACAGGATGCCACAGTGAAACACCTTATTAGGACAAAAAGGACAACCTGAATTTTATAGATGTAGAATGTAAGTGTCTTTTGAAAAGAAACATTAACAGGATCAAATCCTAGAAATATTTTTCTCTGTAAAAGTTAAACAGGTGAAGGTACCAGAAATTAATCCATATGTAATACCTATTCAAATATTAAGAAAACAATGGAGGATGTGCATACCGTCTTACAGTCAGGTATTCAGGACTAGTAGAAAAGTGTACAGCAGCTAGAATAAGACTAAATTAGGTATTATTTGCACTGTTGCAGACAATAGGTATGTCAATGGCCATGGTTTATGGATAAAATGGTTAACAAGACTTCCTTCTTTGTCAGCAATAGTCTGTATCTCTCTTACCAAGGTGTTCCCACTTAGACTAAAGACTTTAGTGTCCCCAAGCTGCCAGTTTTAGTAAGTGTCCATCTGCTTGACATTCTAGCATAGTAAATTCTAATTTACAGCACATTAATATAGCTCTACTCAAAGCCAGGAATCTTAACAAAAATTGCCTGAGCAGTGTAGGTACAGAGACATGCCCAAGGATTTAGAAACACTGCATACATAATTGCCGCCAGGCCAGCACTGTTTACTTTGCATTCATGAGAGGGCCAACACGTACTACCAGGTCAGTGTGTGCAATGATGAGCTTCTTACTGTGGCCATAGTAGAGACCCACAGGAAGATCATGTTATACCTCCTCATGTCCAAATTAAGGTACGATAAACTGCAGTAAGCATTGATCTTGCCATAGTATCTTTGATGCTAGTTTTGAGTTTGCACACACATGTAGCAAGCTATGGTGCCAATGTATTGCTGGAACTTAAAAGAATAAATATATGCAGATCTTCTACGAAAGGGAAAATGTCAAGGATGACTAAGAGAGGAGTGTACAGGTGTTACCAGAGAAAAAGAAACTACAGAAATAGTCATACAACTGCAAAGGGAGCTACTGACAAAAACAGGAATGCAACACACAGTGGAGAAGGGGAATGATAATACTCAAATGCATGATTATATGAAATTCAGACAGGATAGTTAGGATACCGCGAAGGAACATGATGAAATGACCGATACCAGTCCTGATAACTTCAGAGTTTGATCACTGTATTTGTACTATAATGTGAATGTCATGAAAAGAAAATATTCAACCTGGAGGAAATATAACCCATCAGATCCATCCACTAATATCATATCCTCAGTTCCTTAACAAGGTGAGACAGAGCAGGAATAAAAATGAAGTTTCCAGGGAAACATATTTGTAAAGAGAGGCCACATGGGAATTGAAAGTTTTCCTTTGTTTAGTAATATTTCCCCAAACAGAAAATTAGCAAGGTATGCCTCACAAGCACAAACATTGAAGGTATCAGTAAAACACATATCAGGACAGTGTAAAATTTGCAGACTGCTAGCAAGAAAAGAAATACAGGTGCTAAGGAATTCAAACCCATGTCTTTGTCAGAGATATTTGGTACATCCGTACGTTAGCAAGGTAAGTCACAGAAACAGTTATATGGAGGCTGTCAGTAAAATACATATCTGGGGAATGTTACACATTTACAAACTGAAAGCTGAACATTTTAACAAAAGCATGCAACCCTCAGGGGACTGCAACCCTCCCCAATGTACTTTCACTCTACAAATTACTTCCTCAGCAAACTGAAACCATGAAGCAGTTCCCATGATGAATAAACTTTAACCTATTTCTTGTTTGCCTGCTGCCTTTCAAAGTCACTGAACTCATTTGCGTGATTGATGGCAGCTGATGCCACTTTATGTGGATCATGATACTGGATAGACTTTAGTATTGCTATCCCTCAAGCAGTAGTACCTCTCATCAGCTGTACATGGGGGAATCGACACTGCTCTCAGTGACCTGCCACTCAGAGTATAACCACATAAAAGATAAGTAATTTAGAAGTCCTTTTTGGACTTGTGCATAGTGTGTTTATTTAATTTTTGACCGAATTAAATGATAGAAGTGGGGACATAGCACAGAGACAAAAAAGGGAAGCAAGCAGAGGTTAGAACACAATGGGATCAAATAAGGAATGAGGAAGATGGAGGTAGAATAAGAGCACACCACTCAACTTCTTAGCTCATGAATTCTGACAGAGTTTACATATTCCACAAAATGAAGCAACTTTTCAGGCAAAACAATAAAGCCCTGAGCAGGGCAAGCTTACAAAATTGTGAGAAAACCCACGGATGGCTCAGCACACTTCAGTTCACTTTATTCCACAGAAACACAGCAAATAATGCTCCACCATACGTTTTCGTTTTAAAAATCACTTCCTCAGATGTGAACTCTTCAAACCACTAGTGCTTTTATACCATTCACTTAATTACATTGATTAGGTTAATGAATTAATTGAAAGGTTAATTTAGTTTAAAACCAGAAACTTTTCTTGTTGCATCTCTCTGTGTTGCCACAATTAAAACACATTTAATGTTACAATGTTTGATGAATAAATATGTATGAATAAAAATATAATTTAAACAAAAATCCTTAAAACACTTGACTACAAAGTTTTATTTATTTTATGTGCTGTATTTCTGTGGAATAAAGTGAACTGAAGTGTGCTGAGACGTCCGTGGGTTTTTTCACATTTTTCTAAGCTTGCCTGGCTTTATTGTTTTGCCTGAAAGCTGCTTCATTTTGAGGATTATAAGCTTTACTTGGAAGCTGCTGTGAATTTTGTTTTGTTTTTTTCGGAGTTTACGTATTGCTGATATTAATGTGGGAACTGGACTTATCATTTGTTTACTGAAGTCTAAAACTCCAGTGGGCAATTTCGTTTAATGACTTCTGTCCTTCAGTCACTAATGATTTGGCAGAAAAGGCCCCCTGTTTATGAAGAACACACCAGAGTTTTTTTATGCTGAACCCCCTTGGGATATCATGTAACCAGCCTGGACCCCAGTGCTCCATGTCCATGCAGGTCTAATAGCTTTATCTTCTACCCCTCACATCAGACTTAATCCAAAACTGCTGGGGCTAGTCTTGGATTCTAAGGGCATTCTTGAGGCCTCAGCAATCTCCACTTCCATCTTAGGTGGTTTATTTATGTGCCCTACCCAGTTCCTTGCCCCACATCCCACATTTATTGACTATGCTTCAGGGCAGCTCCCCTCTTTCACCCACATCATCATCAAGGAACACCCTCTCACCCAGGCTGGGCATATCAATCCCTCTCTGCCACTCTGTCAGTCAGCAGTTAATTGAACCCGAGTCAACTGAGCAGTAGTTGGGGCTTTATCACTCTATGCCACAACACACCAAACTTATGAGCTAATAATGCAGACATTCTTCAGATATCTTGAAAGTTAAGAGGTATAAGCTGGAGTAATTTTCTTTTTTTTTGTGAGACAAGTGCCCCTTTTTTATGATAAGGGAAAATGGGGAAGGAAGTCAGAGAAGTTAGAGGTGTGTAAGAGGACTAGTTTAGGTACTGGGAAAAACAGATGTGACTGACAGGGTATGGATTAACACAATGAGTGCGAGATCACAATGGTGAAAGAGATATCGGATAAGCAGAGGGATGACAATAGTGAGTGGATGATTGTAAAAGAAACAGGGTTGGGTATGGATGCAGAAGGGAGTGGAACCCCATGTTTTGGGATAGTATTGTGAGTTTGTAGCTGTAGTCTCTGCCATCTCCAACCCAATTGGAGATTACACATCATCCTGACTACTGTCACCAGTGGATTCCGGCAACTGAGAAGGTGGAGTCAGAGCTGGGCAGGGATGCAACTCAATGAATCGCTGGATCATGGCCTCACTGGAGCCAATGAGGGCATCCAAGCTCCTGTCTATAATCACCTCCAATTGTTCTGTCAACTCCAGATAGGTGGCAGAGGTGTCATCTCCACTTGCACTGATACTGGCAGGTACCATTGTATCATACTTTAGTGCAGATGGTACAGGTAGGGCAGGAAGTGTGAAGGCAACTGTGGTAGGCTGGAACCCAGATGTGCTGGGTGCTTTTTAGGTGGTGATTGTGGCACTTCTTCTGCCATGTTTGGGAAGACGACAGGTTATGTCAATGAGACGGGTACAAATGGCTATGCTGCTCCATATATAACAATAAATTAAATGTAATTAAATAAATACATGTATGTAAGAGAAAGAACAGAGACAAAGATGTGGGTGAAGAAAAATACAACCACAATGAAAATTACATTCTTAACTATGATGATAATAATGGTACATTTAAGCAGTCTGCTTTTAACAGTAGTAATTAAACAGCAACTTCATCAAACTGTGGGACTGTATATAAGATGTGCCGATGGTGGGGGTACTAAGCCAAAAGCCATCTCCACATGCTATCTGACAGATCAAGTATTAATGCCAGGCATTATTTAGCAAGACCTTAAATATATACTAGTGGTGAGAAAGGAAATATAATTTTTGACAATACTCTACATACACAAAATTAACATTATATGCATCGCCGCTTAGCTAGGGTTAAACTATTCCCAGAGCCATAAAGCTTGCTCTTCAAATTTTCCCTTAGAACTAGCCAGTTTTTTTAGTTTTAGCAATCAAATCTGTTTCTTTGAGCTCAGCACATGTTCAGACCTCATTGTAAGCACTAAATAAGCTACAAACTACTATAGCACTCAACTTTCCTCGCTTGTCTAGAGGAAAACAGTTTTTAGTACTTAATAAATAAGCACCTATCCAGGCATGTGTAAGGGTCAGCTCCCGGTGTTTTCTCCTGTCTGTCTGATGAATCTGGGCATCTTGGGGCAATGCAGAAATTGCCTCATGTACACAGACAACCCTCTCCTCCTACCACTGAACACTACAAACTGTGAGAGATGCACTTATATAGCCAAACTGGAAGCAAAGCTCTCTTCACCCAAGACTGGAATAGAGAGTCAAGAGGAGAAGGTAAATGCTTGCACCACACCACACTCATCACATAGTCCCTCAAAACCTACACGACCAAAACAGACACATATAAACACAAAGCACACACCTACATTTGTGGAGGCTCTCAATAAAAATCTGCCAAAGCAACAGAGACCTCCAAAGCAGAAACACAAACAACCTCCACACCCAACACAACCCAAATGACACATAGCTCACAAACTCAGTGTGCCACTCAACCTCGTAAGGCATAACAATGTACCCAACACTCTAGTCATAGGTGACTCTATAGTCAGACACACTGATATTCCACTCACCAGGCTGAACAAGAAGAAAGTTATTCAGTTGCCTGTCAGGTGCCAGGATCCGACACATAATGTATGCACTCAGGTCACTCCACAACAAGTACAAATATAACTCTGTCGTTGTCCATGTTGGTGTGAATGACCTGAGACGTACCTCCCTGGACTACATGAAAAGAGACATGGAGGAGCTGTCCGATCTTGTAGCCCAGTCAGATATGGCCCTAGCCCTGATTAGCATCCTGCCATCACCCAGAATGATACCACAGTACAAGGAAAAAATGGCTGACTTCAACAATTGGCTAAGCTTCTGGTGTCATTCTAAGGGGATCCAGTATCTGTCTGCCTCAGATGACATAATCTACAGACCACAATGCTTTGCCAGAGATGGCCTGCTCCTGTCACCCTTGGGATTATGAATAGGGATTCTAAGGCTGTGGCCACTCTTATAGTTCCTTTTTTAGACAAGGTTCAAACGACAAATTCACCAGCATAACAGGTACAAGCAAGCAAAATTAGAGGGTAATGCTACTCAATGCTAGAGGTCTAAACCTCAAAATGCACTCACTCGAGGCACTCCTTAAAATGGAGAACATCGACATCTGTGCAGTGAGAGAGACCTGGTTCAAGGCTCCAGAGAGCACCCCTGCATTACCAGGCTATACCACACCTTTCGGCCACCTAACCTAGACCGAAACACTAAAGGCAAAAGCGTGTCCATATCCATTAAGAATATCCACACCTTCAGGCTAGTTGCTCTGCATAACGTATCCGAGATTATCCAAGTGCAACTAACTCTGGGCAAGACTGCAATCCAAATTGTAGCTTGCTACAGATCCCCCAATATTCCCCAGGATTCTCACTCCTACTTTCTTGATGCACTGGAAAATATTAGGGTACAACCTAAGACCCTATTAATGAGCAATTTCAACTACCCCATCATTAACTAGGAAAACTACTCATGTACCAACACTTTTGCTCAATGTTTTCTGGAATTCATAAATTTCAATGCCTTGGATCAACTTATCCACACCCCCACCAGGAGCAACAATATCCTAGACCTGGTCATTACTAACATGGGCAACCAGTGTTCAACACCAGAGATCAAATCCTCGTTGGTCAGATCTGACCACAAGCTAATCACCCTAGACATTCACATCCTGAACCCACCCCCATTAGGGAAACCACCGTAAAAAAATTTCTCCAAAGCCAACTTCATGCTTCTTAAGACAGAAGTGGCAAACTTCACGACACCCATGCAGATGGACAATAGAGATATGACTGCTGAATCCTACAAAAATGCACTTTATAAGCACTTACACAAGTGCATGGATCATGCAATCCCTAACAGAACCAAGATGCTATCCTCCAAAAAAAGGAAGCCAATCTGGTGGCCCCCTGCCATAAACAAACTCACCACAGAAGAAAGAAACTGTTGCAAAAAATAGTAAAATCCTATGACTGGAAGAACTTTGGGTCTATATTATAACATCGAATCTTACAAAGATCGAATGCTATAATATTGAACCCGTAATGTCGAAAGGTGAAAACAGCGAAGGTGCAGGACACTGAATTCTTTCTCAGGGAAAGAATTCGGTGGGCTGTTGCTGTAGCTTCGCTGTTTTTAGCATTCGATATGTCGGAGCATTACAGGTCGGGTTCAGGTAAGTGTGCAATTGTGTGTAGGTTAGGGTTAGGGGGCGGGTTAGGTGAGTTATGGTTAGGGAGCGGGTCAGGTAAGTGTGCGGTTGTGTGGACGTTAGTGTTAGGGCGCGGGTCAGGTAAGTGTGCAATTGTGTGTAGGTTAGGGTTAGGGGGAGGGTTAGGTGATTTAGGGTTAGGGTGCGGGTCAGGTAAGTGTGCGGTTGTGTGTAGGTTAGGGTTAAGGGGTGGGTTAGGTGAATTAGGGTTAGGGCACGGGTGAGGTGAGTGTGCGATAGTGACGGACCTTAGGGTTAGGGTCAGGTTAAGGTAAGTAGATAGCTAGTAGTGTATGTAAAGTTTAGTTTAGGTTTAGGTATTGGATTTTAAGTGTATGAGTGTGGATTGCTGTTTTTTGTGTGCATTTGTGTTGTGTGTATGTTTCTCGGAATAGCATTTTTTTTCCCTGGGAAAAAAATCGCTATTCTGACTGTTCGATGTTTGAGGATTTTGGTGTTTAGGGTTCGATATTATAACATTTGATCTTTGTAGATTTCGATGTTATAATATAGACCTAAGAACTCCCTGGTCAGCCTCAGTAAGATGCTGAGATCCTTCATAAAACCCTCCAAAGCTAGTTACAAAAACAAAATCACCACTGATTCTAAAGACAACCACAAAGTATTCTATAGCTATGTCAATAATCTTAATGGAAGCACTCAGATCTGCTCTGAGTTACAGTACAATGGCACTAAATATACAGAACCAACTGATATTGCCAACATCCTAGCAGATAGGTTCAGTGCTAACTTTACCCCCCTCTCACCCCCTAAATGCCCCATCTCTATATTGGAAGAATGCAAAGTTCCTGTAATCATGGCTGCACAGGTAAAAAAACACACTCTCCAAAGCCAAGAACACAGTGCGTTCTACATGAACTACAGAATGAACTGGCACCCCACCTAAGTGCCATGTTCAGTCATAGCCTAACCTCAGGCTTTGTGCCCACTGAATGGGGCACAGCGAAGGTTATCCCACTCCACAAAGGGGGAGCCACCATGGACCCCAGGACTACTGCCCCATTAGCCTGACTTGCCTGCTCTGCAATGCTATGGAACGTATCATTATGGAACTTATGAACAATGACATTGATAATCTCCAAACTCTGGATCCCATCCAGTTCAGATTTGTAAAAGGCAGATCATGTCTCCTTAACTGATAGACATCTTTGAAGTGTTCACCAAAGCCGTAGATGAGGGTAAGGTGGTTCACACAGCCTATCTAGATCTCGCCAAAGCTTTTGACACCATCCCCCATGCTGGAATTATAGATAAACTCACTATACTAGGTATAAATCCCTATGTCACAAGATTGGTAGCCAACTGGCTCACTGACAGAACCCACACTGTGAAGTAGCAGACTCCAAATCCAACTTCAGACCAGTGACAAGTGGAGCACCACAGGGTCCAGTCCTGGGTCCTCTCCTGTTTGGTATCTACTTCTCTGAAGTACAGGCTAACACAAAAGGTCTTTGGCTAATGAAGTTCACAGATGACTGCAAACTATGAGCCATAATCGAAACTCCTAATAATGTGGACATCCTACAAAAGGGTCTCACTGAGACAGATGCCTGGTGTCAAAGCCATGGCCTCAAGCTCAATGCCAAAAAGTGTATTGTCATCCCTTTTGGTAAAAACTCTGTATCCATGGACTACCACATAGGCAGTAGTCTAATTAACACCAAAAGTGTGATAAGAGACCTTGTGACACAGGAGGACAGTAGTCTCTCCTTATATAATCACATTGCCACAGTAGTCATGAAATCCTTCTATGTGGCACACCTCATCACAAAAGGTTTCTCATCCAGGAAAAAAGAGGTCATTGTTCCCCTCTACTCATCACTCATTAGACCCATTATAGAATATAGTGCCCCTTTTGGTATGTACCACACAAGACATCTACAACAACTGGAAGGGCCGCAGAAATACCTCACAAAGTGGATTACCAGCCTCAGACAGATGCCCTATGCAGACCGTCTCAAAAAACTCCAGCTTTACTCCGTCGATCTCTGCCTAACATACAAAGCTATGTCAAACCCAGAGCTGTTGGACATGCTCCACTTAAAGAAATCCCAATCTCTTTGAGCTACATGCTCTAGGGACCTAAACCTTGTCACCACAATGAACTGATCATGCTGGAGAGATAGATTCATGTCCCAGAGACTTCCCATACTCTGGAACAAACTACCTATCTATATCAAACAAAGCTCCTCATTAACACTCTTCAAGAAAAATCTTGATGATTGAATGGGAGATAGGAAATTCACCCCGGGGATCACTTCTGTGGCTCTGCTCGACAGGGGCATAGGAAAATAATTTTCTTGGGTGGCGAAAGCCAGGGTACCTATTTGGCTAGGCGTAAATAGGCCCTAGGGCCAATAGTCTAGTACCTACTTATGACCCTATGAACCTATTAATATTTCAATCACAGATGACAGACAACAGAAAATATTTCTATTACATATTTTAAAATGTCCAGCAAACTCCTCTTACAGGTCTGAAATATATGTACCTTGCACTGGTACAATGATACCACTGGGATGAAAAATATATTTGACGTTTTCCATGACAGAACATTGCAGGGGGTAGGGGACTTGAACCTACAGGCATCCTCACAAGATGCGTATCTACATGTACACCTAAACTGGGGGAGGCATGCAGAAACACATATTTAACATTTTACAGTCATAGTACTACATTTGTGCCATGCCATTACTGACAGATGCTGTACCAGTGTATAAAAGCTGTACCTAAAATATGTTTTAAGGCCTACTACAATGAAAACAGACATTTTTATGATTGCAGGTATTCTCATTCCAGCGGTCTCTCAAGCACTCAAGTCTGGTTCTGAAATTCTACTTATTCCTTTCTATGTCTTCAGAGGCTAGAAACATAACATGTTTAATGTAAAATGTGTGGATGATGAGCAGTGGCATGTTCTTTGAGTAGTTAAAATAAGTCATACTTACAGTACCGAGGTAGTAACTGCTCCTTAATGTCATCCTCCTTTTGGCAAGGTAGGTCAGAATTTCAATGCTTCATGCCAATGTAGTGGTGACAGTACTATTCCCCCTTATGAGGGATGTCAGTAGCCCTGGTGACAGCCTTTCCCAATCTATTCCTGGCTTCAAACCTATATTGTGACTCAGTATAGTGCTCCTGCAGGAGTCTACAACTGTACTCCTTATGGAATATGTCTGGAAAAAATCTTGGGACTCCATCTCACATGTCCTCTGTGAACAGAGAATATATGCTCAAAACAGTTTTTGCATGTTCCATCATCCACACAGTGATGAGCATCAATGTGCTCCTCATCTGTTTGATGAATGGCAGACGTCTTTTGAATTATGATGGTTCCCATGGCATTTTAAGGTGTAAACATGGCAGTCAATTGATGGAGTCCATTCCTGTGCATGTGGCTTAGAATGCAATCTCTACAGTGACTCCATTTTTTAGACAGTTAAAGGTAGCATTAGTTTTCTAACTGCTATATTCATGGATTGCCTAAACATGTGTGCAGCTGCCTGCAAGTGCTCAGGCATGTTCATGGCATTGTGTAGGAATTACCAAGATGTTTAAAAGGTTTACTAGTCATGCAAACTGAGTGATTAAGAAACAATAATGAGCTGTGCCCTAATTAGCATAAACATCATACTCAGGGGGTGGATCTACATGATATAAGAGCAACAAGAAGCCCAGAGCTTTGTTGTACTATTGAATAAAACAGTTTTGAAAGCTGTTTGAATTTTGGGACCTGCTTTTGCTTAAAGTGTTCCTTCTGAAAAATATATCTGGTTATATAAGGTAAGTGTAACTTATTACTCATTATACAATGACTCCCTATTACTCTTCAAAAATGTGCATGCTGATTGGCCCAGCCCAACCAGCGTGCCCGTTGTAAATCCCACAATATACCAATGGAAAAAGGTCTTTGCCCTCGTGATTAAACCATACTAACCTTGGGTAAATCTTCAATATACCACACCACGTTTTCGGTTATTGAGTTATTCATTCAGGTGTAAAACATAAGCTTTGATTGCTTCATTTCCCTAATAACTATGAGTGATATGTCTTTGTCAGTAAAATTAAGAAGTGTTGGCCAAAACTGTTTTCAGTGGTACTTTGCAAGTAGTGGACTGCAAGATTGTTAAGGTAAATGGAAGATACCCCCTGGACTCATATTCCGAATAATGTTCATTACTATTTTAATATTGTATGCCATGCACATATTGTATTAGCTGCAACCATAGTAATAATAATATTGTAATGGTCATGTGTCATTATTCAGTTGCACTTCTGTAACTGTATGTATAAAGTCCACATAACATGCTTAACATTTATTTAATAATTGTGTGTACACATACTTAACTGCCAAGCATAAACTGGGCAAAATATATGGTCTAGCTGGATTGGAGCATTGTATGGTTTGTTTGGGCCATGCAAATTCCACTGTTTTCCATACCAGCTGAGCGGTGCACAAAAAACAGGGATGGCACTAATAAAAGTTCCCCATTCACATACACTCACAGATGTAGAGAATGAGAAGGTACTTACAGGCCTTTTATCTCCATGGCTAATGGCTCTTTGCTGTCCATGCCACCTATTAAACCTTTTGCGGCCGTGCATGTTCTGAAATAGTCAGCAATATAACTACAGTAGGTAATGAAGACCACATGTATAATGTGGTCAATTGCAAGGCCATTCATATGATCTGTGCTGCATCCTCCAAGCAGAAGTCATGGTCAACCAAGCAACATCTTATGGAGAGAGAGAGGAGTTTCTGGCCTTACTAGCAGGCAATACAACCTCCAAAAAATGCCTCCTTGTGCTGCTGGATATTGGCGCAGAGCTAGACATGCTTCAGAGAATTTCAGATGCAGATGCCCTAGTTATATAATCCTGATTCATAGTTCCAATAACTACAACTCCTCCTTAATTCAGAGTTAGTTTAATGTTCAATAACTCCATCTAACTTATGGTGTACAGACACATTGGTGATACAATTGCCATGTCCATCTGTACAAGGTCTGGCCAGAGATATTACTTTTTGACATATGTTTATACTATCAGTTGCATGTTTAGTTGAAGTGCTGGATCATACTTACACAGGATAGTTTTTGCTCTGGTTTTTCACAGGTAATTCTTTATCTGGCACCATAACTGTGGACCAGACCTTGCCTGATGTTGGAGGATCTCTAACCTTTAATAATAATGGCAGGGATGTGATGAAACAGTCATGGAGTTATAAGTGCATGTTGGAGACAGGGACTGTGACCACCACATCCCCTACATGATCTATTGATACAATCATTATGCTAGGAGAGAACAGGTTGATGGGTATACTATTGATAAGGTAGACTTTCTGGCCTCCAGTAGACATATGTCCAAATCTGCACTTAGGGCTCATGGACAGAGAAGTCCTCACAGAGGGACTGGTAATGGTGCTCACTAGAGATATGGTTACCACCCTCACCTGAAGTTTATTTTGTCAGTGGTCATAAACATGAAAAAAAATCTCCTTCAGGTCCACAAACCTGCATGACCTCCTGGCCATCTACTGCTGTCCCACTCCTTAGCTAACTTTCTCCCCACACACCTACGCAACCTACCTAACCATACACATTTCAAATCTCAGCTACTCTCTCATCTTTCTTCCAAATGGGAATGCCCTTGCCACATTCCAACTTAACCACCCCCCCATTTCACCTTGCACTGTCTCATCCAACTACCTCTACTATTACTTCATCCCACCCAAAACAATCCCTCTCCAACCAAAAACTAATTTTCTCTCTAATATCTTTTGTACTATATTCTCCAGTCTCAGTTATACTGTTACCCTCTCCATGCATAATATTTTCCTAACCTGCTAATGGCTAGTAGCTATATATTTTGAAATGTTAAACCTACAATTGAGTTTATAACAAAAATATTCACTTTATGCAAATGTTGAAATTTCTGTATTGAATTATGCCTTTTCATAACAATCCCTCACCAACCAAAAACTAATTTTCTCTCTAATATCTTTTGTACTATATTCTCCAGTCTCGGTTATACTGTTACCCTCTCCATGCATAATATTTTCCTAACCTGCTAATGGCTAGTAGCTATATATTTTGAAATGTTAAACCTACAATTGAGTTTATAACAAAAATATTCACTTTATGCAAATGTTGAAATTTCTGTATTGAATTATGCCTTTTCATTTTTGTAACATTGTGACAAGCCAATTGCAAATATCATCGATCTTATCTGTAAATGTTTAATTAGCTGCATGAACTATGTCCTTATGTAACGTGAAATGTAACTTGCAATTGTTGTGGAGCTTTTCTCCCCGGGCCTCCACTGGAAATGGGCTCTTCTTGGCCCGGTGGACTTCCACGGTCATCAAACTTAAATTAATAAAATAAATAAAATAAAACCTTTGAATATAGAGGCCCATCGTGGCAGCACAGTCATGTTCCATCACAGCTATGGCAGAGATTTTGAAGGTGATCCAGGCTGTGCATGATGACATATGGGAGTGTATGTCCTGTATGCATGAATCATTGGATAAAGAACATCACACATTAGACCATGTGGTGTCTTCGCTAATTCAACTGGCAGGGGTAAGGGGCCATCCTCATGGCTGGTGATCCACTACATCCACAGATATTAGCCAACATGCTCATTAATAAATGAGATCCTACTCTCGCAGTGCTAGCAGTTCAACAGCAGCATTGATTGTGGAGGCATCTGCACAAAGAGAGGGTATACACATGGTCTTGGCCATAGTTATGCTAGCACATTTTCCAGCAGACATCAGTCAAGGTCATGTAGCATACCAGCATCCAACAAAGTTCAGAATGCAGCCACTGCAACTCCTGGCAGAGTGAACAGGAAGCTGAACCCTCTGTCATGCATGTCCCAGACCAGTCCAGTAGGCTGAGCTACAATGCTGCACCAAGTGTTGTGGTTATATTCCTGCAGAAACACACACATCCCACAGCCCCTGGCATATCACACCCATCCCTTAACCCTGGTCCTTGTCCACATTAACCCACCCAAATCAAATTATTTTTCTACACCTGTGCACTTGCACTCACACACTATCCTTGTGAGTAACATGCACCCTTGTACTTCCTTGTCCACCATTACAAGCAATGATAAACTTGTTCCAGACCTTTGTATGCCATTACTTGGGTTGCCTAAGTCTGGTGTACAGTGTGACAGCCTATGCATAGACAAACCCAGTCGGTTATTTTTGGATGCATTCCTTTTACTGCAGTGTATCTGCTTTACTCTTGTATAGTTATGTTATAAATTTACACATATTCTTTTGCCTTTTGCTACAGCATACTGTGCCCACTTCGGTCTGACATGGTCATCCCCTGATATTGGCTTCTCGTCTGACTCCTCTTCAGTCTCTTCTGTCTCAGCTTCCTCTGCCTATGGCATTGGGAACTGATGGCCCTGGAAGAGGTCACCCTGCTTTAACTGCTTCCTAACTACAATATTGAGTAACATAGCACACATAGTATTTTAGCACATGTGGTGGGTTTGCATTGCATGACAACACCAAATGCATCTAGACAACAAAAGTGTGACTTCAGCAGCCCACATACATGGTCTATAATGTTTCTGGCTGTGATCGTGTATGGTCGTACTTGCTTAATGTTCAGTGAAGAAGAAATTCAAGCTCAGAGCTACAAGGGGCCATTTAAAAGGAATATAATCAAAATGTATATGCCGTGTATCTGTCAGATACGTGAAAAGTTTAACACTACCAACCTGCCTAATACATTTAGGGAGAGAATTCCATAATGTTCCTGCTCTATGATGAAAAATATCTGCTCTTAATTGATGTTTTAACATTTGGCAGTCTCACCTATTGATTGCCATTTCTGTTACTGATGTTATGCACCAAACATGTAACATCAAGAAAGGCTGCAAATGCCTCATTTCCTAGTGATTTCAGTGATTTGTACACAAGAAAAAAGTTATGTTTTGAAAGCCTATATCCATCTGAGTACAGGGAAAGTCTCCAATCTCTCTTTATAACCAAGGTTTTTCAATCCTCTCATTTACCTAGTGACCATCTTCTGGGTTGTCTGAAATCAATTTATTTGTCAAGCGTTATAAGAACTGAAAGACCCACAGTACTCTATAATAGGATGCTCGGTACAGGTAAAAAGTGGAATCAAAACTTCTTTCTCTCTACTACCTGCACCCTACTAAACATCTCATAAAAGATCATAAAATTTCCTCACCACAGTCTTGATAAGATCACCAAAGTCCAAAGCATCATCCTTCATGTATCTTAAATCTCTCACAGAAGTTACTGATGTCAACATTTCATTAGACTGTAGTAAAGGACCCATCTGAGTTGGGGATTGTTGGCTCAGTCTTTTTGCTTTCCTATTGGTTGGATTGTTTGAATACTGTTTTACTTAGTTATTTAAACATAGCATTTGCTGGAGTTTGTGCTCAGTCTACAAAAGCTCCTTAGATTTGGCCTTCTTAGCCAGAGATATGAAGTCGATCGGAACAAAATCTAGGCATCCTGTGAATTCTACTGAAAAATAAGTATTTTTAACCCTCTTTGCACTTTTAAACTGTTTACAACTGTTTTGACACCTACTTTACAACTGTTTTTATTGTTTGTGACTCTGTTTTCTGCATGACCTATTTACATTACTTGAACAATTTATATCATAGGCTAGATTCAGACATGCTGAATCTTGACTGTTTGGCATTTTTGGAGCACTAAAGCCAGCCGTCTTATATCAGTTGGCCCTCCTGCACACTTGTGGCAGAAGAGTGTAGTCAAAGACCCATCTGAGTTGGAATTTGTTGTAACAAGGCTCAGTCTTGGGCTTTCCTATTGGCTGAATTGTTTGAAAACTGTTTTACTTAGCTAATATTTAAACACAGCGTTTGCTGAGGTTTGTGCTCAATCTACCAGAGCTGCTCAGAATTTGGCCTCCTTATCCAGAGGTTAAGTCAATTGGAATGAAATCCAAGGCATCCTGAGATTTCTATGGAAAAATAAGTATGTTGTTAACCTTCTTTGCACTTTTAAACTGTTTGCAAGTATTTTGCCACCTACCTTAAACTGTTTTTATTGTTTGCTTGCAACTATTTTGCTCCTATTTAAACTGTATTTATTGTTTGTGACTGTGTTTTCTGCATTGCCTATTTACAGTACTTGGACATTTATAGCATATGCTACATTCAGACTTGCTGAAGCTAGACTGTTTGGCATTTTCTGAGCACTAAAGCCAGCCATTTTACATTAAGAAGGCCCTCCTGCACATTTGTGGCTGAAGAGTGTAGCCAAAGACCCATCTGAGTTGGGAATTGTTGCAACAAGGCTCAGTCTTGGACTTTCCTACTGGTTGAGTTGTTTGAAAGCTGTTTTACTTAGATGATATTTAAACACAGCGTTTGCTGGGGTTTGTGCTCAGTTTACCAGAGCTGCTCAGAGTTTGGCCTCCTTAGCCAGAGATGTGAATTTGATCTGAACAAACCAAGGCATCCTGTGAATTCTATTGAAAAATAAGTATTTTTAACATTCTTTGCCTTTTAAACTGTTTACAACTGTTTTGCCACCTACTTTAAACTGTTTTTATTGTTTGTGACTTTCTGCACATGCACAATCTATTTACAGTGCTTGAACAATTTATATCGTAGGCTAAATACAGACATGCTGAATCTCGACTGTTTGGCATTTTCGGAGCACTAAAGCCTGCCAGCTTACATCAAGAGGGCCTTCCTACACCCTTGTGGCAGAAGAGTATAGCTAAATACCCATCTGAGTTGGGAATTGTTGCAACAAGGTTCAGTCTTGGGCTTTCCTATTGGTTGGATTATTTGAAAACTGCTTTACTTAGCTGATCTTTAAACCCAGCATTTTCCCATAGCTGCACACCTTGCAATAGGGTTTAGCAGTGGCAAGTACAGACGCAAATGCTTAAAAAGTCAAATGTTCCCTAAATAACAGCTAGGGAAGCCTCCTAAGCTGCCCTGCCTCTCAGCTCACAATGCAGTTGCACACTTCTGCCCAGAGAGCAACCCAGCTGCACTTTTTGAGATACTGGCAAAGGTTGTACCCCTGAACCTCCCATACATTAGCTGAGTTTACTAGTTCTGCAGCAGAACCTAGTCCATCTAGCCCACTCTCCATTACTTATTACAGAATACACCTGACATAATTGAAAGTCAGTGTCCCACCATTTCTATAGGCAGCCTGATTGACATGGGCATCCTGAGGCAATGCAGCAATTGCCTCATGTATACAGAAAATCTACTACTCCTAAAACATACAAATACAGTATGTGAAAGATGTACCTTTACTATGATTCTGAAATCAATGCTCTCTCTCTCTCTCTCTCTTTCATGCAACAACAGACCAAATGCCAAACAGGTTGTCAGCACCTACAGTCCATCTACCACAAATATGAAGCACACAACACATAAACCCACATATGCGGACGTACTCACAAGAAACATACCAAAAGAGCAAAGACCTCTTAAGCACAAGCCTTCTGCACACAATACAGTTCCAACAGCACCCACTAGACATAATAACAAATGCATCAGTGTCTCACCCTATAGGCTCATAAGGCAAAACATATGTAAACCAAATGTCTTGGTCATAGGCGACTTGATAGTTAAACACATAGATGTCCTTCTCATTAGGATGGACAAGGAGAAGGTCACAATCAGCTGCCTGTCTAGTGCCAAGATCCACCAAATCACGTATGCATACAGAAGTCTCTCAAAACCAAGTACTGTTATGGCTCTATCATAGTCCATGTTGGCGTGAATGACTTGAGACGCATCTCACTGGACTATATGAAGAGACATATGACAGAGCTTTCAGATTATGTGTCCCAGGCAGGTATGTCCGTAGCCCTAAACAGCATTCTTCCCTCATCCAGGATGATGTCACAATACAAACAAAAATAATTGACTTCAACAATTGGCTTAGCTTCTGGTGCCAGTCCTCGGGGATCTAGTATCTGACAGCTTGGGAAGATATGGTCGACAGACTAGGCTGCTTTGCCAGAGATAGTCTTCACTTGTTGTGTCTAGGCTTTAGGTTGCTGGCAAAGGTACTGGCTTCCCCTGTAGGTCCTTTTTTAGGCAATATCGTAAGAACAAAATTCCTGATGTAAACGTATCCTCCAGAAACAAACTCAGGGTTATGCTGCTTAATGCTTGGGGTCTAAATCAGAAACTGCACTCACTTGAAGCACTTTTCACCCTGGAAGATGCTGATGTCTGCACAGTCACATAGACATGAGTTGATGGCTCAGAGAGCACCACGGCCATGCAGGACTATAATGTCTTCCAAATATTTAGACCACAAAATGAAAATGAAAAACCCAAGGAGGAGGACTATCCATCTTCATTAAAGACAAATACACCTCTAGACTGTTTAAACTGTATGACTCCCTAGAGTTACTCCAAGTCCAACTAACTGTAGGAAAGACCCACCACAGCATTCTTAGCTACAGGTCCCCCTCCATGAAACATGAAAACCACACACCCTACCTGGACCTACTTGAGTCACTCTCAGTACAGCCAAATACCTTGTTCATGGGTGACTTTTACTATCCTTCCATTGAGTAGGTAACATATATGAGCACAGATGCACTCGCCCAAAGGATCCTGGAGTTTGTTAACAAAAGTACTCTGAAGCAGATAGTCAGCACCCTCACAAGGGGCTCTAAAATCCTTGACAGAACTTGCCATCATGGGGGATTGCTGCACCATCCCATGTGTGTGGCCGTCTCTGGTAAAGTCTGATAATAAAATAACAAAAAAGCAAACAGGCTGTAAGTACTCCAAACCACACTATTTAATGTGAGCGCTTTCGTCAGAGACAATGCTCCAACTTCATCAGACAAAATAAAAGACAACAATTAACCACTTTATATACTTACAAGTGGATGCAATTAAACCAATCACAAATTAATCACCAGTAAACTACATACACTAATTCATGTAGGGTTATAAAAACATCTAACTCAAATATGGCAACAGTAAACAATTCAACTAATAAAAGATATCTTCTCCATTTACAATGTGTATACTTAAAACCATATACAAAACATATAAGAAACCTATACATAAATACATGTATATAATAAAAATATATGTTAAAAGTTAACAAGGTATAATATCCTTTCAGCTAAAATACTAGGGGAGCTACACACATAGTTGATACAAGTATGAGTAATTATAAAGTAAAAATTAAAAAATTGAATGATTTTTACTTGATTATTCCTACATTTGTACATGAATATATATATATATATATATATATATATATATATATATATATATATATGGGTTCATGTCAAACCAACGACATGTTAAAATAACAAAAGTCACTACATCGAAACGAAACCATCGACAGTTCAAAACATTGACAGTACATTTATACGAAAGTACAGTGCTAACATGGGTCCTGCAAGGGGGAAGTAAAGGATATGATATGATACTGTACCCATACTACTTCCCCCTTGCAGGACCCATGTTAGCACTGTACTTTTGTATAAATGTACTGTCGATGTTTTGAACTGTCGATGGTTTCGTTTCGATGTAGTGACTTTCGTTATTTTAACATGTCGTTGGTTTGACATGAACCCATATATATATATATATATATATATATATATATATATATATATATATATGTGTGTGTGTGTGTGTGTGTGTGTGTGTGTGTGTATGTGTGAATAAGAGACCAAAAAACATGGTCCAGTAGACAAGTATGTATAAATGCAACCTTAAGGTAAATATGATACTGACTGCAGGTAGGCAAACAAAGGGCAATGTGACACTTACTATAGAAAGGCATACAAAATATACTTAAACGCTTAGTTAGAAAAGTTGAAGTGCTGGTCCACAAGCTATAGGTGCTACCTAGCTAGTGCTTTAAGCTTTAAAAGGCATTTGATTTCTATTTTACCTGTTATGTTATTTTACCAGTTTGTTCTTTTTTGAAAGTCTGATCATAAATCTTGTTCGAAGTATCGATCATAACTGACCCACCCTCAAGAGCAAAAAGGTTACAAAATTTCTCCAAAGCAAACTATAGTCTACTGAGAAATAGCATCAATAGCTTCAGACCAAACCATCTATATACATAGTACATGGTGACATTAAGAATAAGACAGAGTCCCGTGAAAAGAACTGGATTCTGTTCTTTAGGGCAGACCCCCCCCCCCCCATGGTATTAATGATATGGTATCATTAAAACCTTTTTTAAAATAAAAACCTTTGAAACATTAAAGTTTTTGAGTTTGTGTATGTTTTTATGTATATAATTTTTTTATATATGTGTTGATACATTGAAATTATGGTTGAAATGTGTTCTTGCACTATGCATATAGATGGTTGTTTTAAGTGTTGGCACTTTAAGAATGAGTTTCATGTTTTAATTAGTTGATTGTTTTTTTATGTTGATTGGTTATTTTGAATATAAATGGATAGGTTTCTTTGATGGAGATGTCTGATGAAGCTGTTGTTAACAGTGAAAGCACTTGCCATTAAACTTGTTTTTTTTTTTCTTTTAGTGCACTTTGTTTTTTTTGCCTACAGGAATAGCACATTGTTTTTTTTAGTTTGTGCATTTGTTTTACTTCAGTGGTGTTTTGTTTCATGATCCCTGCATTTTTCATTTTTTTCTACTAGTTTCAGACCCCCAGCACTGAGATTAATGACCCTATACTAAGGTGTACACAAATGTCCTGTATAAACTTCAATATAAATGCATAGACTAAGCCATACTGGAATAGATCAAATCAAGAACTTCACAAAAAATAAGCCATCCTGGTGGACATCCAGCATAAATAGTTATACAATAAGAGAAATAAACTGCTGTCAAAAGACAAGAGGGGAACGGTTCCAGCAAAGGAAGAACTCCCTCCAAAGCATAAACAAGCAGATTAAACATCTTGTAAAGTCCTCTAAAACAAATTATGAAACTAAATTAGCATCCCTTGCTAAGGAAAATCAGAAAATATTCTTTAGTTATGTCCAAAATCTAAAAGGGAATACCCAGCTTTGTGCTGCTCTAGCTGTGGATGGTACCACTTATACTGAACCTGAGTATATCACCAACCTGCTAGCTGGTATGTTTGGTGAAAACTTCACCCCCCTGTCCCCACCAATCATACCCCATAACATACCCGCTACCAGTCCTCTGGCTAGTATCTTTAGAGAGCATATCATAGCTGCACTCTCTGAGGCCAAAAACACAGCCTCTATAGGACCAGACAAGAACCCAAGTTGCTTATTAAATGGTCTAAAACAGGAGTTAGTGGAACCACTGAGCATGCTCTTCAATCTCAGTCTAAGCACTGGCTTTGTCCCAGATGAGTGGAATACAACAACTGTAATCCCCGTACACAAAGGGGGTCCCTAAACCAGCCCTGGGAACTATAGCACCATAAGCCTAACCAGCCTTATCTGCAATGCCATGGAGAGAATCATCATGGACCTTATCAACAAGGCTCTTGATCTGACCAATTTTCGCTTTATTGAGGGCAGATCTTGCCTGCTAATCCTAGTGGACTTTTTTTAGAATATAAGCCTTGAAAATGGTTTGAAACAGGTAAACAAAAAACTTCCCAAACACTGTCTTCCAAGACCATGTGAAAAATCCACTACGAAACCTGCGTTTAAAATATTTATTTAAGCTTCTCTTTAAACATGCACTTTTCGTCAGATTTAAGTATCCAACTTCATCAGAAACAAAACTTTAAGTTAATGATCTACTAGAGCATTTTATAGCACCCAAATCTCATTAAAATCATGTTGAAGTCACACAGCACTGCACATGTACTACGCAGAGAGCTCACCCTACTGGTGAGATTTGCAACTACTAGTTAATTCTTTATTTTTTATTTTTTATTGTTTGTTTTTTATGTTGTTTAATTTCTACCTATATAAAATCTCATATACATGCAGGTCGCAACTCAGAAAATACAATGCTATAATGAACAATGATAAAAAATATATAAAAATAATATACTGATAAATGTAAGTGGAAAAATATATAAAAAGTCTCCAAATCAAGAATTATGTTAAACTTTATATAATTAACAATGTTAAAATAGTTAAAAATAGATAAAAATAGAGTTTTGACTTAAAGGTTCAATCTCAAAGAACCGCACTTGTATTTGCTCGTAAAAGCAGCAAAGTCTCAAATCTAAAAATACAAGTGGGAATTCACCTTAACAAATTTTTCAAGAGTAGGACACACATAATCGAATTACACTCATTCAGGCCAGGAAACTGGCAGGCATTCAGCCTCAATTGCCAACAAAGCTCTAACCTTTCCAATCTAAGTGACTCCAGACCACCTCTTCCGTCATTGTATAGTTGTTGTATGACGCTAAATTTGAAATTATGTGTGGGCTGTTCTAAAATGTGTCTTGCCAATGCATTTGTGGATTTACTATTGTTGATACTGTATATATGTTCATATATCCTGTCCCTTAGTCTTCTGTCGGTTTTTCCGACATAGAACGCGGGACAGTGGGTGCAGCTTGCCAAATACACTACTTGCTTACTGTTGCAATCATATTTGTCCTTGGCTTTGATCTTAACATCCCTAATAGAACAACTGTTACCCTCATGGATATATTTGCATTGGTTACACATATAACATTTGAATGTACCCAGTTTCTTTTTCATCACAGTGACTCTGTTTTCTAGAATTTGTTTCAAATTAGCACCACGTCTAAAAACTATTTTCGGGCATTTGGGGAAAGTTGTGCGTGTCTCATTATGGTTTAGCAGTAACCCCCAATTCTTACAAATAATATTAACTATTGCAAAGGATTCCATGCCAAAAGTGGAAATAAAGCAATAAGGGTTGAACAACTTGTCAGGCCCCTGTTTATCACTACAAACCAAAGTCATATTTTTATTACACAAAATTGGTGGGAACACTCCTCCATGTCTCTTAGCTTTCACTTCCTCAAACAGGGTCATGAACATGTCGAGAGGGTAACCTCTCTGTAAGAAAAAGTTCTTGAGTGTGTCACATTCAGCTATAAAGTCCTCATCTTTTGTGGACATCCTAGCTGCCCTAACTAACTGCCCCTTAATCACAGATTTCTTCTGTGAAAAAGGGTGGCAGCTGGAAAAATGAAGGAAGGAATTTGAATAAGTACTCTTACGGAAAGTTTTTGCTAAATAAACTAATTCTCTATAATCTTTCCTTAATTCAATGTCAAGATATGAAATCTTGTCCTTGTGTACAGAATAGGTGAATTCCAAAAACTCCGTGCTGTTATTAAACATGTCTATCATTCTCAGTGCCTCTGATTCTTGGCCGACAAACATCACAAAAATGTCGTCCAAGAATCGTGTATAAAATTTTATGTGTTGTTGGCACCAAGGGTTTTGTAAGACATGTTGTCTCTCCCAGTGTGCCATGACCATGTTAGCCACACTGCCCCCACATGGGGACCCCATCGCAACTCCCACTCTTTGATGGTAATATTTACCATTAAAGGTGACATAGTTATAAGACAGTACTATGTCTATTAATTCTGTCACCAAGTTCACTTCATCTCTGGGAGCATTATAGATTTGCATAAAAAGTGCTGACCTTTCAATGGCTTCCTGATGGGGAATCGAAAAATACAAATCCTTGACATCTATTATCAGAAATAAGGCGTTTTCAAAAAATGGAATTTGATTAATATGTTGCAAAAATTACCGGGAATCTTTTGAAATTTGGGTCTCCTTGGCAAAATATTTTTTAAGGATGTTGTCAACAGCTTTAGCGCAAGCATGTGTCATGCTTCCCCTTGCATCTACTAATGGCCTCATTGGTGGGTCTGCTACACTTTTATGAATTTTCGGAATTCCGAAAATAATGGGTAGTCTAGGTGCTGGCATCTTCAAGAATTCAAACACATTCTTGTCAATACGCCTTTCAATATATAAATCATACAACAAGGAATTCACTCTATTCATAGCTATATTTAAGTCATTCCTTGACACTTCACTGTATGTCTCAGTGTTTAAGATCGATAACATTCTTTGGTTATAGTCTGTTACATTCATAATCGCCAGGCCCCCTCCCTTATCTGGTTTCATAATTCTCACATAAGAGGAACTCAAAAAGTTAAGTATATCCCTTTCCTCTCTTGAGACATTGTGTTGGTGGAAATTACCATGCCTACTACTAAACAGTGTGTTCCTAATATCAATTTCACACATCTGTTCGAAGAAGGACAAAATCAAGTGGGTAGGAGGGTTATAAACACTTGGAATATAGTAATCATTCTGGGTTGGTAAATGATCACCCATTAGCAAGTTCAAATTCATTTTACGAACAAAAAGGTTTAAATCTATTAAAATGTCAGCTATTTGGGTGTGTTTCCTGGCCTGAATGAGTGTAATTCGATTATGTGTGTCCTACGCTTGAAAAATTTGTTAAGGTGAATTCCCACTTGTATTTTTAAATTTGAGACTTTGCTGCTTTTACGAGCAAATACAAGTGCGGTTCTTTGAGATTGAACCTTTAAGTCAAAACTCTTATTTTTATCTATTTTTATCTATTTTTAACTATTTTAACATTGTTAATTATATAAAGTTTAACATAATTCTTGATTTGGAGACTTTTTATATATTTTTCCACTTACATTTATCAGTATATTATTTTTATATATTTTTTATCATTGTTCATTATAGCATTGTATTTTCTGAGTTGCGACCTGCATGTATATGAGATTTTATATAGGTAGAAATTAAACAACATAAAAAACAAACAATAAAAAATAAAAAATAAAAAATAAAGAATTAACTAGTAGTTGCAAATCTCACCAGTAGGGTGAGCTGTCTGCATAGTACATGTGCAGTGCTGCGTGACTTCAACATGATTTTAATGAGATTTGGGTGCTATAAAATGCTCTAGTAGATCATTAACTTAAAGTTTTGTTTCTGATGAAGTTGGATACTTAAATCTGACGAAAAGTGCATGTTTAAAGAGAAGCTTAAATAAATATTTTAAACGCAGGTTTCGTAGTGGATTTTTCACGTGGTCTTGGAAGACAGTGCTTGGGAAGTTTCTTTGAGAATATCACCGAGGCCCTGGATGAAGGAAAAACAGTTCACACTGCCTATCTCAACCTAGCTGAGGCCTTTAAAAGAATCCCTCACTCAAGCATCATTGAGAAACTCACCCAGCTGGGGATTAACCCTTAAGTCACTAGATGAGTTGCTAACTGTCTCACGGACAGAACACATACAGTCAAAATTCAGGATGCCACCTCTACTAGCAGGCCTGTTACCAGTGGTGTTCCACATGGATCTCTCCTAGGCTGTACTGTTTGGTATCTATTTTTCAGACGTTCAGGAGAAAATAGATGGCTTATGGCTTACCAAATTTGCTGATGAATGCAAACTGTATGCAATGATTGAATCCCTCAAAGATGTCAACATACTACAAAATGGGTTTACACAGACAAATGCTTGGTGTCAAAGCCATGGACTTAAACTTAATGCAAAAAAATGCATTATCATTCTCTTTGGCAAAGGAGATACCCCTGTTAATTACAACATTAATAATACCCCCCTAAGTTCAAACCCAGTGGTGGGAGATTTAGGAACACAAATTGATAGTAGCCTTAATTTTTATCATCAGGTGTCCACACCAGTATGGATGGCCTCCTACTCTGTGCACCTCATAAGCAAGGGTATAGCATCCATAGCTAAGGAGGTTATAACTCCCCTACAATCGGCTCTCATCAGACCAGTAATGGAGTACAATGCTGCCTTCTGTATGTACCTCACCAGACATCTGCAGCATCTCAAGAGACCTCAGAGGTTTCTCACCAAGAAAATTCAGGCCCTACAACACATGATCGATGTGGACAGATTGAAGGCCCTATCACTTTACTCAGTATCACATAGACTGCTCAGAGGTGACTTTTGCCTGGCCTACAGAGCAGTCTCAGATCCTGCCTTAATGAAGCTGCTGCATATCTGCAAATCCAATGGGACAAGATCCCCTCACTCTAAAGATATTAAGCTAGCCGGTGATATTAACAGAACATGCTGGAGAAACAGCTATGTCTCCCAGATATTGCCACTCCTCTGGAATAAATTCCCAATTTGTGTAAAACAGAGTTTCTCAATGACCCTATTTAAGTGTAACATGGGAAACTGTAAATTTACACCAGGAGTTTCACCTATGTCCTTTAGACAGGGGCAGCCAGTGCTGGTCTTAGATTCACATGCAAACATAGACTATATATCTTGGTCCATAAGGGAACAAGAGTATAACATGGTTAGGCTTGTAGAGACCTTAGGGCCACTAGCCTAATAACTTCCTATTATCCTATACAGAACATTAGGATAATGGTCATTTAAAAAACAAAAATGCATTACATTGAATTTCCTAGCATTAAATTGCATCCCATTTTCAGTGACCCCACATGTATAAAATGAATAAAAGATTTTTCAATTTAGTATGGTCATACATATTTGTAACTATACCCCCTTCTTAGTGTCATCAGTGAATGTATTTAACCAGATGCTATCACATACTTGGAACTCAAACATCAATAGCCCAAATAACATGAAACCAACAACAGATCCCCAGGAGACAGTTTTTTTGGATGAGTGTCATGAGCTGGGTTTCTAGACCATATCTAGCATCACCAAGTAGATGCCCCTGTTTGAAGTCAACATTAACAAACCACTGACACTTGTTACATGTATATTATATGTGGAAATCAAAAAGAGCATGTGGGTGGCCAGCACATACATTGTAGATGATACTTTGCGCATGACAGACCACCTTGCAGTTAAATGATACCCTATGAGCTACACACACTTCTTTTATAGTTCACCAGGTGGGGCATTATTTCAATGTGGGCAGACTCTATGGTCCAAAGAACTTCAAGGAAAGGGGGGTTATGTCATTGAACTCATGCATGGTGTTGACTCTCCACTCTGGAGTAAAGGGAACAACATATGCTTCCCTACATGTGGAAGCAATGCATTGAAGAACTATTGGGGTATTCCCTAGGTGTATTCCTGAGAGACCCCACTGTGTTCCTAGTCGGTCACTGAAAGGTTGTTGTAGTTATATACATAGAGCCACACATACCTTGGTATCAATTAATATAAGTACTCCATGACACCTATGAGGCCGCAGACTGGTCCAAAACATTTTCTGGATTTCTTGCAGGATGTCCCTGTCCACAAGGTAGTGGCCCTCAATAGTGGTGTCATAGAGGGCAGAAAATTTTAGGCAAGGCCAGAACTGTTGAGAAAAGCAGCTACAAAAAGAACATTATGTAGATACATATTTGCAGTGGTTGTAGCAACCCCAAGAATATTTGTGCAATGCATTTCATCTGAACCCAAGCATATGCCAGAGATAAAACCTAACTGCTCCCCAGAAATTAGAAATTTCTGATCCACTCCACCACTCTTTGGTCAACTGAGACCTGCATGAGTGGAGTTAAGTAGATTTTTGTCTGCACTTTTATCAAATAATACACAATTTAAAGTAATTTGTTTATGTTGCATTGAGCAATATCTAGCTGGAAGTTGTGACTGTTTTTTCAGTAGGTCCCCACTCACCCTCCCTGTTTTTGTCTTGGTGTTAATCTTGGTGGCTTTGAAACTGCCCACCCCTCTTGTAAATTTGCACTTGGATACTCCTCCTGGGCCCATCTCATTTGCTCACTCAAAAAAAAAAAAATGTATCTGCTTTTACTGTATTTGTGTTTCTTCCTACTTTATTTTGCTTTTGCGTCATCTTAAAAGTACACAGTTGCATTTATTACTGCTTGGTGTAACTCATTCTAAGCCTTTTAGTTTAAGCACTTGGGCTTCAGACCAGTTGTTTTACATTAAGAGGGTTTGTGGTCTGCACTGTAGTGGCAGGACAGGTAGCTTACATCCTTTTAAGTTGGGAACTGCTGATTGAGGGCTCAGTGTCTGTTATTCTAAAAGTGTATTAATTCTGGTTTAAGCACTTGGGCTTCAGGCCAGTTATCTTACATTAAGAGGGTTCGTGGTCTGTACTCTTGTGGGAGGAGAGGCTGGACTCTGCCCTTCTGAGCTGGGAATTTCTGGTTAAAGGCTTATAGTGCCTGCATATTTGAACTGCTTCTTACTGAAACTGGTACACCTTGTTTGCTGTAGCATAGACTAGATCCAGGCCTTTTGAATCTAGCTTTGTTTGTATAACTTGAGCACTAATCCAGGCATTCTTTAAAGTATTCAATTGTATTTATTATTGCTTGGTAGTAACTTGATTAAAGTGTAGCTATCATTCTAAGTCTTTTGGATTAAGCACTTGGGCTTCAGACCAGTTGTTTTACATTAGGAGGGTTTGTGGCCTGCACTGTGGTGGCAGGACAGGTAGCTTACATCCTTCTAAGTTAGGAACTGCTGATTGAGGGCTCAATGTCTGTTATTCTAAAAGTGCATTGGTTCTGGTTTAAGCACTTGGGCTTCAGGCCAGTTATTTTACATTAAGAAGGTTCGTGGTCTGCACTCTTGTGTGAGGAGAGGCTGGACTCTGCCCTTCTGAGCTGGGAATTTCTGGTTAAAGGCTTATAGTGCCTGCATATTTGAACTGTTTCTTACTGAAATTGGTACACCTTCTTTGCTGTAGCATAGACTAGATCCAGGCCTGCTGAATCTAGCTTTGTTTGTATGCTTGTTGTTTGTTTGCTTATTTCCCTGAAACACTAATTCCACCCAAAACGTGGCTTTTCAGCGCTTCTGTGGATCCCTAGTGATATCTGCATTGCTTACTGTACTTATTTCCTTGTTTCATTTGAATGAAAGTTACTGTTTGTCATTTTTGCATTTAAGTTACCTGTAGCACATTGCATTGAAGTTACCTGGCACTTGCTCACTAAAGCAATTATATAAGTCAGCACTAAAAAATTAAAAGCACTACACCCTCACAAACTCCCCTTGAGTACCTTGTTCCCCATTGTCCCTTTTTTTCAATTATAAAAGAATTCCCAATACTATTCTAGCATGTCCAAAGGTCAGTTGTCAATCTCCTCTCTGGTCCAGCTGGTGAATCTTGGAATCTTGACGCAATGTTACAACTGCCTCATGTACACAGACAACCCTCTCCTGCTCCCAACAAATTCCAACACATGTGAGAGATGCAACCATATAGCCAAACTGGAGGCTAAGCTCTCTCAACTCAGTTCTAGCGTAACCAGTCAGGAGGAAAAGGAAACCACACTCACTACAATTCCAGTCTCACATAGACCTACCATGACAGCAAACCAAACACATAAACACACAAAAACATACTCGGAGGCTCTAAATAAAAATCTGCCTAAGCAGCAGAGATCTCCAAAGCAGACACCCTAGCAACCGCTACCCCAAAACAAAACACGTGCAACACATAGCTCACAAAGCCAGTGTGCCGAACAGTCACAGCCCTTAAGGCTAAACAACACACCTGATACACTTGTAATAGGTGGCTCTATCATCAGGCACACTGACATTCCGCTCACCAGGCTGAACAAGGAGAAGGTCACGGTGAGCTGCCTGCCGAGCGCTAGGATCCGCCACATAACACAAGCTCTCAGGTCACTCCAAGGCAAGTACAAATAGGACTCAGTCATTGTCCATGCCGGTGTGAATTACCTGAGACGTACCTCCCTGGACTACATGAAAAGAGACATAGAGGAGCTCTCTGAGCATGTAGCCCAGGCTGTTCTGACCCTGACCTTGAATAGCATCTTACCCTCACCAAGAATAATGCCACAATATGAAGACAAGATGATCAATTTCAACAATTGGCTTAAGTATTGGTGTCATTCAAAGGGGATCCAATGCCTGTCAGCCTGGGATGACATGCTCGACAAGCCACGATGCTTTGCTAGGGATGGCTTGCACCTATCACCCCTGGGCTTTCGGATACTGGCAAAGGCTCTTGCTACCCCCATAGTGCCTTTTTTAGGCAAGGCTCAAAAGACAAACCCACCTCCATAGGTATCACAAGGGATAAGAAACTAACAGTAGTGCTACTCAATGCCAGAAGTCTAAATCTCAAGATGCATGCACTCAAAACTCTCCTTTGCATGGAGAACATCGATATCTGTGCAGTAACAGAAACCTGGTTCAAGGCTCCCGAGAGCACCCCAGTACTACCAGGTTATACCTCATACCATGCTTTTCGGCCCCAAAACTTGGACCGAACCACAAAAGGAGGGGGAGTATCAATATTCATCAAAGATACCCACACCTCCAGGTTGGTGGCACAGCACGAAGCATCATAGACTATCCATGTGCAACTAACAGTGTGTAAAACTGCCTTCCAGTTTATAGCCTGCTACAGAGCACCCTCGCAAACCCAGGAACTCCACTCGGCCTTCCTGAGAACACTGGAAAATATGAAGGTCTCTCCTAACACCATTATATTGGGCAACTTCAACAACCCAAACATAGACTGGGAGCATTACTCTAGCTCCAACACCCTAGCCCAAAGGTTCCTAGAATTTATAAACTCAAATGCTATGGAACAACTTGTTACCACTCCCACAAGAGGGGAAAACATACTGGACCTGATCATCACCAACATGGGGACTCTATGCTCCAGACCAGAAGTGTATCCCTCACTGGTAAGATCAGACCATAAACTAATCTCACTGGATATTCACATCCCAACCCCAACCCCTGCCCAGAAAACCACAGTGAAAAACTTCTCTAAAGCAAATTTCACACTCCTCAAAACTGAGGTGGAATCCTTCAAAGCCCCCGGGCCTGTGGAAAATATGGCCCAGACAGCAGAATCCTTTATAAACGCATTCTATGAACACCTTCAGGAATGCATGGATCATGCAATCCCAAATAAAACCAAGACCCAATCCTCCAAAGGCAGACGTCCTGTCTGGTGGACCCCAGCCATAAACAAACTATACAATAGAAAGAGGAAGCTACTACATGATAGAGCAAAATCCCAAAAAGGGAAGTCATCTCTGATCAGTATTAGCAAAAAACAATGTGCACTCATAAAATCGTCTAAGGCCAGCTTCGAGAGAAAATTTGCACAGGACACTAAGGATAATCACAAGGCTTTCTTTAGTTATGTTAGGAACCTGGGTGGGAATTCCCAGATATGCTCAGAATTAGTCCAAAATGAAAAAAATACACCGAACCCACAGACATTGCCAACATCCTATCTGACAGGTTCAGCGCAAACCCCCCCCACCCACCAAAAGGGCAAATATCTATCCCAGCAGAGTGCTGCCCCCATGACATCTCAGATGCTCAGGTAAGAGCCGCACTCTCCAAAGCAAAATACACAGCATCAATGGGACCAGACGGTGTCCCAGGCTGCATCCTACATGAACTCCATGAAGAGCTAAACCCAAACATAAAACTACTGTTCAATCTCAGCCATACTACAGGATATGTACCCATAGAGTGGCGTACAGCAACGGTGGTCCCTGTGCACAAAGATGGTGCCTCAACGGATCCTGGAAACTATCGCCCCATAAGCCTGACTAGCTTAGTCTGCAAAGCTATGGAAAGGATCATCATGGACCTTATAAATAAAGATATTGGGGACCTTCAGACACTGGATCCTACCCAGTTCGGCTTTGTTAAGGGCAGATCCTGCCTCTTAAACCTGGTTGATTTCTTTGAAGCAGTCACCAAGGCCATTAACGAGGGGAAGGTGGTCCACACAGCCTACCTGGACCTCACAAAAGCCTTCAATACAATACCCCACTTGGGCATTATAGATAAGCTCACCAGATTAAATATAAACCCATATGTCACTAGATGGGTTGCAAACTGGCTCAAGGACAGAACCCACATGGTTAGAATTGCTGGAGCCATGTCAGACTCCAAACCAGTTACAAGTGGCGTCCCACAAAAATCAGTCCTGGGACCTCCCTTATTCGGTATATATTTCTCAGAGGTACAGGCCAACACGGAGGGACTGTGGCTGACCAAGTTCGCAGATGACTGCAAACTGGGTGCCATAATCAACTCTCCAGCCGACACAAGCATCCTCCAAAAGGGCCTCATAGAAAGAGACAACTGGTGCCAGAGCCATGGCCTCAAGCTAAACGCCCAAAAGTGTATAGTCATCCCCTTTGGCAAAAACAAAGTGCCCACAAATTACCACATAAGTGGTAATCCATTAAGTATGAAGAAGTAATTAGGGACCTGGGGACCCAAGTTGATAGCAATCTCTTATTTGACAACCACGTGGCCAAAGTGGTTAGAAAAACATTTTATATAGCCCACCTAATCATGAAGGGATTCACATCTAGATCAGGGGAGGTCATCGTGTCTCTTTACTCATCCCTCATCAGGCCCATAATTGAGTACAATGCTCCTTTTGGGATGTACCTTACCAGACACCTGCAGCAACTGGAAAGACCCCAAAAGTACCTCACCAAGAGGATCAAAGGGCTCAAACAGATGCCATATACTGCCCGGTTAAAGAAACTCCAGCTCTACTCAGTGGCATACCGCCTGCTCAGAGGCGATCTGTGCCTGACGTATAAAGCCATGTCCAACCTGGAATTAATGGACATGCTGCACCTCAGAAAATCCAAATCCCATCGAGCTACGCACTTGAGAGACTTGAACCTCAGCACTGGAATAAATAGGACATGCTGGAGGGACAGATTCATAACCCAGAGGCTCCCTTCACTCTGGAATAAAATCCCAGTCCAGGTTAGGCAGAGTCCCTCATTGACTTTCTTCAAGAGGAATCTTGATGAGTGGATGGGGGATCATAGGTTTACCCCGGGTATCACTTCTGTGTCACTATTAGACAGAGGCACAGTATACTAACCTCGAAAAAGGGCATAGCAAAATTAATTTAAAATGGGTGGCGAAAGCCAAACACACTCTGGCTAGGCTTATAAATGCCCTAGGGCAGATAGACTAGTATGAACCTATGAACCTATGAACCTATCTTGTTTTATATCATTATCATACACAGCATTTCATTGTATTGTCATTAGCACAGACCATGGCTGACCACATTTTTGGCCTAGCCATATTGTGGTGTTGGGTGTTCTGAATCACACACACCCTGCAAGTGACCAAACCTCCCTTGCTCTCTCTTTTGTTTCCTGGCTACAATGCCTATTATATTTTCATACCTCCTGGCAATTGTGGGATGTATCAGTATTTGGCAAAGATATTACTACCTCCTGACAGCTGACAGCTGCTTCAGAACACCACATTTTAACAACTAGATGTCCAAATTACCTTACACAAGACTAATTACCACTTTATATTAGACCACTTTCTATGGCCCCTTCAGAGCATGATAATTATCTTAACACCTTAGCGGAATTTGCTTTTGAAACTAATACCTTTCTACTGGGGGACATGAACCATCATAAAGCAAAATATCTGACCTACACTGCCAGTGGTCACCATGCCCTACATTCCCTTGACATTATAAGAATTAACTATCTTATAGTTAGTTAATTATCATTCTAAGGGCCCCCGTATCCCTGATCTAGTCTTCATTAATATGTCCGCCTCTTTCACATCTCCATATGTAGCATCCTGACTTGTTAAATTACTCATTAACTTAAGAGACCTCTGGCTTTGCATACATTATTGTACTTGTGCTACAGATACCTTTGTGTTTGGAGATGTTTCAGAAACAACCGTTCTTAAGTTACTTGAGGACCAAAACAAGTTTCACTGTTATCCTACTATGATGGATCCCACTGCTGAATCTGTTGCCTCTGCCTTTGACTTCTACTCCCTCTAAAATAGTTGTATTGATAAAACATCTCCTGTCTACACATAGATAATAAAATATGAATCCTTACTTAATCACTTTATTCTAAGCCTCTGCCCTGGTTATATTATTGAAGCCTGGAAAAGAGTCATTGTAGTTCTATCCCACAAGGGTGGCCCAACTACGGACCATGGTCACTAAAGACCCAGTTATCTCACTGTCTTTATAGTTAAAGCTATGTAGCATATTATCTCAGACTTAATTAAGCTATGCATTGAAAATCTCTTATCTCTGGACCCTCATCCATTAGTTTTGTTAAAGGAAGATTTTGCCTCTTTATTCTCATTAATGTATTCGAATGTATTTGAACAAGAAACTGTAAAACTAGATAACAGTTATTTTGGGCATAAAGCATATCTGGATGTGGCAAAGGCATTTTACACTATTCCACATGCAGTCATTATTGACAGACTTATAAATGAGAATATAAATCCGTATTTGTACATTGGATAGCTAACTGGTTGCCTGACAGAGCACATTTGATTTTAGTCACAGGTGCCATTCCTGAAGGGAAAAAAAATGTTGTGAGTGGGCACCACAGTGCTCAGTACTGGGCCATATCCTGTTTTTCATCTACATCTCAGACCTTCAGGGCAACACTTCTGGTCTATGATTAACTAAGATTGCAGTTGACTGCAAATTGTTTGTTGTTATTCACTCTTCCACTGACTCAAAATTGCTCCAGCATGGGTTACTATATTAGGCCATAGACAATGGTCTCAAATTAAATCTGAAAAAATGTAGTACAATTCATTTTTTATTAAACAAAACATTTCAATATAGCATTTAGGTGACACACACCTCCAATGTGACAGTATTGTAAGGGGTTTATTCACTCTTATAGATTACTCCTTATGGTTTACCCAGCATGTCTCTGTAGCAGTTTGAAAAGCCTTGTATCAGGCTCATTTAGTTTCCAAAGACATCTTCTGTAGATCCAAATAATTTTCTATGTATCTGTGTAACATCTCACTCTCCTTAATAGACCTCAGATATTTGTAACAAAAACAATATGTGGTTTTATAACTCATTATCAGGTGAGACTGGCAGATATCTCTCTCTCTCTTCCTCTTACTCTATATTTACTCTGTTATAGATTCCACTCTGGAAATTTGTGTATAACCTTTGGAGACATGAAAGATACATTTCTTTCTGACTGTCTATCTTGTTGCAGAACAAATGGAACCTCAAACCCCCAATTAAATGAGCTAATCCTTCAACAAAAAATAAATAAGACATAATGGTATGATAGATTCATAGCCCAACATAACCACAACTCTTGAACAAACTTCCTCTACTTTGCAGAAAGTATAGCTGTCTTCAAAGTAAACCAAGATAATCGTATGGACAGCCTCAAAATTTTCCTGCCTTTCTCGTTTTGCTCTAATTTTCTCTCAGTGGGTTTTTGTCTAGTCTTGTTATGGTCTACAGATTGATTGCTTCATAATTGCCAATGAACCTATGTAAAGGCCACATTTTCTTTGATACTTAAAGTACCAGCTGGGCAGCAATGAGATATCTGCCATATTAATCCTACCGTATCTAAAACTTATTGACATTGGGGCTATAATCCATACTCACTGATCTATACCTCAAGCAATAGCTGTTAGCCTTTCTAACCTCTTAGGGAGAATGTAGGAAAGATAAATGAGTTCAGACTAGATAACTGTTGTGTCATCAGTGGTTCTGAGTAAACAAAGAACCACTGCTGCCTTCCATAGTACTGGGCACTAGCAATGTGTTATTTAGACTATTCATACTTTAAACTGTCAAAGAGCGAACATGGTCAGAGGGAGTTGCAGGTTGATCTAAAAGCAACACCTCCAGGCTTTTTCTGTAGGATAAAATAGAAGAACTGCAGTTAAACAGGGAATATTTAAAATATTCTTAACTCTGATATGTCTATATCAGAAAAAGCTATTTTTTTCTCTCTAACTTATACATTCTGAAAATTAAAAAAAAATGAATTACTCACATGCTATGAACACTCACAAACACACACACACACACACACACACATATATATATATATATATATATATATATATATATATATATATATATATATATATAGCCATATATGTAAACAAATACTGGAAAAACACAGACATTTACACACAGACACACAGATATACGCATACATTTATTTATACCGAGTGTTGTGTTGTCTTTCTTCATATGCTTTACGTAGGCATAGCTAATAACTATTCAATGGTAAGCAATTTATAGATATTCTTAATAAAACATATTGTCAATGTTTACATAATCCTGAAACAGAAACAGAGACAGATGTCCTGAGATGAAGCAATATGCTTATTAAGTTCAGAGCAAAACAGCAGTGTTTCCAATTTATTAGTAGTGCTATGAACTGGGAACTGTAGTAGAACAATTTAATCTCTGATCACCTGTGGCCATATACTCTAGTTTTATTGCTTTTTTATAAAAATATTATACAGCATCTTGAGATTATCACAGAATAATGCAATCCCTGCATTTTAATAGCACTAAAGAAAACATTTTGTTCCCTAGCCACTTCTAAGTACAATATAATGAAAAATGTATAACAAATAACAGGATTCTGTTTTCTTTTTTATTTGATAAATTTACCAATTATTTCCGCTGAGAACTTTATATTTTCTGGCACACTTCTTAAACAAAACTCTAGAACGATATATGCTTGTTTATCAAATGTTGCAAACATGAATCTATAAATGCACTTCCCTCTGCTTATCAACAATTCCCATATCTAACAGGAAACGCATAATTTCCTTTTTAAAGCATATTCTTATTGACAGAAAACGACTGCTTTAAAATAAATCACCTTCCTTTTTTCAGAGCTGGAATTGCCTTATTCCTGTGCAATAGAAAGTACAAGCCTTTTAACACAAAGCAGAATGTTTTAAATGCTAGTATTACTTAAAGGCAATGTTATTTGAATTGTATGTTAACCCTATGCCATTTATCTCCTAGCTCCTGATGTCATATATGACTGTACACATTTCTGTGGTTTGCAGACATATTGTATATCTATCTATCTATCTATCTATCTATCTATCTATCTATCTATCTATCTATCTATATGCGTGTGAGTGTGTGTCTGTGTGTGTGTGGTACAAAGCATTGCGCCAATGATTTCAACCATTAAGAAAGTATTAAGACCTCACAAAAATCTCACAATGCCTGTTTGGAGATGGTTACGTACCCACACTCTCACTTCCTATTCAGGTTAGGACGGACAAAATAGACTTATAGTAGAGGGAATCTTGATGAATACTAATGGGGATGAGTAAAGATAAAGGCTTCTATTAGATTACGCAACAGGAACTATGATGTTTTTATGAATTCCTAACATTCCCCTGTGAAATGGAAAGTTAAAAGAATTGATGACATAATGAAACAGTGATCTCTGAAGTCATCAGTCTTTGGTTGCTTATAATCTCTAAGTACCAGATTGCCAGATCTATATTACCAGGTCATTCCCTTAAGTGGAGATGATGTGACAAATTTCCAACAAAACTCTTTATCTTTATGGGCAATCTAGCATTGATGATTAACATTTGTTGTCATCCCTCTCTACTAGGGTTTACAAGGGGATATGTAATAATCTATTTGAACACCGATCATTTGAGGCCTAATTAGTGCGAAAAGCCAGAATGTGTTAACCCTTCCAGCACACTGTAGAAACTTCAGTCACTCTTATTGTAGGTAGCATCTAAAATAATATAATAAAACAGACTTCCTTCTGACAAAAAACATTGATTGCTTCTATGACAATCTCAGCTACATGTTCTGCATGCTTCGTATTGTAACAGCTCATGACAAAAAACAGTGATCGCCTTTCAGCACACTGTAGAAACTTCAGTCAGTTTTATTGTAGGTAGCACCTAAAATAATATACTGAAACATACTTTCTTCTGACAAAAAACATTGATTGCTTCTATGACAATCTCAGCTGCATGTTCTGCATGCTTCGTATTGTAACAGCTCATTATACAATGACCCCCCATTAATATTCCAAAACATGCACGCTGATTGGTCAGCGTACACTTTGTAAATTCGACTTATAGTAATGGAAAAAGGTCCGGTCGCCCAGACGTTTTCCATTAGTATAAGTCTTTTTTACAGCAACGGAGAACGCAAAATCTCTGTTGCTTTTTACACAATGTTTTGCTATGTTAAAGGAGTTTAACATAGCGAGACAGCTTTAAAAAAAGTAACAGAGATCCTCCTTTCTCCATTGCTTTTTTTTAAAGCTGTCTCGCTATGTTAAACTCCTTTAACATAGCGAGACAGTTTGTAAAAAGCAATGGAGATCTTGCTTTCCCCATTGCTTCCACCCACAGCTCTGATGTACTGCATAAGCATATGCATGTGCAGTATACCAGAACTGCCGCAGAATACCAGACAGCTGCGGAAGGGCAGCAAGGAGGCATTATACAATGCCATTATTTAAGAAAAGTAATTATATTTTTTTCTTAAATAATGTCATTGTATAATAACAATAACCCACTCTGGGTGTGGGTAATGCTGGATTTACCCACGGTTGTCGTTGTTTGGCCACTCGGGCTTCGCCCTCATGACCAAACCACACCAACCGTGGGTAAATCCAGCATTACCCACACCCAGGCATGGGTTATTGCTATATGAAATAACAATGTCCTGTGCCAGTTACTCTTTTGCATGTAGGATTTCAGTGAACTGTGTTATGGAGCTCTGTCTAACATAGGTTCATAGGTTCATAGGTTCATACTAGGCTATCGCCCTAGGGCATTTATAAGCCTAGCCAGAGTGTGTATGGCTTTCGTCACCCATTTTAAATTAATTTTGCTATGCCCTTTTTCGAGGTTAGTATACTGTGCCTCTGTCTAACAGTGTCACAGAAGTGATACCCGGGGTAAACCTACGATCTCCCATCCACTCATCAAGATTCCTCTTGAAGAGAGTCAATGAGGGACTCTGCCTAACCTGGACTGAGATTTTATTGCAGAGTGAAGGGAGCCTCTGGGTTATGAATCTGTCCCTCCAGCATGTCCTATTTATTTCAGTGCTGAGGTTTAAGTCCCTCGAGCGTGTAGCTTGATGGAATTTGGATTTTCTGAGGTGCAGCATGTCTATTAATTCCGGGTTGGACATGGCTTTATACATCAGGCACAGATCGCCTCTGAGCAGGCGGTATGCCACTGAGTAGAGCTGGAGTTTCTTTAACCGGGCAGCATACGGCATCTGTTTGAGCCCTTTGATCCTCTTGGTGAGGTACTTTTGGGGTCTTTCCAGTTGCTGCAGGTGTCTGGTAAGGTACATTCCAAAAGGGGCATTGTACTCAATTATGGGCCTGATGAGGGATGAGTAAAGAGGCACGATGACCTCCCCTGATCTAGATGTGAATCCCTTCATGATTAGGTGGGCTATATAAAATGTTTTTCTAACCACTTTGGCCACGTGGTTGTCAAATGAGAGATTGCTATCAACTTGGGTCCCCAGGTCCCTAATTACTTCTTCTGTACTTAATGGATTACCACCTATGTGGTAATTTGTGGGCACTTTGTTTTTGCCAAAGGGGATGACTATACACTTTTTGGCGCTTAGCTTGAGGCCATGGCTCTGGCACCAGTTGTCTGTTTCTATGAGGCCCTTTTGGAGGATGCTTGTGTCGGCTGGAGAGTCTATTATGGCACCCAGTTTGCAGTCATCTGTGAACTTGGTCAGCCACAGTCCTTCCATGTTGGCCTGTACCTCTGAGAAATATATACCGAACAAGAGAGGTCCCAAGACTGAGCCTTGTGGGACACCACTTGTAACTGGTTTGGAGTCTGCCATGGCTCCGGCTATTCTAACCATGTGGGTTCTGTCCTTCAGCCAGTTTGCAACCCATCTAGTGACATAGGGGTTTATATTTAAGCTGGTGAGCTTATCTATAATGCCCGAGTGGGGTATTGTATCGAAGGCTTTTGCAAGGTCCAGGTAGGCTGTGTGGGCCACCTTCCCCTCGTCAAGGGCATTGGTGACTGTTTCAAAGAAATTGACCAGGTTTAAGAGGCAGTATCAGCCCTTAACAAAGCCGAACTGGGTAGGATCCAGTGTCTGTAGGTCCCCAATATCTTTATTTATAAGGTCCATGATGATCCTTTCCATAGCTTTGCAGACTAAGCTAGTCAGGCTTATGGGGCGATAGTTTCCAGGATCCGTTGAGGCACCACCTTTGTGGACAGGGACCACCGTTCCTGTATGCCACTATTTGGGTACATATCCTGCAGTAAGGCTGAGATTGAACAGTAGTTTTAGGTTTGGGTTTACCTCTTCTCTGAGTTCATGTAGGACGCAGCCCGGGGCACCGTCTGGTCCCATTGATGCTGTGTTTCTTGCTTTGGAGAGGGCAGCTCTTACCTGAGCATCTGAGATGTCAGGGGGGCAGCACTATGCTGGGATAGATATTAGCGCTTTTGGTGGGGAAGGGGGGTGAGACGTTTGTGCTGAACCTGTCAGCTAGGATGTCGGCAATGTCTGTGGGTTCGGTGTATTTTTTGTCATTTTGGACTAATTCTGAGCATATCTGGGAATTCCCACCCAGGTTCCTAACATAACTAAAGAAAGCCTTGTGATTATCCTTAGTGTCCTGTGCAGTTTTTCTCTCGAAGCTGGCCTTAGACGATTTTATGAGTGCCTGTAGTTTTTTGCTAATACTGATCAGAGATTCCTTCCCTTTTTGGGATTTTGCTCTGACATGTAGTAGCTTCCTCCTTCTATTGTATAGTTTGTTTATGGCTGCGGTTCACCAGACAGGACGTCTGCTATTGGAGGATTGGGTCTTGGTTTTATTTGGGATTGCATGATCCATGCATTCCTGAAGGTGTTCATAGAATGCGTTTATAAAGGATTTTGTGGTCTGGGCCGTATTATCCACAGGCCCGGGGGCTTTGAAGGATTCCACCTCGGTTTTGAGTAGTGTGAAATTTGCTTTAGAGAAGTTTTACACTGTGGTTTTCTGGGCATGGGGTGGGGTCGGGATGTGAATATCCAGTGAGATTAGTTTATGGTCTGATCTTACTAGTGAGGGATACACTTCTGGTCTGGAGCATAGAGTCCCCATGTTGGTGATAATCAGGCCCAGTATGTTTTCCCCTCTTGTGGGAGTGGTAACAAGTTGTTCCATCGCATTTGAGTTTATCAATTCTAGGAACCTTTGGGCTAGGGTGTTGGAGCTAGAGTAATGCTCTGAGTCTATGGTTGGGTAGTTGAAGTCACCCAATATAATGGTGTTTGGAGAGACCTTCATATTTTCCAGTGTTCTCAGGAAGGCCGAGTGGAGTTCCTGGGTTTGGGAGGGTGGTCTGTAACAGGCTGTAAACTGGAAGGCAGTTTTACCCACTGTTAGTTGCACATGGATAGTCTCTGATGCTACGTGCTGTGCCACCAAACTGGAGGTGTGGGTATCTTTGACGAAAATTGATACTCCCCCTCCTTTTGTGGTTCGGTCCAAGTTTTGGGACCGAAAAGCATGGTATGAGGCATAACCTGGTAGTGCTGGGATGCTCTCGAGAGCCTTGAACCAGGTTTCTGTAACTGCACAGATATCGATGTTCTCCATGCTAAGGAGAGTTTTGAGTGCGTGCATCTTGAGGTTTAGAGTTCTGGCTTTGAGTAGCATTACTCTTAGTTTCTTATCCCTTGTGATACCTATGGAGGTGGGTTTGTCTTTTGAGCCTTGCCTAAAAAAGGCACTATGGGGGTAGCAAGAGCCTTTGCCAATATCCGAAAGCCCAGGGGTGACAGGTGCAAGCCATCCCTAGCAAAGCATCGTGGCTTGTCGAGCATGTCATCCCAGGCTGACAGGCATTGGATCCCCTTTGAATGACACCAATACTTAAGCCAATTGTTGAAATTGATAATCTTGTCTTCATACTGTGGCATCATTCTTGGTGAGGGTAAGATGCTACTCAAGGTCAGGGTCATACCGGCCTGGGCTACTTGCTCAGAGAGCACCTCTATGTCTCTTTTCATGTAGTCCAGGGAGGTACGTCTCAGGTCATTCACACCAGCATGGACAATGACTGAGTCATATTTGTACTTGCCTTGGAGTGACCTGAGTGCTTGTGTTATGTGGCGGATCCTAGTGCCCGATAGGCATCTCACCATGACCTTCTCCTTGTTCAGCCTGGTGAGCGGGACGTCAGTGTACCTGATGATAGAGTCACCTATTACAAGTGTATCATGTGTGTTGTTTAGCCTTAAGGGCTGTGACTGTTCGGCACACTGGCTTTGTGAGCTATGTGTTGCCCGTGTTTTGTTTTGGGGTAGTGGTTGCTTGGGTGTCTGCTTTGGAGGTCTCTGCTGCTTAGGCAGATTTTTATTTAGAGCCTCCAAGTATGTGTTTGTGTGTTTATGTGTTTGGTTTGCTGTTGTGGTAGGTCTATGTGAGACTGGAATTGTAGTGAGTGTGGTTTCCTTCTCCTCCTGACTGGTTACGCCAGTACTGAGTTGAGAGAGCCTAGCCCCAGTTTGGCTATATGGTTGCATCTCTCACATGTGTTGGAATTTGTTGGGAGGAGGAGAGGGTTGCCTGTGTACATTAGGCAGTTGTAACATTGCCTCAGGATTCCCAGATTCACCAACTGGACCGGAGAGGAGATTAACAACTGACCTTTGGACATGCTAGAATAGTATTGGGAATTCCTTTATAATTGAAAAAAAAGGCCAATGGGGAACAAGTTACTCAAGGGGAGTTTGTGAGGGTGTAGTGCTTTTAATTTTTTAGTGCTGACTTATATAATTGCTTTAGTGAGCAAGTGCTAGGCTTTAGCATAGGAATAAGGTGTTTATTATGAGAACTAGATCAGTTCCAAGGCTCAAACCCAAATAGGCGGTGCTGCTCGATGCCGCGCTATGCACAAAATCACGCAAAGCCACGCTACAGCGGGTTTTATACAGGTGGACTTGAAAGAGCTAGAAATTGGCCCAAAACAGCCAACAGACTACCAGATTCCTGCGCTGAGAACACTCCTCCAGGGACAGATAGGCTGCTCCAAGCTCCCCACTGCCACTGGTGAACAAAGAAGCCACCCTCTATCCAAGAAAGGAAATGGCAACACAGGAACTTCCCAAAAGTCCAGAATACAGCAAAGCCTGTATTTGAACTACTCTAGGTCAGGAAAGATGGGAAACAAGGACAACTTTTTTTTTTTTCTTTTTTGCAACAAACAGCAGGAAATTGCAATAAATATGTAACACAGGCTAGCACACTTGAGTGTGTAGCCTCAACAAGTAAATGCAAAAAACAGGACAAACTTTAAAAGTGCAGGTGCAAAAACAACTTTAGACAGTTTAAAACAGTTCAAGAAGCAGAAATATTTGCAGTTTAGCTAGATCAGACAGTCGCCCAGGTAGTAGCAGGAAAAAACACTTTTATCAGGTTAGCAGTCGCTCTTTTAGCCTCTCTGCTGCTAGCACAACTCTGCAGGACCACGATGAGCTTGGCTGAGTAGTAACAAGCGCAAAAACCTCTCCAAAGTGGGTTTTATACAGGGGGAATTGAAAGAGCTAGAAATTGGCCCAAAATGGCCAATAGATTACCAGATTCTTGTGCTGGGAACACTCCTCCAGGGATAGATAGGCTGCTCTAAGCTCCCCACTGCCACTGGTGAACAAAGAAGCCTCCCTTAATCCAAGAAAGGAAATGGCAACACAGGAACTTTCCAAAAGTCCAGAATACAGCAAAGCCTGTATTTGGACTACTCTAGGTTAGGAAAGACGGGAAACAAGGATAATTTATTTTATTTATTTATTTTTTTTTTGCAACAAACAGCAGGAAAATGCAGTAAATATTTAACACAGGCTAGCACACTTGAGTGTGTAGCCTCAACAGGTAAATGCAACAAACAGGACAAACTTTAAAAGTGCTAGAAAGCCCCCTACTACCTTACATAGCAGCATTTACATCTAGTTCAGGCAGTTAGTGTGAGATTCAGATAAATGTTGCAAACGAATCAGGGCAGGGGCTTTTCTGATCTCCACTAAAAAGACTTGACCGTAAACTGTAATTCTTAAAATGGCTCCAAATGAGGTACTTATGAATAATTAACCACAGAGGTGGTCAACGTGGATTAATTTATTTATTTAACTTTTGGTTGACAGAACTGGTTTTACTAGGCCTATAGTTTGTTTTACATGGAATTCTGAAGTGGCATTTCTAAGGAAAATGGAGAAATTGAGTTATGGCACCCAGAAAATTTCCCTCCCATTTTATTGGGGGCATTAGAAAGTGCTTCCTGTCTGGCAGAAAGAGGAGGATGGATCCAGCATGTTGAAAATGACCGTAGAGAAGGTGGTGATTACCAGAGACATCAGTAATGTAACAAAACACAGAGAAAATGATGCCATGCTGATTATGGAGTTCAGTAGTCTGGGTCTATGTGATGAATTTATGCCTAGGTTGATGTATGAATCAGATTCACCGTGCCTGGGTTGACAGGGTGGAAGAAAGTTAGGAGAGAATGTTGGACAGTAATGTAAATATCCACGTGTCTTCTCCATTGATTGTGGAAAAAAACAGAAAACTGACAAATGAAACAGATTAAGTGGATACATAGCTCCATAAGGAGATGATGCAGATTGTTAAAGGCAGGCATCTATCAAAAGAAGGATTCCAGAAGGAGATGAACTAGGAAGGCATTTCTATGTTAATGAGACTGATTTGTGAGATGGAGAGGCTACTCATGTCTGGTTAGAAGGAGCTGCACAGTAGAATGGTGCTATAATTAATTATCTGAATGTCTGGGACTTTATAGTGAGTCTTCTAGAATTCATAGCTGCACAAGTTAAATCATTAAATTATTTAAATTCAGGATTATGGCTATAATATTCATTAATGTTGTTTTGAAGGAAACTTTTGTGAGAGAGTAGGCAAAAATAAAGGCAAACACTGGAGAAATTATGTGGCATTTATAACTGTTATAAAATGCAAGACACTTTTTCATAATTTTGCAATAGAAATAGCAACAGCAGAATATATTTATGTGACAAAGCTGAGTCTGTACTTGACAGAGTGGGTGATGGAGTGGGGATTGGACAATTCTAGGAGATCTGAAAATGGACAATTATCATATGGTGCATTTCAAATATTGTTAATATTTTGGGCTGCATGGGTACCTTGATGTATGCACTGCAGTCTAAAGTGTGTTATTTATGTAGAAAAATAAAGTATTTAATTAAAAAATGTGACATGGAGATGTGATCAGTATGGTAAAAGAAGATATTGTAAGGTAACATGCAAACCCATCTGCTAAAAATGTGGCACACCAGAATAAATTGGCTTGATTGATATTTTAAATGGACTGGAGGTTACATAATTTTAGAAAAACGATGAAGAAATAATAAGTAATAAGAAACAAGACAGAAAATTATATATAGTAATAAAAAGTGCTATACGTGATGAAGCCATCATTTTAATGAATACTCAAGTGGAACAAAAAGAAAAAGAAATCACAGTATAACAAGGAACATGTAGACTGTTTCATAGCAACAAAGATCACTCTGGTGATGTAGAGTCTGTGTCCACCTGAACTGAGTTTGATTATTGTTTCTTGCAACTGTCAGACTGGCAGGGTAAAGATGGGTGTTACCAACCTGGGCAATAGGCAGTCTCAAGTACAGTCTACACATGATACCTAGTGGTGGCTGACAGTGATTGAAAAGAGGGAAGTTGTCATAAGAGGGATCAGAGGAATTCCCTAGTATTTTGTTAAAGATGTGGGAGATATCTCAAAGTAAATAAAAAAAAGCCTCTTCACAACCCTGAAAGGACAAGATGGGGGGGGGGGGGGCATAACAGAACACAAATTGTTCATTTGAATAAAAAAAAAAACAGAATATAGCTTCTGCTTATCACTGGTGTGTTTTATAGCCAAGAAACTCCTGGATTAGCAAATTACACTATCACTCACCACCCACCAGAAAAATCAATCAGGAAAGTTCCCTATTAACTTGAAAATGATGTTGGAAAGCTCTCAAAGTAAATAAAACAAAAAGCCTCTTAAAAAACTGAAAGGGAAAAGAGGAGGAGCTTAAAATATCCATTGATTGAATCAATAAACAGCAGAAAGTAATGTCAGCTCCTTGTGAGCATGTTTTAGTAAGTCGAGAAACTACCCGATTGGCCAGTTGCTCTGTCACTCACTGCCTGCCAAGGAATCAAATAGTTCCCTAGCATCTTGAAAAAAATGTGGGAAAGCTCTCTCTAGGTAAATAAAAGAAAAAAGCCTTTTCAAAGCCCTGAACAAGACAAGAAAGCAGGCTTAACAAATCCAAAATCTGTTTTATGAATTCAAAAACTGTAGAAAATGATGCCTGCTTATTGTGGGCATGTTTTATTAAGTCAAGAAATTCTCTGATTTGCCAATTGCACTGTCACTCAATCCCCAAAAGAAAAATTCCCTAAAATCTTGAGAAAGATATGGTAGAGCAAAAGCACAAGAGGTTGGGCTTAACAACATGGAAATCCTTTGTTTGACCAGTAACAATAATAATAAAACAAAACAGCAGAAAATTAATGTCCACCACAGTGGTACACCTTTTGAGTGGCCATGCCTGCTACCCACAGTGAGAACTGCAGAGCTCCTCCATGATATGCAAGGGACAGAGGATTGTCATGTTCCTCATGTGCAAGGACTTTTAAGGGGTACTTGTTGTGATATGCTGCCTGATTTGACTTGGCATGGTTGGTTTCTGATACCATAGATATCAAATGTGTAGGGAACATTGCAGAAATTGGATTGATGACCCAAGGAGGCACCCCTGTGATCCACTCACCTGCTCTAATTTGTCATGAAACAGATACATTTTTTTTCTCTTTCCAGCCTTCCTGGAGTTGGTCATAGTGAAAATAGACCACTGGGGGAATAAGTCTGCACTGCAGAACTAGCACGTGTGTGTGTGTGTGTGTGTGTGTGTGTGTGTGTGTGTGTGTGTGTGTGTGTGTGTGTGTGTGTGTGTGTGTGTGTGTGTGTGTGTGTATGTCTGTGAGTGTGTGTGTGTGTGTGTGTGTGTGTGTGTGTGTGTGTGTGTGTGTGTGTGTGTGTGTGTGTGTGTGTGTGTGTATTTCTGTCTATTCTTTGTAAAATCTGAGGTTTTCTGGCAATCTGTTATGGATTGCAGTCACAAATCATAACAGATCTATAGGTTTCCGAATTTAGATCCTTCATAAAATGCTTGCTGATGAAAAATCTCATATGCCAACAATGTTTTAAGTTTACTAGAACAGTATATAAACATGTCCCTGATTTTGGTTCTTTATACCTAATTCTTGAACTAAGAGTTTAGGAGGGTATGAGGGAAGTTACAATGGGTTGCACTATTGGTTCTGATAACAGCAAGCTAAAATGCATTGCTATGCCATTATTTATGAGTTTATTCATTCATCTGATTGCAATGAGGCATCTTACCTATACATAGTCATATAAGTGGCTGTAATTGATGGTCACGTGTGTGTGTGTTTGTGTGTGTATGTATGTGTGTTATTACACATTGCTTTGCATGTTTATATTGAGCAGGAAGGACACAAAGCTGTGGAAATGGAGTTTGTAAGGCAGTATTTTGGTCAGGTGTCAACAGTTTTGGAATGCTGGTTTAACTGGATCATTGTATGCAACTAAAATAAGCAAAGTTGTTTTTTTCCTGGCGAAGAAAAAAAAATAATTTTTAAATCTCCCAAACGGGAAGAAAATTTTGAGCTATATGTGGATAGTTTAGAAATGCTTGGAGCTCTGGTTCATTTCCAGGCTGTGGTGTTTTTGTGATTCTATTTATTTAACTGCAGCATAAATGTATGTTTAGTGAATCTTTCAAAACCATGTCTTGGACAAATAAAAATATATAAACTTTATAGTAATTCAGCTAACTAACCAATAGTTACAACTGACACATATAGCAAACCTAGAAAACAGGCATGCATATATTTTACAATGCAATAAGGTTACATTTTTATAGGGTCTATATTAAATCAGCGAACGCTTAAAATAGCGAACGCTGATTTATCGACTCTTTAAAAGTGAAAGCTTGAAATCCTGAAGACACAGAACAGGGACTTTTTTCCTAGGGGAAAAAATTGCTGGACTGTTTTCAGGAGTTTACTATTTCCTCCACTGTGGTGCGATCTCGGAGTTGGAATATTTAAGTAGGGGGGTGTGGGATGCACAGCCTCCCCACATCTGGAGGGGTGAAGCCCCCCACTTTATTTAGTGTTTTGAAGTTTTTTTTTTCATTTTGTGGAACAGTGATTTTTTTTCATGGGAAAAAAAATCGCTGTTCCGTGTTTTCGGGATTTCAAGCTTTCACTTTTTAAAGGTCGATAAATCAGCGTTCGCTATTTTAAGCGTTCGCTGATTTAATATAGACCCTAGTGCAACTACATAGGTGAACATCTGTTAGCACCCGAAGAGTCCTAATTTTATAGGTTATACCTGCCAAAAGGGCACATTTACACATTCATTGACTCATCCTCAAGGGTGCAAAAATATGCATATGCAGATTTTGAATGCTATGATTTTGGACCACCTGCTATGATTTCTGATGGCCCACTACTATGATTTTGAACATTGTAAGGTTGAGAGGTAAGTTGTCTGGTGCTGGTAGCTACAAAATTGCACAAAGACCTAGGTCGCCTTGAGTACAAAAGAAGTTCAAGAGTATTGATATTTGTGAGACAATCTGAATAAATTTAAACTGTTTAGAAGACCTGTTCAAAATAAGGATCTCATAACCTTTAAAACACATATGCACAAATAAAAAACATACATATTGCATAAAAGCAAGCGTGGTGAACTGTAAATAATTTTGATGTATGTGCTTCTTACCAAAGCCTCACATAGCTGTTTTTGTTGTTCAGTCAAAATAAACATTGCTTCTTCTTGCACAATGTTTTAAATACTCAGATGTTAAGTAGTGAGTACTTAGACAATGGGAAGTTATTTGATTTACGTGATCTAATGTGACCAGAATGAAGTGTTTCTTACTTAAGGTAATATTAAGCAGAAGCTATGCTAAGCTAAAAAGATTGATGTGCTGTGAAGCATCTCAGTAAGGGAGTACATTAATAGAAGCTACCTATATTGAATACAAATAATATGTATGGCTATTAGAAGGCACATATCCTGCTTACAAATACAATTTTCAGATGATTCAGGAAGAAAGAAATTTAATGACTTTGTCTCACATATTGTAGGAATGTACCTTGTAAGTGTTTGAACAAACAATGCAATGGATGAGTGCAAGAAATTAGGAGAACAGTCTAATTTGAAAAAAGGGTTATATCTGGCAAGTTGTAGAATATATGGTGAGTAGATCAATTTATTTATTTACTTATTTATTTATCTATCTATCTATTTGTTTATTTATTTATTTGCTTGTTTGTTTATTTATTTATGAAAAGGTAGATATTAGAATATTATTTTTCAGGCAGTGGTCACTTGAATTTTAGAGAAGAAAATGCTATATTACTGTAAGTTCCAAACACCCAATGGAGTAGGAGGCAGTAATCATAAAAGAAACAGTAGTTTATTCACAAAGACGTAAGCGGTGTTGATTACCTCGGAAACACTTATTTCTTTGTGAATAAACTACTGTTTCTTTTATGATTACTGCCTTGTGCTCCATTTGGTGTTTGGATTTTATCTTTCTGGTTCTGTGGAGTTATTTGCTGCAATTCGGGATTTCTGTGATATTACTATAAGTGTTACAAAATATTTAATTGTTTCATTGTGATTTGATTTGGTGATGAGGGTGAGTTATGAGTCACCTAACTTTTTTTTTATCATTTGGTTCAAATTTAGAGAGGGTCAGTTTTATGTTTTTATTTAACTTCTATTAACCAGGTTAGTCTGCAAATGTTAGTATCCTCCTTTTAGTGGAGACCTAATGCAAAATTTATACTGACTAGTCAAAACTTGCCTAGCCCTAGATCACTGGGGAGGTGCCCAGGTGCCCCCTCCCCCATATTTATGATGAATGACATCAGATCTTTTTCACGTACTAGAGCTACCACAATCTCAGGAAGATTTGACCACATTTAACATATCATCCAAAGGATGGCACAGTCAGGTGTGCAGCCCCTCCCCAAATGCTGCATTACAGCGTTAGTAATGGATAATTAATCAAAATTCCTTGAGAGTAAATAGAACCCACAGTCTTCTGATCTTCTACCATCAAAGTAGAGCGGGCTTCCTTTTGACAATGTACACTGCTTTTATTCAGTTTTTGGATGGTTATTCAAATGTATCCCAAGGATTCAATAAACTCTGTGTAGTCTTCACACGAAGCTTACCTGGAGTTTATGTATTTGCAAGATGAGCAGCTGTGCTAATTACATATAAATGTTGTGCATTGTCCTTACATGGATGCAAGCAATGTTTCATGGCCAGCAACATTCTTGCCAGCCAGGAAACCATGTAGAGCAGTACAAATGCATATAGAACATGCAGACAAGTTTACATACAGGCAAACTTGCTCTGCAAAATTGCGCAGATAACCACGGTGATCACATGGCTAAAATGAATGCAATGACTGCAACAGTAACACATTATAGAAAAGTGACCTTTATACATTGCACCATGTTTTTAGAATACTGAAACAGAGGATGTCATTGTGATCATCAAGGGGAAATATACTAGTCTGGGGAAGTGTGCATATTGAAAAGGGCCACAGACATGAATGTTAGGTGTGAGGAAAGAGGAAGAGGCATGTGTAACATGGTAATGTGCACAAGATAAGGGCATGTCAATGTACATACACTCTAAAGACAAGTCAATAGCATAAAAATAAGCACATATTTACATTGTACAGTATATACTGCTGTTTACACCTCCTGTGCGAGTATATTTATATCATCACACATTATAGTATAGTATATTTGACTGTCGTACAAGTTTACATTTCAATGGAGATGAATGGCTGTGATTTAAACATCACTGACATAATCACTGGAGAGGGCAGTTAGCAAGGACGGTATACACAATAGGGTGTATGCATATTGTGAAGGTCTGCAAACTGACTTGTTTGAATATGACTGAAATGTCAGCATATGTGTCAATCAATCAGATGCATAGCAGCAGACTCATGGACAACATTAGACAGAAGCGGGCACAATCAAGGACAATTTTAAAATAATACCACTATTAATCTACGACATTGACATAATATGTGATTGTAAGTTATTATGCAAATTCTGCAGGAATGGACTTGTACAACTGTAATAATTTGTCAATATTCCAAAAGGGGAATTCAGCACACCTTCCTCAAAATGAGCACTTTTTGGAGGAGTTAAGAGGGACAGTGTTAAACTTGTAGTTTAAATTAGGGACAGTCCTGGCCAGTTGACAGGTTTGAATGACACATAAGCCACAGTTCCCACCTTCAAGAATCTAACCCCTGCCATCAATGTTGTCAATGTCTTGTGTATTTACTGGGTGTATAACAGAAAGATGTACCACACCAGCATCCTTGAAGGGAAGTTTGCACTGTCAAATCCAAATGGTAAGATGTGTGGGAGCTCACTGTGCCAAATGTGATACTCTTGAGTAAAGCATCCCTGGATGTAATAGGTATTGGCCATATGGATGACAACACTTAAAATGATACAGTATTTTGATTAGATTCCCTGCACACAGCTATGTATTGCATGCATCTACCATATGTAATAGTAATGGAAATTGTCTGGAGCACCTACAATTGATGTGTGAATTAAGAAGTGATCCATTATAATGAATGGTACAGGACTTTGTCAGACTGATGGTAGGGAACAGGTTAAGCCAATGTGCACAGAAGTTACAGCACTGTAAAGTCTATTACCAATGAGCAAGGCAGCTGTCACTGTGATATTGTTAACATACCAAACAATACATAGGGTACACTTTCTATTAGCACATGTCAAACGCAAAACGTGCCAAACAATCACTGTCCTTCTGACATTGCCATGGAAAATTTTATACTACCTTGAAATCCTGAGACGTGTGTGCATACTATCGGATGGTAATACTGACATGATGTACTAGTATTTCATACTATAGCTGTACCTAGGATACAATTGAACTTCATAGGTTTATAGGTGCACAGGAGAGTAGTAGACTAAAGTACCAAGATCCCATAAAAGTCTAGCCATATTTACCATGAGTTTCACAAATTTCAATATCTTTGTGAACAATGTTCATACAGGTATGAGCCAATGGTTTGTTATCTAATAAAAACTGCCTCTATTTATGAGGGACATGGGCACAACAACAAGAATACAAATGTGATTAACCATCCACTGATGTAGGTTGCACTTGAAGAGAGTCATGAAAGGCCTTTACTTTTTGTGAATTGCAAGCTTGTTTCAGAGAAGGGGTAGTGTGAGAGATGTATCTATCTAGCCAACATGATTATTATGTCAGAGGTCAGGTTAATATCCTTGGAATGAGTGACCCTTTTGCATTTTACATTAACAATGTGTAACATTTCCATCAAGGCCAGACTGGAGACTGCCCTGTAGACCAGAAACAGATCAACTGTCTGCTGGAGATATAATACAGTGATAGGGATTCTAATCTTTCTGCATATGACTTGTTGTTTACAGCATGTGTCTTCATTGTGCTTAAACTCTGGGTTGCTCTAGCTGTTCCAGATGTGTGGTGAGGTACATGCAGAAGGCTGCATTGTACTCAGTTATTGTTGTGATGAGGGCCAAGTACAATGGAAGTGTAATGTACTTGGATGTAGATGGCCTGCCCATGCTTATGAGGTGTGCTACATACAAGGGATTTGTCACCAATATGGACACATGGTGGTCGAAGTTCTGATTACTATCTACCCAAGTACCCAGATCACATACCATGGGGTCTACTCATAGGGCTGTGCTGTCTATATTGTAATTAGCTTGGGTATTTGCTTTCCAAAAGTGAATAATTATGCTTTGTATTCATTTAGTGTGTCTCCATGGCTCTGGCACCAATCATTTTTGTGCATTAATACCTTCTGCAGTATATCGATAGTGTTCATGGATTCAATGATAGTCCACAATTTGCAGTCATCTACAGAGCTGGTCAGACAAAGGCTGTTTAAGTTTGTCTTGACTTCTGAGAATTAATTAATGAACAGGAAAGGTCCTAGCACAGAACCTTGTGGTACAGCCCCAGTCACTGGCTTCTTGCTAGAGATGAATTCACATACTTTGACAGCACGTGTTCTGACAGTGATTCTTTTGGCTACCCAGTGGTGATATAGATGTTTATGTAAAAACTAGTAACCACTTATACCTGACAAGACTACCAAGCAATGACAGTCAAAATAAGTAAAAACACAGTAAGGCACTAGTAGACAGGAAGGACCGCTTTAATGTAGAAATGTATAAAAATACTTTGCTCTTTCACCCCTACATTCTCTAGGGCATCATCAGAGTAATTCAGCTGAAAGTATACAAAGCAACTTAGAAGTGGTGGACACTTTGAAGGAAATATTGACTGTATAGCAATTTTAATATTTACAACTTAACTAATTTTAATTTTTATCTGGCTATTATTTCTTGTTTAAAAAAGGTTTTACTTTTGGGCCAGCTTATAAGGCTGATAGCAGAGCTGTTAACTAGCTTGAAGCTGTATACCAGGCAGCTTAATTTCAAAATGTTTTTTGAAGGCAACTTAAGAGTGGACAGAGTTTGTTTTTTAAAAATAGAGTACATTTATTCTCCCCCCACCCCTGTGTTCTGATTTGAGCAGATTTGTGAAAGAGAATTTAGGAGGAACATTGGTAAGAAGTTCAGGTTTACTGATAATCTGCAGCCCGACAAAAGGGCAGGTTTAAAGCAATCAGAATTATGAAGCTGGACAGGGTGGGGGGGTTGGGTGATTATGAACCAGTTTGACTATGCAGTAAAAAGGTTTGAAATTTTGTATGATTGTGACACCTATTTTTGAATGTCTAGGAATTAAATTAACATTGCCTACACCAAAATCGATTGCCTATTGTTTGACATTTTTAGTCAAGGGCTGATAAACCAAACAGAAATGGATTATTTAACAGTAGAAAAACCTCTCTTACCTACTAATTTTGGCATTCCGAAATTTCAGAAGAATGAATATAACCCCATTTGAGGCCAATTGTAACTGCTAAGGGTTCAATGACTGAACCTTTAGCTGCATATAATGACTTTTATTGTATGAAAACTATGAATCATAAACCATACATTTTGCATAATTCTTGGCATTTATCAGATACCCTTAGGGCCAAGACCTACAAGGGGAATTATATTTTTATTATTATTGCGGTCATCAATTTATTTTCAGTAATTCCCAACACAGTAGGCTGAAAATACTTCTGTGAAACTCTGAGTCATCACCAGCTTTTGTCAAACAGCAAGGTAAACCTACTGGAGGAACTTATGGATTTGGTAGTGACAATAATTTTGTGTTCTTTGATGAAGAATTTTTTTGCCAAATATCTGATGTTGCTATGGGTGCCAAATGCACACCCATATATGCTAACTTGGTCCTGGTTGAATTGGAGAGATTGTATTTTCTTCCCAATATTTAGACCAAGTTATGTTCCATTTTAGACTTTTGGACAACATTTTGGCTTCATGGAAAGGAGACCAACATGACGTGCCGAGAATTATTGATTATCTAAACAACACTACTTCCTTTTTAAAATTTATCTTTAAGGGGAATGTCCATTCTGTTGAATATGTGGATGTATATTTAAATAAAGATTTAGAAAATGGTTGCTTTGAATCTAGTATTTTCTGTAAGAGAACATATTCTAACTCATTGTTAGATTTTGACAGTTGTCACCCCTTTTACAAGGAAAAAGGTGTAGTAAAGAGGAAAATTGTCTATCTGTCTAGACTGGTTAATGAAGATGAGAAATTTACAATTGAAATGGATAACTTAGTAGATTTTTTTTAAACAAGGGGTTACCCCAATTTACTGAACAAGCTGAAAAAAAAGAAGAGTGGTCGAACAGGATGACAAAATATGTGCCTATTTTAAAGGTTGGGTACCACACAAGGGTATAAAATGAAATGGATACACCTGTTGTGGAGCATGGTAGAAAAGGGGTGATGTCAATTCATTACAACCACAATAAGACAACCATTACAACAATAATTAAAACTTATTGGAAACTTGTATTTACTCTAAAATTAATGCAATGTTTGGGTGAAGCCCTGCAGTTAGTCTACAGAAGGAGTACAACAATCCCTCATGTTGATGGGGTTTGTGATTCACAAATGAATAAATGTGATTCTTGCAAATTTTGTAAATTTACTAATGATGGGCCCTATTTCACAGTTAAAAATTATGACTGTACAATTATGTGCCCTGAGTATTGCAATTGTAACATAAAAATGATTGTATACCTGGATACTTGCATGACATGGCAAATAGATAAAATTATAAGGAGGCTGAAGGATCAGATAGGTGAACATGTTAGGCACATTTAAAAATAAAAAGGTTAACAATGCTCTATATGGACATTCTAAAGGTTGCAATAATTTTAAAAAGTTTCTTTTTTTTGTTATTGACAAAACTGAATATAATGATAGAGGCAGTGATAGGGAGAGTTTGCTGGAATACAAAGAAATGCTCTGGCAGTAAAGCCAGGAATTAATGATCAATGTTCATTAATAGATGTATTAAAGTTACAAGTGAGACACATTTAAATTAAACTTTTTAAAATGACTTTTTAGTAAGTTTTTAAGTTTCCTAATATGCATTATATTATTATCATTTCTGTTTAATGCACTTTCATTTAGATATTTATTACTAAAAGCTTTTCATTGGTATTTTAAGACATTTTCCTTGATTAATTTTGTTGATTAGTGTTACTTGATTTGCTGCTGTGAAATGGTTGATTTGTATAAATTGCACTGTTTACTTTGAAATGAATTACTCTGATAATACTCTAGAGAATGTAGGGGTGAAAGCTCTAGTCTTTTTATGCATTTTTACATTAAAGAATTCCTTTCTGTCTGCTAGTGCCTTACTTTGTTTTGTACTACACAGGTGTTTATGCTCAGTTGAGGCTGTTTCTCTGTAATACCCATGTGAGGATTTGTATCAAATGCTTTGGCCAGGGTAATCTAGACAGTTTGCACAGTCTTTCCCTCATCCATGTCCTTGGTGATCATCCTGATGAAGTCAAACAGATTTAACAGATGTGATGTAGCCTTAACCAATCAAAAATGGGTTGGGTACACAGTCAGGAGATTACCTATCCCTTTATATGTTCATATACTCATAGGCTGGTACTAAACTATTGACCCTAGGGCCTATGCAAGCCTAACCATAACAATTCCCTGGCTATTTCTTCCCGCACTATTTACTTCCTTGGACCCCTGTCTAGCAGGGTGACTGACGTGATCCCCCGGGTGAATTTCCTTTCTCCCATCCAATCGTCAAGGTTCCTTTTGAAGAGGGCCAAAGAGGTGCTCTGCTTGACATGTATGGCCAGTCTATTCCAGAGTCTGGGGAATCTCTGGGTCAGAAGCCTATCCCTCCAGCATGTTTTGTTTATTGTGATGACAAGGTTTAGATCCTTGGAGTGTGTGGCTCTGAGGGATTGGGATTTCTTTAAGTGTAGCATGTCAAACAGCTCTGGGTTTGACATGGCCTTGTATGTTAAGCAGAGATCGCCTCTGAGTAGACGATATGTGACAGAGTATAGCTGGAGTTTTTTAAGGCAGTCAGTATAGGGCATCTGCTTTAAGCCTGTTATTCTTTTAGTGAGGTATTTCTGCGGCCTTTCCAGTTGTTGCAGATGTCTTGAGAGGTACATACCAAACAGGGTGTTGTATTCTATAATTGGTCTAATGAGGGATGAGTACAGTGGGACAATGACCTCCTTTTTTCTGGATGAAAAGGTCTTCTGTCTGAATTTCTCCATGTTTTCTGGGTTTCTAATAACATGATGGAAATGAACCCCATTCCTAAGACAAAGTATGGTTAAAGTTCATGAAATTATTATTGTTTCAATCTTTGATGTCAGCCAGTAGTGCTCTTCACAGCACCCACAATGTGCCTACTAATGACTCCTTCTGCAGTTTGTACGGAGTTACATGGATTGGTAGCATATCTAAATATGATTGTAAATTATTTTTTATAAGAACCATTGCTCCTACTACTACTAACATATTGTCATTGTCTCCCTCTCCTCTTCCCTCATTAGGCCAATCATTTAGTACAATGTCACATTTGGCGTGTACCTCACTAGACACCTGCAACAACTGGAGAGGCCACAAAAGTACCTCACAAACAGAATACTAGGCCTTAAACAATTGTTCTATATGGACAGACTCAAAAAAAAAAAACTCCAGCTATTCTCTGTCTCATGTCACCTTAGAGGCTATCTCTGCTTGACTTACAAAGCCATGTCTGACCCAGCTCTGTTAGAAATGCTACTAAAGGAATCCCAATCCCTCTGCACCACATGCTCCAAAGACCTCAACCTCATTACCAATGTGCTGGAGGGGCAGGTTCATAATCCAGAGACTGCCCATGCTATGGAATAGACTTCCCATACATGTCAAACAGAGCACCTCACTGGCCCTCTTCAAGATAAATCTTGATAAGTGGATGGGAAATAGAAAATTCACCCCAGGGATCACTCCAATGGCTCTACTCAACAGAGGCACTGGAAACTAAGGTCTGGTGGCACTATGCCAGGGTAATCCTATGGGCTAGGCTTGTAAAGGCTTCAGGGCCATTAGCCTAATACACATCTATGAACCTATGAATTGTCTGGGTATTTTTTTCCACATTTCTTTCAATTCTGCCTGCAGATCCTGGTATTTTATGACTTTGTGTCTCTCTGTATGCAAGACACTATAGTCACTGGGTGTGGTGATTTCAATGATCAATGCTACTTTTGTCTTCTTTTCTTGGACCACTGTATCTGGTTTTCTAGCTTCTATCTTTTGAACTGTTGGTAATGGGTGATCCCATGAGATATAAAGGTCCATAATTATTCTTTTTATTGCCTTACACATGAGGTATGTCAGGCTTATGGGTTTATAATTCCCTGGGTCAGGTGATGTTCTCCCCTTGTTCAGATGGATGACTGTTACTGCAAAGTCATCTGTCAGAACATAGCCTGCATGAAGGCTGTGGTTAAGTAGAAATCCGTATGTGTCTGTTAGGACAGGTATTAAGTTATTTAAAAGGCAACCTGAGATATTGTCAGGGCTCACTGATGCCATGTTTTTAGCCATAGAGAGTGCAGCAATAAGGTGCTCTCTTGAGAAAATAAGCTGAGTAATGGTTGCATGTATACTTTGCGTGATGGCCTAGGTGGACCAGGTGTTGGCATTTGATGCAAAACTGTCAAATAGTAGATTGTCTATTTCCTATGGTTGAGTATGGGTGGTGCTATACACAAACAGAATAGCACTTAGTTGTGTGTTCCCCTTAACATTTCATAATTATCTAAAAAATGATTTCTGACAAACCCTCAGAATACAGCATTAGGTATATATCACATGCCATGCAGTGGAGGTGTTCACACAGTCATACAACGCTACCTATGTCACAAAATTACATCAATTGTACATCATATGCCTGTATGTTTTTCACTGGAAAGCTGTATGTTAGTACTCCGATACCATATATGGATGCATTACAAATGAGGTACATGTGGTTCATGCAGAACAGTTACTGATACAAATGCTGACACTCACACAATTCTGTTGGGGACCAACTCAATAATCCTTGTGAATAGCAATGCAATTGATCATACAATGAAATCACCAAGGATGCAACTGAATCTGAAGTAGTTACATGTTTGTGTATATATGAATATAACAGCATTACAACATGTGGATGAAACAAGACATTTGTGCCTATGTAATCAGCATGATGTTATACTGATGTAGGTCACAGAGCATTTAATGATGGTAGGTATACACATTCACACCTGTGCCATAATGCAGGTGTCACTATGATGGTTGAAAGAGAACTGGGATGAATGTTGATATACTTCACTAGGAAAACACATGCCTTTGTAAGGCAACAATGTACACAGCATCATCCCATTTATACAGTTATCAGGAGGCTTATTACTGCAGCTGTTATGGAAGGAACATGTAATCAAATGGCAGCAGCAGCCATCAACACATTACCTCAAATCACAGATTAGAATACACTGTTGTAGGGCTATCATACATCCACACCTCAACTTCGCAGATGTGGATTACAACAACATTGACATGTGCAATGTTCATAGGGTTATAGGACATTACTAGGCTAATGGCCAAAATCCTAGCCATTATTATGATATTTAAACAAATATTTCTATATTTATATGATGGAAGATAGTAAGGGTATGTATGTGCTTATGTGTGTATGTGTTTGATTGTATGATACAGAGCCTCTGCCCATATGTGACATGTGCACCATCCCATGACAGAATTAGCAATCACACATTCAGTGGTCAGGAGATGGCTTGCAGATGGACATGGAAGGACTCTGCTTCACAATGTGTGTATGCAGCTTTGACATGATGACATCCTCCAGTCTCCTGCAGAAAGAATATTATGTGGACAGAGAGAAAAATGGGATGTTGAATTCATGAAACTATGTTAAAGGTTCTCCTGAGTGGGAGTCAAATAAAAAAGATTCAAAAGATCTTGCAATGACCATAATATACCACCTGCCAAACACACAGCAGTTGACTGAGGTCAGATTTGAACATTAAACCTGTGTATGTATAGAGGCTGGATTCCAAACAATGTAAGACTAGCACCCCCACACATATCTGACTTTAAAAGTGTCATGCTGTACTTTATAGAAGATAGCAGCATCATTGTATGCTGAGAAGATGTTTGGAGCAGTGTCTGACATAGATGTGGAGTCACATCTCAGTTTAAAATTGCCTCCAAACTGTTATTGGGATGAACACACACTCAAATTGACTGCTGCAAGATTAGAACTCATATCTAGTTACAGAAGCTGGACAGCACAGTAATTAAAATTTGCACCACAGCCCAAGTTTAACTTAAACAGTGTCAGAGTGCACTTTAATTACATCATCAGTGAATGTTGACAAGAAGATTTTAGGACGAGTGTCTCACACAGTGCTCTTAAAAGGTCTCCACAGTGATAACTGACTGAGCACAAGCACACCATGTGAACCTCTAAGTCCCTATCTAGATGTAACAGAACGTAATGCATGCACCACAACAGAAGTCTGACTTTTGTTGTATCAGGCAACATTTTATAGCAGATGACATCATCAGTGTATGTTGGAAGAACTTGTTGAATAGCCTGCATGAAATGGCTGTATAGTCATATATGACTGTTAAAGTTTTTGTTCTCCATGACACTTGACTGCTGACAGTAGATTACAGACTCATGCTCTTCTGACTAAGGGCGCACACACACACACACACACACACACACACACACACACACACACACACACACACACACACACACACTTGTAGTCATATATATACACACACATACACACACACACACACACACACACACACACACACACACACACATACACACACACACACACACACACACACACACACACACACACACATACATTTTGTGAACAGCACGGATGCAAGTGCTGATGTACATGTGTTCATATTGTGAGGAGTTGATGTCCACAGTAAGACATATATAAGAAAATCTCAATGTCTATTGTCAGTATAAAGGTTTAACTAATGTATCAATGCAAGTTGTGCTTTATATTTATGTAGTGTAGTTGACATTAAACCTATTACTGACATATTCTATTTTCAAGTGCATTGGGGCAAGGCATGCATGAGTACGCATACATATGGGTTCAGTCTATAACAAGTGCCTTCCCTTTGGTTGTATTTTTAAATTACTTTTGAAAGAATGAAGAATAGTTGGGCAATAAATGTATTAACACATGACAACACCTCTTTACATTGCATATCACTGAGAAATTGGTTTACATATACAGTGCAAAGTGGTTGCACATTCAAGATTCCATTTAATGAATACAACTTGAACTTCAGAATTAGCTATGCATATATGCTATGGCTGAAATAGTTGACAAATACTATTGTGTTGATACTCTAGTTTATATTGGAAATGCTGTGTCATAACTTTTATGACATTAAAAACTATTGTTATTGCTTTCCCCATTTCCACTGAATTACGCAACAAGCAAACATGGTTCTTTGCTTAAATGGGAAAATAGTAATATTTCTATTGGTTTGCCTTCCTTCACACAAACATGCTAAGTGGCAAGGCATGGATTTCAGCACTCTGATGGTACTAGTAAAGGCAGTTTGTGAAATAGGAAGGATAATGTGTCAGTTAGCATTAATTTACGGCATGTGTGCTGCTATGCCTGACAATAGTTTGTCCACTGGTCAACAACGGTATGTTAAATGATTTGACTTTTAAGACATGATTTTGGGGGAATCAGTTTTATGACTTGGTACATATTTTGTGTGGCCTTACACACTGATAAAAATAATTTGTACAGTGTGGGATTCAAACCTATGTAAAACAACAAACACATACATTCCAAGATATGTTTTTTTCTTTATTTCCACAGAAGAAGCATTTGTCAAACATGGTTATTAATAATATATACACATTAATGAGTGAATGGTGCTACACTTCAATTAACCATGTATGTGTGACCTGACTATGCCCTGGTTTATGCATTCTCAGGTATGATGCAGGAGAAATGTGTGACAATATACTGGAAATGCGTATACTTGTATTACTTTCAGATTAGATTTCTGAGTTCTGGTTCAGACCACACAATAGTTCTTGTTTTACAGATATACTTGTGTTATGTGAGTTGTGTTGATGACTGTTAGTAAAGTATGAAGTCCATCCCAGGTCAGAAAAAAATGTTAGTTACAGAACCATAATTGTACTGGTACCCACAGTTACACAAATAATATATATGATATCATATGTATGCTCAATCCACCTGCTGTTCATAGCTAATTTTATGCATAATTATGTTTATATAAATTACAGTAGAAGAGCATTAACACAAACTGAAGTGTGTTATATTAGAACCCTGGGTCAGTAGTGTAGGATTCATGAACTTAAACCCAGTGCCACAGGGAAACCTTGGCAGCAGGTGTATTTATTTTAGTCTGTACTGTCCAGAATGCTGACAACTGCCAAATGACACAGCATGTTTGTGTGAAGGAAGGCAAAACAAGTAACACTGTATCTTTTTTTGAATTTTAACAATGTTTCTTTTTTGTCTGCAGCAGTAAGCTTTATTTTCGCACAAGTAAGCAAAATCAAAATGAGACAGGCAAAAGGCAAAATACTATTTTTGTAAAAAACAGTTAATATCATTTATCATTAAAAATTAATGTGGGAATTAAACCATGGTCTACCTATCCTATGTGCTGTATGCCTCAATGTCTTTACAAGGTGTGTTACTCACAAACAGTTGATTCACAAGTGTAATTTATGCTGTCCATATCATCCAAGCTGCTGACTGCTGCTCAATGACACTAAGCGGGATTGTGCTTATTAAGACAACTGACATTAAATTGTAAATACTTACACATTTCATCATGTGTGTGCTAAGCCTAGTGCTGCTCAAATATTAATATTAAAAGAATAACAAATGTCAAATAATTTTACACAGCTCTGGATTTGAACTATCATACTAATAAAACTACAAAACACAGTGGGAGTGTGTTATCTCTCCTTGCCATAGACACAGCTTTGCAGCAGGAAGTCCAATTTCCTCTACAGTATTAATTGGACATACACTTGTACATTATCGGTTGTACATTTGTGGTTTACACATTTTGTGCAATGAGTGATCACATAACTATTTATGAATATCTTTGTACAAATGCAGCTCTGTCTTCCCTTTGTATTGTGTTCATTATTCCCTTATCTTTGTTGTAATCTCAGACATGCAGTCTATAGTGCATTTTGTATAATTTTCCTTAAACTGTATGATAAAAAGTACATGACAGTGAAAACATTTATCAGTACAAGCAGGAGAGTTTGTCTATCATTTAGCAAAAATGATAAATGTGTGCTGTTTAGTTCCATTTAAAAGCTTTCTAAAGTTACTTTTACACATTGTGTGCCCTCAGTGATATACTCACTGCAGGAAAGGTAGTCTGAATTGCTCTTGTGTCTTTCTTCTCTCCCCCACTAATCATTCATAATTGCAAATCACTTGCAAGTATCAGTGCTGTAGAGCCTACACTGTTAACATTTGCTACACAAAGTCAAAAGTTTGGTATTCAGCAATTCAATTGAGTTCACACCTCATTTGCATCTTCACCATGCTCAGAGGACTGAATTTATACTATTAAAAGGTAACCATGTAGCTAGGGAAGTTGAAGAAAAGGAGACTTGTGTATTTGAACAAAACAGAAGATTGCTATTTCTTTGAAGGTGATTTATCTGCAGAGAAGGCTTCTAATTTTGCTAAGGTATGATTGTATTATTCAACTACATTCCAGATTTGCTAACATGTCACAAATCAATTTATATATCCAGGAGAAAATGGAACTTTTGTCTGTATGCTCTTCTTATACTTTATTGTTAGCAAAGGTATTTTGCAGGCATTTACATTTCTCAGATAGATTATTAATTTTCATCACAAGAGTTATTGTTAAAATTGTATTTTACAATCTTCTATGTTATTGGAAAGCAATGTAGTGTATGTGTCACTGACACAGCTGTTATGCTTTTGAGATGGTCCAGGCTCACTTATAGCAGAATGGCGGATACAGTGAGAAATGACTGGCAATCATAAATTGATTTTTTTGTTGTAAATGTGCCAACACTCTGACAATTTTGTGGAAAACATATATACCAATTTAATTCTGTGGTATTTCTTGGTTTGGGCAAACCTTCATTTGTTTGTTGTTTTTGGGGTGAGGGAGCCACCTACCATTTGTGTGTTGCAAGAACAAAGGTGTGTTTCAAGTGCTTTTTCCTTATAAGTATGTAGGCATCCTGATATTTCAGTGGGAAACATACATTACTTAAGTGGTATTCCTTGGTTTGGACAAACCATGGTTAGTGTGTGAGGGTGAGGTTGGACAACCACATAACCTTCAATTTTAATAACTGAAAAGTGTAATTGCAGTGTGTAATACTGAAAAATGTGCACATAAGCAAGACTTTAGTTAGGTGATATCTATGTGTTGTATCCTTGTCTGTTTTATGTCACATAGTGTTATGGCACACAAGCTTACAAATCCACATAAACCCGCTTTCAGTGACTTTGAAAATGAAGTGATAATCCAGGCATTCAAGCACCATGGCATCTTTCTGCTTGAGAGATGATGTGGGGATATGGCTGCCAGAATGCAGATTTGGAACCAGTTAGTGAATGATGTCAATGCAGTAGGGTGTCATGGCAGGAATTATGATCAGGTGCATCACCAAGCCACTGACATTATTTCATCAGCCCAGAGGAGGGAAGCTGCAGTTGCCTGAGAACAGCTGGCTATATTGGTGGCCTGCTACCTAGCCCCCACTGACACCAAATGAAGAGTTGCTGCACACTGTCGGGCATCCAGACAGCTCAGTGGAAACTGCAAATCAACATGGGATTGATGTCGCTGATGATGTGTCTGGGAGGACAACTAAGTCCCAGGAGCAGCTTCCAGGTAAGCTTACATATGGCAAGTTTTAGATTTGCTTGTATAGTAAAATATCTAATCTGAGTAATACTTCCTCTGGATTTTTTCTGTACCTACTGATAAATTAATAGACTTATATGACACAGTTGTTCATTATTCATGGGCTGTGGGTAGATGTGTCAGTTAAATTTCAGTTATAACTATTTCTTAAAGGATATATAGACAATTGTGTACTTTCTGCCCCCTGTGTTATTTCATTTGTGATGTTTAATTGGTGTCCTTCCTTTGCTTCATTTCTTCCAGGACCATGCTCTTACAAAGTTTGGAGTCATCTGCACATGATGGGGAAATGTTTTTAATTTGCTTATTGATGGCCATTTATTAGATATGTACATTTATCTGTATGTGCGAGTTGGGTGTAATGAGTGCCTGTATTGCTGTACCATCTGTGACAGTGGGACCAGTGTCATTCTGTTATCATATAAATTGTTTTAATATTTAATGTAGTAGCAATTTTGTTCCTGTGTTTGTTGAGTATCACAGATGATCCTAACAATGGAAGTGTAGGACTCCTACCACCTGATGTTGGTGTATAGGTAGTATATGATGATAGTAGACAAACAGAGGCACAGTCAGGGGGTGCAGAGGTTGAATTTGACACTGAGGTTGAGGTTCAGTCATCCCCTGAATTTCGATGAGACACAGTCAGTATGCCTATGCATACCTATTCCACTTGATCTTTCAGACAGGTGGAGGGTGGTGTGGTTACTCTGGCTTTAGTGCTGGTTGATTCTGGCTGCAGCCAAAGTGTGGATGAGGTGCCATGCAGGAAGCTTGTTAGCGGTGTTTGGAAAAGGCCTGCTGACCACACTTCACCTGTACCTGGTGTGTCATTACTTGCCACTGGAAGTTTATTTAGGGCCATCATGGAGGCACAGGCATGTTCCACTCAGTCCTCCAAGGACACGCTTTGGGTTGTAGATGTGGCACAGGCTGAAGTCTGTGACTGCTTCTGCCATGTGGCTTATTCAATGGATCAGATGAATGACACAGTGGAAAAGGCAATGTCTGTGATGGAACATCTACTGGGAGGGGAACAGCATTAATCATGGAGATAGGTCAGAATCACCATCTGCTGTTAGCCAATGTGGTCATGCCCTATCCCACTCCCATAATGGCACTACTTCCTCTGCTCTATCAGTGGTTAAGGTGTCCAGACCCAGATGTGGTAGGCTATAGGGTCATGGTCTTGGGTGTACTCATGATGAGAGTTCATGCAGTAGACATTAGTCACTTTCTGGTAGCACCAGCAACTCTGACCATGGGGACGGACATGCCAGTGCAACACCTGGCAGAGCCAGTACTCACTGTTGGGGGGTTGATGATGATGAACTGTTACCTCTATCATGCATGGCTCACACCTGCCCAACATGCCAGGATGTACATCTAGCACAGAGCTTGGCTGTGTTCTTGCAGGCACTCAGAAATACATTTCACCTCAAGTGTCCATACAAACACACATAACAGATACATGAGTCATTCATGAGGTTTGCCTCTCTTTCTGTCTCATTGACCATTTGATAATTAGTTAAATTTCTGTCTGCCTGCCTGTCTTCTCAGCCTTGGCCTCCTGCCCCTCCAAACAACACCATGTGCAAACTGATAACTGACAATAACTGTGCCATGTCCTCATTTCTATCTTTTAGGTTCAGGGATACATATGTATTTTTTTCTGATGCCCAGGTTGCATGGCTGACTGAGTGCTTGCTATATATATATATATACTGTTGATGCTATTTTGAAAATTATACTACTTTCTTGCATGCTTTTGCATTGTGTGTATCTTTGATGCTTGAAGCCTATTAGCTGATAAAGAGATGACATCAATTGACATTTGTCAATCATGTCACATACTGATGCCCTTGCTGTAAAACTCACACACCTTCTACTTAGGTACATTTTCAAAGTCTCATCCTTTACCCTGAAAGTCCTGCAGTCACAACAGTTTTAAATTTGGCCTGACTCCATGTGATGCTAGCAATACTCAGCCATTACATGAATATGTAAAGTTTGTGAGTGTTGCTTGGTATCAATTTTACTATACGTATGCACATAAGATGAAGGTTGTACCCCTTAGGTGGTCAAACATGTGTGCTATCCATTGCCTCTTGGCCAGGGTGAGGGCATAATGTGCACCCCTATGTTTACCTACACCTACAGTGGATGGTGGTTCCCCCCTGACTCCTCACCTCCAAGTGACTATGGTGACCTTGCCAGTTGTGGTGGGATGTGTGCCTCTTTCCCTTGTTTTTCCTGTTGAAGCTGTTTTCTCAGGATAATATTGTATAGGATAGCACAGACAGTGGAATTTTTAGCACAAGTATTGGGATTGTACTGCAGCGCCCACCCCCCCATGTATCTAGGCACCGACTTCAGCAGCCCAGACACATGCTCTATGATATTTCTTGTTTGAGCGTGCATCTATTTATAACATTTTTTGGTGGGTGGGTGTGTATTTCTGATGGGTATTATCAGCCATGGTTGGAGTTCATACCCTGCATCCCTCAGTAACTGACCTTGTGGGATATCCCCCATGGAAAATCTCTGGTAGAGCTGAGAGTTATGCCAGATATGGGAGTTATGGCAACTGCAGTGGCTGCCAGCACACACATTTAGGATGATTCCCTTAGCATTACACATGACCAGGCAGTTAATGGAGTGGAAGCCCTTTCTGTTTCTGTTGACCCTTCCCTGTTCCCTGGGCAGTCCTTTGATTTGTGTGTGCAGCCTATGGTACCCAAGCCTTCAGGAAAGTGTGTTACAGGGCAGAAATCTTTCATAGTTGTAGATCTGTCCTGGGGGTACAGGGAAAATGTATGTAGTTACTGGCATGTTGTAGCATAGCATTCTAAAACTGATGCATGATCCAGGATGCTGATGCCTGTGACATCCCAGCATGTCCCCTGATGTTCTCTGAACGGTTTCTGTAGTTAAAATTCGAAGTGCTGCACATACCTTAGTCTCCACAGGTACTGATTTCCCTTGGCTTGGCCTTGCTCTCAGTTGAGGACGACAGATGTTGCAGAGTTCAGTAGTGTTTCTCTATCCACCCTGTAGCACTCTAGTATTTCACCTCATACAAACCATGAAAAGTTAAATGGGCTCTAAATACCCTTCTCTTTCTTGTCTGCAGTCTAGCAGAAGCAGCAGCAGCATAGACTTGGGCATGTTGCACATACACATTCAGAAGAGCAGCATCCACCCTAACATTCTTTCTGTGTAGAGTAGTTTCTGTGGTTATATTCCAGTAGGTTTTGGAACTCAAGGTCAAAACCTGCACTAAGTGTACACAATTGCTTTATAACTTGTTGAATAGCTCCTACATTCTGGACTGGTTGATTAGCATAGAATTCAGCTGCTTATACTTTAATTAGCATGCCACAATGTTTGCCAGGTTTGTGTAGCTCTACACAACATCTAGAGCCACTTACAGAACACAAATAATTCATCTACTGGCATATGCTTTTAGCAAGCCATGTAGGGTTTACTGAATCCAGTCCTATGGTTTTTTTTGTAAATAATTTTACATCATGATTTTTGTCATTATTGAATTTTCCTGTCTTAAGACTAAGTATCTGTATTTTACTTTAGTGAAAGAAAATGCTAAATGTGGCAATGGAAGGTATCGTTAAGATGAAATAATTAGTTTGTAAAGATGTTCATGGAGGACTAGCAAAAAATACCGTATGAAGGAGAAGGGATGAATTTTGTAACATAAAATGTTAATGCAGTACCAATCCAGTCAAAACATACATGCCTACTAATCTTTAGGGATTAAACCTTTCTGTAGTGTTATAAGAAACACATTTAGATTACCAGGAATATGATGTTTGAAGAAGAGGTTATAGGTTATTGGATATGTCGTTTCTATTTATGTGGTAAAGAAGAGTAGTGTCACAACTGATCTCAACAGCCTGTCTTCTGCAAGTGGCATGTATATTTTAGAAGTTAATGAATGCTATAGTGGGGTTAAGGGGTACAAAGGTAAAACATGCCTTACAGCATATAATATACATATATATATATATATATATATATATATATATATATATAGAGAGAGAGAGAGAGAGAGAGAGAGAAGGAGAGACACGTGTATACATACAAAAAGTGATATGTATTATATGTAAATCTCTCTCTCTCTCTCTCTCTGTATATATATATATATATATATATATATATATATATATATATATATATATATATATATATATATATATGGTTTCCCTTCACAAGATCGAGTTCAAAATTATGAGTTTCAGTAACTCAAAATTGTGAATGGGAAGTGTAAAAAATTAGATTAAGAGTTTTACTTACCTTTTTGTATGGGGGCTGGTTCCTTCCTTAATGTGCAGGTTTCTTGACCGCACTTCAGCGGAGGAATGGAAAGGGTCCCATTGTGCCCTTATGCATATAGTGCGTAATGGTACATTTCCATCTCCTATTTTGTAGTACGATCTCGGAGTTGGTATATTTAAGTAGGGGGGTGTGGGGGGTGCAGCCCCCCTGCAAAAACATTAGAAAAAGTGTTTTTTTCTTTCCTTTTATGCCCCTTCACAATTTCGAGTATATGAATACTAGAGATTTTGGGCTCAGGCTTCTGCATTTCGAATATTCATATATTCGATCTTGCGAAGGGGAACCATCTCTATATAGCTATATATATAGCTATATAAATATATATATATATATATATATATATATATATATATATATATATATATATATATATATATATATGGGTCTACTTTGTTTCATTGAATCTCATTTCACTGAATTTAATTTCACCCCGACCACTTCGCTGAAAACTCAAGTCACTGAATCTCATTTCACTAAACTGCAGTTAGTATATATATGGCACTGTGTAGAGTAATGTAAGGCAAGTAAAATGTATATATCCTTTTCCCCACTGTAGTGCAATCCTGGATTTAGTATATATAGTTAGGGTGGTGTGAGGAGCACAGCCCCCCACTTAGTTTGAGTACATATTGTCTTCTGGAGACAGTTAGTCATTGGTGTTGTAACTGAGCATGTATATTGTTTAAAATGTATTGTTTTGAAGTTTTTGGTAAAATAGAATATAAAACAAACAAGGTGGGGGGCTACACCCCCACAACCCCCCTAACTATATATACTAACTCCAGGATCACACTACAGTTGGGAAAAGGACATATACTTTATACTTCCCTTACAATACTCTACACAGTGCCATTTATACTAAGTTCAGTTCAGTGAAATGATATTCAGTGAAATGAGTTTTCAGTAATTTGTGTTTTCAGTGATGTGGTTTGGGTGAAATGAAATTAATTGAAATGAGATTCAATGAAACAAAGTAGACCCATCTCTCTCTCTCTCTCTCTCTCTCTCCCTTTCTCTCTCTCTCTCTCTATATATATATATATATATACATATGTGTGTGTGTGTGTGTGTGTGTGTGTGTGCACACATGTACACACACACACACACACACATATATATATATATATATATATATATATATACACATACACACACACACACACACACACACACACACACACACACACACACACACACACACACGCACACACACACACACACACACATATATATATATATATATATATATATATATATATATATATATATATATATATATCACTATGCGTATATAAAGTAAACTTGAATATTTAATTGCAGTTATACAAAGGAGATAGAGGATGACATTTGTTCAGAGGTTCATTGGTGTATACTAGGTTAACCACACCAGAGTCTTTATAGTTCATAGGTTCATAGTTGAATACTAGGCTAACTGCCCTGAACAGCCATTTTAAGCCTACTCAATAATTTATGTTCAGACTCCAGCCCTGTACTTTCAGTTTAGGAGTTGCAGAAGTTAACAATTATGCCAAACCCAGCCCCTTTATAAGCCTAGCTGTGCAATCCAAACCAATTATGTCCATATCTATCACAGTCATTTATTAGGAACGTGTGTGTAAGTTATGGACTCTCTAGTGATTAAGTGAGGAGTATATAGTTTAATCTTTGAAACCAGATGTGCTGTAGCAACAAATATTCTAATTCCCAGACTGGAATATGCTTTTCCCATCTTTGCTTATTGCCTGAAGTGCAATATTTACCTTCTTCAATTTGCTGAAAATAAAGTGCTAAGACTTATGCACATTACCAAACGCAGACAGCATCACTGAGAAGCCATAACAAAATGGCTCCCGTTGGGGATAGGGCTTCTCTTCTCTTGAATACCCTTATCTTTAGACTTCTGTGTCTCAGTCTGTGTTTACCTTTACGTAAACTGATAGTCAGGAACACCTCCTATTCTCTTCATACTTCAGACTCCATACATCTACAAACATAACCTTCAGTCTTACCACCTGCGAGCATTCATTTTCAAAAATTGCTACTGCTTCCTACAATGTTGTACCTGAAGATATTACAATAAAGGATATCTACAGTGCATTTAGGAACACACTACCAGAACATCTTTCTAATGACAAGTATAACTGTTTCAGAGACTCCAGTTAATGGCAATACAGAATCCATTATGCAGTATCTTTAGATATCTACTCGATGATGATACAATAACTTTTTAAAATTTATTTGATTTCTGTGCAAAGCTAAACTGACCTGCTCACTGATTTATATTTTTCTACTTATCAATCCATTATAATGACCTGGACCACACAGACAAATAGAATTACAAACAGAATTTCCATTTATAAATGCTATTCATTTGCTTGTGCTGCTCAAGACATAGCCGAAAAGAGTCTTTGGATCAGCCTGCTTACTCATTTAGCAAATGATAAAAAATGGTTATATTTCACTGCTGTGTTAATGTCATTTAACTTTGTTGTAGATAATAATGTATATATGTGTTTACTTGTCTTTTATCTTGTTATATTTGAGGCTTTTCTCCCTGGGACTTTACTCAAAAGAGGCATTTTATTTTCAGTCAGACCATCCAAACAAAAAATATAACTAACTAACTAACTAATTAAATAAATAAATTAGTGACAGAGTGGAATGTAGTAACAAGTGTTTTTTTGCTAGAAGACAACCTGTACTCTATCATTTATCAAGTACAGGGAAATACGTGTGAAATGAATGGGTCTTGACTGCATTTCAGATAATAAAATAGAGCTTATTTATTTATCACTACTAAAGATTTAATATCCTGAATAGATCATGAGATGAATGAAAAAAAAAAAACCTTCTATTACTACTGAACACGCACTAAAAGAGGTACAGTTTATAGATCTATTGGTTGTTACAAGGCTAACAACCACTAGAGCCCTTACAAGCCTAGCTGCATACCCCAAACCATTTAGGTCCTGAGTATCATGGACATCTATATGGTGTGGATGTATTAGTAGGGAAGTAACTAAGGATTTGTAGGGGAGTGTTATTTAGGATAATACGTTTCCCCCAGACAGGGGGTAAATTTATGATTTCCCATATAGTTGTCAAGGATTTGTTTGAAAAGGGTCGGAGATCCTACACAGTGCTGGGATCCTTTGGGACACATATCTCTCTTTCCAGCCCATTCTATATATGTCACAAGTGAACTTCAGATCCCCGAATCTAGTGTTTCTGGTGTTGTTTGTTTTGCACATGTGCAAAAAAACCATCAGGACTGGAGCTGAGGAAGCCCTGTAAGCCATGCAAAGATACCATCTCAGCAACCTGCAGGAGGCTGAATACAGAAACATTGCCTTCAGGCGATAAGTGTAGTACAGGGTATTCTTGACTTGAATTCTCCTGGTGAGAAACCTTTCTGGACATTCCGGCTGTAACGTGTCTTAGATACATTTCAAAGGAGGCATGAAATTCAGCAATAGTTCTGATAAGGGTCAAGTAGAATGGTACTATAAATTCCTTGGACCTGAATGCCATACCCTTGCTTATCTGCTTTCATCTGGGATAATTCCACCCACCCCCATTCTACTACCTACATTTTAATAGCACCTATTAGCTTTCATCTTGCATTCTCCCATCCCCCTTCCAGTACCTTTACCTCACCACTCTATCTTCTGGTGTTGCATCATCAGGTAAAACAGTTCCTTAACTCACTAGCTGAATCACAGATAATGATATACTCCTCTTTACTACCCCTCCTATTCACACCATACCTCCTTACCTTGTATGAAAACCAGTTTCGCACAGGATTTCAGGTCCCAAAAGGCCATACTATCACCCCAGCTGTAAATCCTTACACCTTCAGCCATACTTACAGTACCAGATCCTATCCAACATCTTGTTCAGTCTATCAACATCTCAACCCCAGGCACATTAGCTCTAGATCCAAACACTACCACAAACTAATAAACAAATTCCTGAAGTTCATCACCAAGTATAGACTCAACCTAATACTTGGTGGTGATATTCACCCCAACCCTGGCCCACTCACTTCAGATACACATACCCCCTCTACTTGCAATCTAAGCTATAAACCTACAATTAATAGGCCAACTAACTCTATCCTAGTCTGTCATCTCAATATTAGAAGCATTAATAACAAGGTACATGAACTGCATGCACTTCTGGATGTCCACTCCCCTGAGATTCTCTGTTTATCTGAAACCTGGTTAAAACCTAACACTAAAGACAATGAAGTGTTACCACCTGGGTACAACATACACAGGCTGGATCGTGCTTCGAGGAAGGGGGGGGTGGGGAAGCTGTACTCTATAAATCTGAGTTGACTGTCACCATAGATGTAATACAACCTCCTCAGATTAATAACTCAGAGATTCTTGCCACCAAATTGCAACTTAATAAAAATAAATGTATTAATATCATCTGTATGTACATTCCCCCAGGTAACAATATATCTACATTTGAAGATATCCTGCACTGGCTATCATGTCACTACCCCCAAGAAACCCTACTACTTGGAGACTTTAACATAGACTGAGGCACCTGTTCCTCAGAATCCCCAACCACCCATATTAACCTGCATGCATTTACACAAATCATATCCACCCCTACCAGGATAGGTAAACCCAACCAAAAAGAAAGTATACTTGACTGGGTACTCATAAACAGTCACCCCCAGCTGTACACCTCTGGTACCCTCCTTAATGGCCTAAGCAATCACCTTCTCACATATGTAATTAAGCACAAAACCATTAATTCCCAACAACCCTTACTCAGAAATGTTAGAAACAATAAAAACTTTGACCCTGCCAAATTCCAACAAGAACTAAACTCATGTAATTGGTCTATTCTAAAACACCTCCCCTAAGAGGAAGCAGTAGCATACTTTAACAACAAATTCCTTGAGATCCTTGATTTGCATGCACCTGTTCGTTCAAAGAGAACCAAGGCAAAAACTGCACCATGGCTTTCTACAGAGTCTAAACTCAAAATTAACTTTAGAAACAAAGCATGGGATTTATGGCATTCTTCTAAAGATCCTCAAGATCACATTAAATACAGGCAAGCCAGGAACGAAACCAAAAAATCAATTTTACAAGACAAAAAACAATACTACTGTAATTTACAGACAGTAAATCAAAATAACCCTCAGAAGTTTTGGGCAGGTTTAAATAATCTACTACATCCTGGACAAACTTCAACCCCAATCCCTGCTGCTACTATTGATAAAACCCCTGAAGATGTTTCTGATAGTTTTAACCAATTCTTTACTGAGACAATTCAAGCCCTAGCTAGCCAACTACCTCCTAGCTCCCTGGTCCTGAAAGTAGCACCCCTAGAAACCTACTCGCGTTCAGCTTCCAACCAGTCACCACTTCACTTATCCGCACCTTGGTCAAAAGATTATAACCCACTATACTTTCTGCTGATCAACTCCTGCCGAGTACCTACAAAAATCAGCTGATGCTATTGCTTACCCCGTCTCAATACTAATCAATCAAACCATAGTAGAAGCTAAAATTCCCACCATCTGGAAAATATCCTATGTAATCCCACTTCACAAAGGAGGCAGCTCTACTGAATTCTCCAATTATAGGCCAATAGCTATACTCTCTCCACTTGCAAAGATTATGGAAAAATGTATTCATAGACAACTCATGCACCACCTAATCCAAAATTGCCTTAAGGCAGACACTCAGCATGGCTTCCTTCCTCATCACAGCACTACTTCAGCCCTCCTAGCCTTTACTAACACCATAAACCATAATCGCAACAATAATTATATATCCTCAGCCCACTTTTTGGATCTTTCCAAGGCATTCAATATGGTTGATCACCAACTTTTAATCCACACCCTGCAAACATTCTGTCTAGATACTGGAGCCCTCCAATGGTTTCAATCCTACCTGAATGGTCAACAGCAGGCTGTCCTCTGGCAGAACAAACTCTCTAACCTTCTACCTAACACCCTTGGAGTACCACAAGGCTCTATACTAGGGCCCTTGCTGTTCTCCATCTTCCTTAACAACCTTTATATTGTCATCCCAAAAGTCAGCTGTATCCAATATGCTGATGACTCTACTCTGATTTGCTCAGCCACATCTCCAGTAGAGTTATGGTCAGCTACCCAGACCACCTTTAATACAATAGAAAACTGGCTTTCTGAACATCGTCTGATCCTAAATCCCAAAAAAACTAAAATGCTGTTATTTTCACCAACACGTAGGTCTACCGCTTTCACCTTTATCATAAAATCAAATGATGGCACAATAATCTCCCCTGACCCATCTACAAAACTATTAGGTGTCATCATAGACAATAATCTAAAATTTGACCTACATGTTAACCAAACTATCAAAACCATCAATAAAAACTAGGGTCACTTTACAGAATAAAAGCCTTCCTAACCCCTCCAGCTAAAATTGCCATAGCTCACTCTCACCTTCTTTCAACCCTTCTGTATGCATCCCCTCTACTCTTGAATTTAAACAAGACTATCATTAACAAACTCTCAATTTGCTACAACCACATTGCCAGGTTTGCCACTGGGCTGCCTTTTAGGACACATCATTGCATCAATCTAAATCAGCTTGGGTGGCTTGAACTACCCAGCCTAATCCAGTATAACTAACAGATTATGGCCTATAAAATCCTCTATAATCCAGACAATACTCCTGCACTTACAAATATTATCACCCCCTATAACAATCCTGGACCGCTTCGATCCTCTAACAAACTACTAATTCAGACTAGCAAAATTAATAACACAGCCGGTGATTCTCTCTTTGCCAACTCTGCAAGTAGATCCTGGAACTCTCTTCCAGCTGATATTACCTTACTTTCCACCTTAGGTCAATTTAAAACTAGACTCAAACAACATTTGTCACTTAACTGGCTATGTCAATGTATCAAGCTTGGCTAACTCTCTCTAGAATGTGTAAAAATATGTTAACCAGTTTACTGTGTAATTTAATTTAATCCTGACTTGTGCTCAGGATTAACTGTAACCTGTGGAACTTGTTTAACTTGCTTACTTATGTAATCTATGTGAATAGTCTGTTTGTAATATGTAATGCTGGTATTATGTAATGCTGTATCTGCTTACCCTTGGAGCTTTTCTCCCCGGGCCTCCACTGAAAATGGACATGCATCCAGTCGGACTATCCCGGTCAACAAATGTAAAATAAATAAATAAAAATAAAAATAAATAAATTGGTAGACATACAATGATCTTACTATCTTAGTTACTTGTTGGTCAAAGGCCAGATTGCTGTCTACATATGTTCCCAGATCCCTTACTACTGAGTTGACTGCTACAGTTGTTTTAACTATGGAGTAATTAACTTGGGTTCACAGTTTCCCAAAGGGCATTATAATGCATTTTTTGGCATTGAGTTTTAGGCCATGGCTTTGGCACCAGTCATTTGCCTGTGTTTTAGATTCTTGAAAGATGTTGGTGTATTGGAAGGAATCTGTAATAGCTCCAAATTTTCAGTCAGATATGAACTTGGTGAGCTAGAGGTCTTGAATATTAACGTAGACTTCCAAGAAACGGATGTCAGACAGGAGTGAGTCCAGCATGGAGCCCTGTAGTACTCCTCTGGTGAACGGTCTTGTGGTGGAGCTAATCTCACCCATCCTGACTTCTTGGGTTTTGTCCGTAAACCATCCTGCAAATCAGGAGGTTACGCAGGGATTTATAACTAGTTCAGAGAGCTTGTCAGCAATGCCTGCGTGGGGTATTGTATTGAATACATTGGCTAGGTCAGGATATGCAGTATGCACTGTATTACCCTTGTCCATTGCCTTGCTGACCCTCACAAAGAAGTCTATCAGATTAAGTAGGCATGACCTTCCCTTAACATAGACAACTCTGTGGGTTTTCCATGCCCATGTGTATCATTTCCATAATAATTTATTCCGTGGTTTTACACTTTAGGCTTGTTAGACTGATGGGGTTGCAGTTCACTTGGCTGTTAGGTGGACAATCCTTATGTATTTCTGAGTATCAAACAGTATTTGTTAGCTGGTACAAATAATTAATAAAAAGGATTATAAATAACTTAGTGCATTATACTCAGAGTTTAACAAAGGAGTGGGAACAGATAGATCAAACAATGCACCACTTAGATAATGTCAATATCTTAATAAGATTTGCAGTAGAAGAAGGAAACAGATTAACAGGTTAAGTATTAGGGAGATGAAACATCTCAGGAGGAGATATTGTACATAAACTTTAACATTTGTTCTAGGTAATTGTCACTGTTGAAGTGGTACCCCAACCCATCTGCAAAAATGGGAAAATGGGCTATGTATGGATAGACAGATAGACTGATGGACGAATGGGTGGGTGGATGGCTTCAGGATATAAAATTTCAATGTTTGTGTCATTTGTGTGTATTTCTATGATTCCCATTATTTAAAGTATAATTGGCAATAAGACTGAGAAGGCAACAACATGAAGAATTACAGCTAACCTGAATACAGAGATGAGATATACCATGATAGCAGAACAGCAATTAATAAATATTTCAGCAATACACTGGTCAGTAATATAATACTCATATATACAGAGGCAATAGAATGAATGAGATAACCTCTATTACCTTGTATAGCTACAAGTACGGCAGACATTCAAAATGTTGCTATTGTACAGGGATGCAGACCAGAGCTAAGACTCCAGGCAGTGATGGATTGCCAATTGAATTTTGGATGTTTGATACCGAAAGTGCATTACCTAAATCAATAAAATTCTTTGATATGAAATGTAATCTGAAGACATTCCTGATTCATTGAAACAGTTATATCAGCAGTACAAAAACAGGGGGAATGTTTAACACTGACACATTTATATTGGCCCATTCAGTATACGAGTCTAAGCTGCTACTGGTAGTGCTGTTGAAAAGTTTAGTGAGATATATATACCTCAGCTAACATAACATAATTGCTACTGAAAAGATTAGCAAGGCATATACTCCAATTAATAGATAATAGCCAGTCTACATTTCTGAGTGGAAGGCAAGCCTTTGACAATATATTGAAAAAAAGGTGCTGATGAAAACCACACAAGGGAAAAAGAAACTACTTCATGCCAAATTTAGGTGCAGAGAAGATCCTTGACAATGTGAAATAGCTTTATTTGATATTGGTGGTTAAATAATTTGGACTTTATATGAGTTTACTGACTTTGTGAAAACAGCTTAAATGCTACCCACTAAATGCGACCCCCTGCCAAAGTCAAGATCAATACTAGATTGCAATGGTATTTTGTGCTGGCATGAAAAGAAACAAGGATGTCCTCTCATTTTTTTTTATTTGTATTTCAAACCTAAGAAGACTCTTGTAAGGAAGTCAGACCTGTGGGACTACAAAGTAGACCAGACACATTGCATTGTTTGCAGATGATATATTGATTTATATGATAGAACGTGAAGAAGATATAGAGGTGTTGTATTAGATTCTGGATATCTCTAGTAAAATGGCAGGGTATTTAACAAAATGAAAACAAAGGTAATGGAAATAAATGATGACTCTTTACTAATGATGAAACAGGCCTAGCCATATTTATGGCAAACAAAGTATGTTAAATGTATCAACAACTAAAAAAAATGACACCAGCTACTCAGATTAACAGCTCGTTAGTAAAATAAAATAAAAACACTGTTGCAATACAAAAATAAATACTAGTGAGCTGACACACGGCCACCTTAAATTTTTTTACTTTTATTTGGTAAGCGCTTTCACAAGTAATACTCTTGCTTCATCAGACCATCCAACTAGTATCAATTAAAAGTTAGAACATTTCAAAGCTCTCATGCTACTGTGTACCAATAGTAGGTCTATTACATCACACATAAATTCCACCTTAAAGTAACATCTCCCTCTGATTCATTCACTGTATAAGATCTTTGTCAGGTTTTAAATACATACATATTGACTCCACCCCACAACAGGCATACATTCAAAAGAACTTTTCTATTGATAAAAAGATGTGTTCCTAATAATGAAAAATGCATCTCTTATTGATAATATGTTCATCCATCTCTAAAAGTGCATATAAACTGCTTTTATCATATATGATAAAAAGTATAAAATTGTTCCCTAATAAACTTTCCTAAAATAAATACACTCATGCATGTTTTGTAGGGGACAGAAATTGTAGTTATTGGCCGTCTGGGCAATCTTTTCCATCTCTCTCAACTTTCTGATTTGAAAGCCCGCATTTGCACTTATTTCTTTCCTTTAACTAGTCTAGTTCAGATACAGATTCTTAGTTTTAGCACTTGAATTTGCTTATTCATGCTCAGCACTTGTTCAGAACTTGTTGTAAGCACTAAATAAGCTACTAATTACTATAGCGCTCAACCTTCCTCATTACCTAGAGGAAAACAGTTTTTGCAGTTACTTTCCTCATTTGCTTAGAGAAAAACAGCTCTTGTACTCACTTTCCGCACTTATCTATAGGAAAATAGTTTTTTATTCAGGCATGTCCAAGGGTCAGCTCCCAGTGTTCTCTCCTGTCTATCTGGGCATCTTGGGGCAATGTAGAAATTGCCTCATGTACACAGACAACCCTCTCCTCTTATTACCCAACACTACAACCTGTGAGAGATGCACTTATCTAGCCAAAGTCGAGATAAAGCTCTCTCCAACCCAGACTGAACTTGACAGTCAAGAGGAGAAGGTAAACACTTGCATCACACCACACTCATCACATAGTCCCCCTAAACCTATACCACCAAAATCCACGCATAGAAACAGAAAAACATTTGCAGAGGCTCTCAATAATAATCTGCCCAAGCAACAGAGACCTCCAAAGCAGAAACGCAAGCAACTTCCACCCCCCCGATACAACCCAAATGACACATAGCCCACAGACTCAGTGTGCCACTCAACCACAGCCAATAAGGCAAAACAACATATCCAACACACTAGTCATAGGTGACTCTATAGTCAGGCACACTGATGTCCCACTCACTGGGCTAAACAAGGAGAAGGTTACTGTCAGCTGCCTGCCAGGTGCCAGGATCCGCCACATAACCCACACACTCAGATCACTCCACAACAAGTACAAATATGACTCTGTCATTGTCCATGTTGGTGTGAACAACCTGAGATGTACTTCCCTGGACTACATGAAAAGAAACATGGAAGAGCTCTCCGATCTTGTACCCCAGGCAGGTATGACCCTAGCCCTGAGTAGCATTCTGCCATGGCACAGAATTATACTGCAGCACAAGGAGAAAATGATTGACTTCAACAATTGGTTAAGCTTCTGGTGTCATTCTAGAGGGATCCAGCATCTGTCTGCTTGGGATGACATGGTCAACAGACCATGATGCTTTGCCAGAGATGGCCTGCACCTGTCACACCTGGGATCCCGGATACTGGCTAAGGATCTTGCCGCCGTTATAGTGCCTTTTTTAGGCAAGGTTCAAATGACAAACACCACCATAGCAGGAACAGGCAAGCAAAAACTGAGAGTAATGCTACTCAATGCTAGAAGTCTAAATCTCAAAATGCACTCACTCAAGGCACTCCTTAAAATGGAGAACATTGATATCTGTGCAGTGACTGAGACCTGGTTCAAGGCTCCAGACAGCACCCCTGCACTACCAGGCTATAACTCAAAACACACTTTTCGGCCATGTAACCTGGACTGGAACACCAAAGGCGGAGGTGTGTCCATATTCATTAAGGATATCCACACCTCCAGGCTAGTTGCTCAGCATAATACAGCCGGGGTTATCTAAGTGCAACTAACTCTGGGCAAAACTGCAATCCAAATTGTAGCTTGCTGCAGATCCCCCACCATGCCCCAGAATTCCCACTCCTCTTTTCTTGATGTACTGGAAAATATTAGGATTCAACCAAACACCCTAATAATGGGTGATTTCAACTACCCCACCATTAACTGGAAAAACTACTCGTGTACAAACTCCTTCACAGAATGCTTTTTGGAATTCATAAACTCCAGTGCCCTGGATCAACTTATTCACACCCCCCACCAGGGGCAACAATATCCTAGACCTAGTCATTACCAACATGAGTGACCGGTGTTACACACCTGAAGTCAACTCCTCGTTGGTCCGATCCAACCATAAGCTAATCACCCTTAATATCCACATCCCGCCCCCACCCTCATTAAGGAAACCATGGTAAAACATTTCTCCAAACCCAACTTCATGCTTCTTAAGACAGAAGTGGTGAACTTCATGACACCCATGCAGATGGACAATACAGTTACAACTGTTGAATCCTACACAAAAGTACTCTATAAGCACTTACACAAGTGCATGGATCATGCTATCCCAAACAGAACCAAGACGCTATCCTTCAAAAATGGAAGCCAATCTGGTGGTCCCCTGCCATAAACAAATTGTACAACAGAAGGAAGAAATTGTTGCAAAAGAGAGTAAAATCCCATGAGTGAAGGAGCTCCCTGGTCAGCCTCAGTAAGAAGATGAGATCCCTTGTAAGATCCTTCAAAGCTAGCTACAAAAACAAAATCACCACTGATTCTAAGAACAACCACAAAGCATTCTATAGCTACGTCAGGAATCTCAATGGCAACACCCAGATCTGCTCTGAGTTGCAGCACAATGGCACAAAAATTACAGAACTAACTGATATTGCCAACATCCTGGCAGATCGGTTCAGTACTAACTTTACCCCCCCTCACCCCCTAAAGGGCCCATATCGATACAGGAAGAATGCAGAGTCCCTATAATCACAACTATGCAGGTAAAAGCTGCACTCTCTAAAGCCAAAAACACAGCATCCATGGGACTGGACAACATGCCAGGCTGCATTTTACATGAACTTCAGCACGAACTGGCTCCCCACCTAAGCACCATGTTCAATCATAGCCTCACATCAGGCTTTGTGCCCACTGAATGGCATACAGCAAAAGTTATCCCACTCCACGAAGGGGGCGCCACCACTGATCCGAGGAACTATCGCCCTATTAGCCTGATGAGCCTGGTCTGCAAAGCCATGGAACGTATCATCATGGAACTCATAAACAAAGACATTGTTAACCTCCAAACTCTGGAACCCACCCAGTTTGGGTTTGTGAAAGGCAGATCATGCCTCCTGAACCTTATCGACTTCTTTGAGGCAGTCTCCAAAGCCATAGATGAGGGTAAGGTGGTTCATACAGCCTATCTTGACCTCGCCAAGGCTTTCAACACCATCCCCCATTCTGGAATTATAGCTAAACTCACTAAACTAGGTATAAATCCCTACATCACAAGATGGTTTGCCAACTGACTCACTGACAGAACCCACACTGTAAAAGTTGCACACTCCAAATCTGACCTCAAACCAGTGACAAGTGAAGTACGACAGGGTTCATTTCTGAGACCTCTCCTGTTTGGTATCTACTTCTCTGAAGTACAGGCTAACACAGAAGGCCTCTGGCTAATGACGTTCGCAGATGACTGCAAACTAGGAGCCATAGCTGGGTCCCCAAAGGATGTGGAAATCCTATAGAAGGACCTCGCTGAGACAGATGACTGGTGTCAGAGCCATAGCCTCAAGCTCAATGCCAAAAAGTGCATTGTCGTCTATTTTGGTAAAAACTCTGTACCCATGAACTACTACATAGACAGCAGTCTACTTAACACCGAATGTATGATAAGATACCTTGGGACCCAGGTGGACAGCAGTCTGTCTTTTGATAGTCACATCGCCACAGTAGTGAAGTCCATCTACGTGGCACACCTCATCACAAAAGGGTTCTCATCCAGGAAAAAAGAGGTCATAGTTTCCCTCTACTCGACACTCATTAGACCCATTATAGAGTACAACGCCCCTTTTGGAATGTACCTCACAAGACATCTGCAGCAGCTGGAAAGGCCACAGAAGTACCTCACAAAGAGGATTACTGGCCTCAGACAGATGCCCTACACTGACTGTCTCAAAAAACTTCAGCTTTACTCCGAAGCATATCGCCTACTCCGAGGTGATCTCTGCCTATCATATAAAGCTATGTCAAACCCAGAGCTGTTAGACATGCTACACCTAAAGAAATCCCAATCCCTCTGAGCTACACGCTCTAGGGACCTAAATCTTGTCACCACAATACAAAAAATGCAAATCCAAAGTAGCAAAACCGAAACAAGAAAAGAAAACGAGCAGGCAAAGGAATATCCAACTGTTTATTGTACGTAAGTGCTTTCACTGAACAAAATATTTCAGCTTCTTCAGACAAGTAAAAACTAGTCACTTCCCAGTTTAAAAACCTAACACAAACCTGCTGAGTCAGTGGGCTGGGCCAGCCCAAGTACATGATGTCATGCAGCATTAAACATTTAAAGCAACATTGACTAATTAAACCATTTTGCCCAAATGATAGTCTTACGCATCTAAAAAAGTTAATTAAAAAGTTTGCCATTTCCAACCCAAGACAAAAAAATAAATACAAATACAATTGGGATGGTAAATGATGCTTAAAAATAGGCCATTGTTATATAAAAAATAAAAAAAATAATGATAATAAATAAAGTGTGTACTGTGTAAATATGTAGCATAGAAATATATTATATTATGTTATTAAATTGAGTTACATTATGTTAATGTAAAAAACCAACATGTAAATACATACGAGTCTTGTATGATGTATTTACATGTTTTTTTATCATTTGGGCAAAATGGTTTAATTAGTCAATGTTGCTTTAAATGTTTGTCTGAAGAAGCTGAAGTATTTTGTTCAGTGAAAACGCTCACATACAATAAACAGTTGGATATTCCAGTGACTGCTCATTTTCTTTTCTTGTTTCAGTCTTGTCACTACAATAAACAGGACATGCTGGAGGGATAGATTCCTGTCCCAGAGATTTCCTATATTCTGGAACAGGCTACCCATCTATGTCAAGCAAAGTTCTTCACTAGCACTCTTTAAGAAAAATCTTGATGAGTGGATGGGAAATAGGAACTACACCATGTGGATCACTTCTGTGTCTCTGCTCGACAGTGGCACAGGAAAATAACTTTCTTGGGTAGGGAACCTTGTTGGCTAGGCTTATATAGGCCCTTGGGCTGATAGCCTAGTACCTACCTATGAACCTATGAACCTATGAACAGGAGGATTCTGATTCTGTCCCATCTCTTTGTATTCTGGGCAGTCAAACATGTGGCAGTGAGTACTGGTAGGACTTTGAAGTGGGATGAAATATGATCAGATTTCAGAGAGATGCAATGGCATCAGTTGCTTTCTAAATTATGTGAACTTCACACTGTGGGTTGGATGCTATAGATTATTGCAATGCATTGGAGAGGTAATGCTGTAGGCAGGTTACCTAAGAGAAGATTTCAACCCTATTTAGTTTGTCGTGGTTTTGGTCACACAAATATTTCTAGAAGTCATGCTAGTTTGCTTAAAGATAACCTCCAGGTTAGATTTGTTTTATATTACTTATCCTTTCTTTTGAAAGACTTAGTGGAGGGCTTAATGGCTTGTTAGATCTTGAAGCTGTATCACTTAAATGGCCCAAGAGAAAGGGGTAAGACGTTGCCATTTAGGCAGCCTGGTGATTTATATATATATATATTTATTTATTTATTTGACATTTGTTGACGGAGTTGGTCTGATTGTGCAAAAGTCCTTTTTAAGCAGAGGTCCAAGCAGAAAAGCTCCACAAATAATACAAACAAATAAGCTAAGTAAAAAAACCCAGATTGTATAGAGAAATAGAAATAGGTAGTATAACAAGCCCAAAGATGTGCAAACATATAGTATAACAAATGCACAATGTAACAATTGTACATCAGAGGTTATATACAAATATAAACCATGGTACTATGAGTGGTACAGCAGTAAAAACAAGTAATAAATAAATGTATACAAGTAGCAAACATATGTACATTGTACAGGAGCAAGCACATTTGTACATCAGAAGTTATATGCAAGCATATACCATAGGCACTTTGAGTGATACACATACAATTACATAAACCTAACAGTATCTGAAGTTGTAGCTAGAGTTCAGATAGGATAAGAAACAGTAGTAGGATAGGAGGAATGTACGGTTAAAAGAGTTGAGATGAGAGAGTTCTTATAATATAGAGTGATGTTAAAGGGTCTCTCTTCACTAGGAAGGGAATCACCCCCCCTTCCTTGTTTTGGACTGGTTGGTTCTATTTTTGGAGTGAGCAGTGGTTACTCTGTCCTGGGTTGGGTTAGTTTAGATTATGCTGCACAATATGTCATATGCTACATAAGTGTTGTAATTGATTCAGGTGAGTAGTCATCAGTACTGGCAGACAAATATCTGTTTGCTATAACTGTTTTCTTATTTTCTTGAAATTCTTATAACGTTAGGATGTTTGTTTTTCATTTAGTAATGAATTTTACTTAATAAAGTTTGAACACACTGGCTATGTTAGTGTGGTTATATGTGTTTGGGGCAGGGAGACATGACCAAGCATATTTTTCTCAGTCTTAAGTCATTTTTTTTCTTATCTTCTGAAAAGTAACTTTTTCTGAATGTCTGACAAATATGTTTTAAAAATGTATAAAACATAAAAATAACAGATTTAACATTTAGGTAGATGGAGTTTTTAAGACCTCATTGTTATATGAAAAAATGGCATTATAAATACAATCTGTTCAACATGTGGTGCGTATAATAAAATTAAGTAATTTACCATCCAGATGCTGTAAAATTTTGCCAGAAAATGTCCTTGGGCTAACAAGACTGTGTAAGTGACAAAACTTAATATCTATCTCAAAATTGTAACTATACCAAACACTTTCATCAGCAGTCAACCAAGATGAAAAAAATATACAGCAGTATGTTATGCAAAATATCTCTATATCTCTCATGTTAAGCATGATTAATCAAAGTGTAGTTCCCGTGATGGAAATGAAAATTCAAGAAATTTAACCCTGAAAATGGGTCAATTTCTAACTGATCTCTCAAGCAGCAAATTTATTTATTTATGTATTAGCATTTGTTTACTAGGACTTTCCATCTGGGCTGAAACTCCTGTTCAGCAGAGGCCCAGGAAGAAATGACCCACAAAGAAAACTAACACAAAATCAAAACAATACACAGCACAGAAAATAAACATAAATGGAAAGATATAAAAGCTTAAAAAGTGATATCATACGATACAAACATTTGAGTGTATCCAATGCAGTTTAACACAATACCATAGAACAACACATAGTTCAACTGAAATAGTTCAAGCATATACATATCTATAGGGTGAGACTGAGTCTGGTATTATATATGATTCTTGGGTGAGAAGTAGACAGCAATTGTGTTGTAATAATTTATAGTATAGAAATTAGGTTATGCAGGCACAGCACTGGAAGAAAACAAAGTGTCTAGGATTAATTGTTTAGATTGATGTTAAGGATTTTGAGTTTAATAGATGCCTAGGAGGGCAAGGAATGACATTTTTGTTTTGGAAACATTGGAAACAAAAGTGGAATAAAGGGAGTCTCCTGCTGAATTTTTAGATTTGGAATTGGTCAAGTAGCATTTTATCAGAATATTGTAGGGTTTGAGCTACAGACATGGTAAGCAAAACTTGGGCATTTGTCACAGGATCAGAGGATCATAGGAAGTTACTAGGCTAATGGCCCTAGGGCCTTTACAAGCCTAGCCAAGTTCTTACCATTATTTCTATGATCAGCACATATTGCCCAGTTCAAGAGGGACACAGGTGGAACTCCCATGGTGAATTTGCGGTCACCCATCCAATCGTCCAGAGAGCCAGTGAGGTTCTCTGTTTGGCATGAAGTGGAGTCTGCTCCAAAGGTGGGGTAACCTCTGGGAGACAAATCTGTCCCTCCAGCAGGTTTTATTAATGTCACATAGCAGGCTAAGGTCTTTAGAGTGAGTAACCCATGTACCATTTAACTTTGGGTAAGAAGCATTTCCAATAATGCAGGGTCAGAGACTGTCTTATATGCAAGGCAGAGATCACCTCTGAATAGTCTGTATGAAACAGAATAAAGAGATAGTGATTTCAGATGATCCCCATAGGACAGATGGTGATGACCATGAATTTTCCTTGTGAGGAACCTTTGTGGTTTCTTCAATTGCTACAGGTGCTTAGAAAGGTACATACCAAAAGAGACATTGTCCTCAATTATTGACCTGATGAGGGAAGAGTACAGGGAGGTAATAACTTCTTTTTTTCTGGAGGCAATGCCCCTACTCATGAGATGAGCAATATAGAATGCCCCTCTTAATCACTGTGAAGACATGGTGGTCAAAGGTAAGGTTTCTGTCAACCTGTGTGCCCAGGTCTCTAACCACTGAGTGTGCACTTAAGGTGTTACTATTTTTGTGGTAGTTAGCAGAAATAATGTTTTTACCAAAAGAAATGATAATACATGTTTTCACATTGAGTTTAATTGAGTAGCATGGTGACACTGTGATATATGAGCCTGTGGGTAGTGACTTATTGAGATAATGTAAGGTAGTTTCTGAGTTCAAGCCAACATAGTTGCCTGATTACTAGGCAGTGATGGAACTTGTAGTGTTGTAGTGTTGAAAACAAAAATAACAAACACTCATGATTCAACTAACAAGATGGACGGTGACATACATTATAAACATTTGTCATATTGACTGTAAGAAACATGATCAGCTAGTAACTACAGAAAATAGAGAAGTTAATCTGATTGCCTCACTGATAATACATAAGTAGGATAAATTTTATTACTACATTTTATGCATTATTATGTAATTATGATTACAAAGTTATTATATAACTACAGAGATTATATGAGAAAATGCATCTACCTGCAGGTTTCCATACTTTGGATACCATTAAATGTAAAACATTAGGAATAGTTGGCAAACTCAAATTTTGCAAAATGCAAACAAATTGGACATAGCAAATAAAAAATAAAAATTCCGTAGAATACTATAGCATAATAAAGCCAGTTCAGGGAAGCATGCAAAGAGACAATGTATCAATGTGACTTGTGGCATTTGTCAACAAAGAAGCTTGGCACACTTAAGACTTTAAAGAATATGATACTGTTACTGTAGAACAGCAAGAACTGAAACAGATGCACATATGCGTGTCTTAGCAGCAAAATAATTCTGGTGGGGGGTGCAGTAGATGATTTCTATTTGTATTGTTAATGAAAACATACACACTGTATTTGGTAATGGTGCAGTTTTTACAAACAGATACACCTGCATAAATACTGGTAAATCATTTACAGGAAATGAACAAGGAATACAAATATCAATGAAAGATATCTGAGAAGTAGTTATAGACATGGTAACATTTGACATTACTTCAGTTGGTACTAAATTCAATAATAAATGGAATTAACATTTCAATAGAGATATACATTCTAGTGATCATCAGAAAAGTAATTAAGTAGATACACTGGAAAGATTCAAAAGAATAAGCTGGAGGAAAAAGGGGGCAATAAAATGGATGGCTAAAGTATGAATGAATTCTATAAAGTAAAATCATACAAACATTGTACACATTGAAAGTAATATTCCCTAGCTAGAGAGATGACACTAACCAAAGGATTTTGCTAAGTCAAAAGAAAGTGTAGAATCTTTAGTTGAATTCCTAAGATCTTTCTAACATCGTGCCTAGATTGACAATACTAATCTGGCTCTGGACATGCATGTTAACTTGGATGTAATAGCTGAGATACTGACCGTATGTTTGTACCTTACAATGCAGAGCTATAGCTGCCAACTCTGGCAACCTATGCTGATGCACAATAATGAACCCTCAATTTTTAAGATGGGGAGAAAAAAATAAGTACTAGACACAAAGTTCTGAATGCTTCAACCTTGATCACCAAAGCACTGTCAACATTCATTTCTGATTGCCATTAATGCACTACTAACTAGGCTGCATATTCTGATGATGTCCACAAGCATCTTATACCCAGGATGGTCATCCACTTAACCCCAACCTAGCTACACCTCTGTCACAAAGGACTGGTGTCATACACTGTGCTGGTTATTGTACTGCACACAGCATTTGCTGGAACTAAGACCTGGCAGCCCATAACAACACTTTAGATAAAGAAACACTCATAAAACAGCAACACCTCTTATGTAGTTCCACAGAGTCATGTCAAATTCATGCTTCCAAACTGCAAAACTTTAAATTTTGGAAGCATGAATTCAACACGTCTCTGTGGAACTACATAAGAGGTTTTGCTGTTTTATGAGTGTTTCTGTTTACCTTTTTGTTTGCTGGCATGATGTACTTTAGATAAAGAGAAGATAAAAATCATTTGAGGGATGTAATGGGGGTCTATATTAAAATACCGAAACCTCACTTACACGAATACCTAAACACCGACACATAAATAGTGAGCCGCGAGAACACCGAATGTCCTGAAGCGCGAAATTCGAAATATCGAATTCCCATTGTCGGCCAACCCCACCACCCACTATGTACTATCTACCCAAACAAAATAAATAATCCAGACTTCCCCATATCTACACTTCACCCATATATCCCATATCCTAATCAAACATTCACTACACACAAATATATCTAACTATAAACAAACAACACCCAACTATGGGAAAAGTGTAATTTATGTATATATTCACCTACACAACTATATTACTATATATACACATAACATAACTCTACTTCTAACCCTAAAGTGTAGGTTGTATGTTTTATTATATATGCACTTACCTTAACCCGCACCCTAACCCTAAGGTCAGTAACTATTACACATTTACGTTAGGGAGCTATACCGGATAAGGGCCAATTATGGGAATTCAATATTTCGAATTTCGCACTTAAGGATGTTCGATGTTCTCACAGTTCTTTATTTATGTGTCGGCGTTTAGGTATTATCGTAAGTGAGGTTTCGGTATTTTAATATAGACCCGTAAAGGGGACATATAGAGTAGCAGAAAGCTAACATTTCCACACTTAGAATTAAATAAGGCAGTCTTTTAAAACTCAAGGCTGTAGCAATTATTATATTGTCAACAATAGGTCTAGATACATACTGAATCACACATTTTGCATTGACAAGTAAGAAGAAGAAAGGCAATATGCCATATGTAGAAGAAGAAAAATAAAGTTATGGTGTAGGATTTTGAATAGTTACTATGAAAATAACCCATAGTCTTGTCACCTTAGCACAAAAATTAAACACTTTTATCTCAACATACTGGACATGTCAGTTACAGAACAAAATTTCAGAAATGATCTATTATGCATCATATTAAATGCAGCTGGTAATTTTAAACCTTAACCATTGGAATATTTTTTTTCCTGTCTTGATAGAATTTATGTTTTCTTTCTTTTTTACTATGTTTTCATGAACTGGGTTAATGAACTGATCTAAACAGAGACGTTCAACCATGGCTAAGTCACAAGGCAAAAAAGAGAAACAGAAATCTTAGCAAAGCACTGCAGCAAATACAATGGCATAGAATAGTATTTGGATGGAAACTGTGAAATATACAGTCTTTTTCTTGCTGAAATCCAAAACGAACAGCCAAGTACCAATTCACAAAAACATGTAGTGGTATGGCACAACTGCCTAAAAGCTGCAGAAAAAGCAGGGGGGTAAATGAGTGTGCAATGACATGCCCATATGGAATCCACAAAGTATGGTCAAACAGCAATATAATACTGTCCATTCCTAAACCCAAATTACAGCAGAGCATCTGTTTGGCATGTGTAAATCACATACTCTTTTCTTAGACACATCTGGAGGTCATTGAGTATGATATCGACACAGCCCTTCAGCTCTTTAGTACTGCTTACTTCATAACATGATCCTGGTGAAACAGACAGATCACTCATAGTCATTTGTGCCCTCCAGTACTACAGTGATAGGATCCATTGCAACCATGAGCACACCATCAAGTAGTGGCATAGTGTTGGCAATGAATATCAATCAGTGGCTGCAAAATGCCTCAACAGATATCATTCTGCACAGTGGGCAGGGGGGCAGATGATGTGCAGTATCTAGGTTATGGGTTTAATTTCTCCAAGTCATTCATTTTTTTAACACCATGATGGGAATGAACCACATTCCTAAGTTAGGATATAATTAAAATTCATGAAATTAGTATTGTTTCAGTCCTTGATGTTAGCTAAAAGTATACATCTCAGCTCTCACATTGTCCCCAGAATTGACTGCTGCTGCAATTCATATGAAGTTACATACAACGCTAAAACATTTAAGTACAACTGTAAATTATTTCTTATTAGAACCATTGCTCCTACTTCTATTGGAACTGTCTGGGTATCCTTCCACATTGCTCTCATTTTTGCCTGCACCTTCTGATATTTTATGACTCTGGTTGTCTCCTTAAATAAGGCACTGTAATCACTAGGTGTAGCAATTTCAGTGATCAGTGCTACTTTTGTCTTTTTTTCATGGACTACTCCAACTGTTTTTTTCGCAACTAGTTTTTGAACTATAGGTAATAGGTGATCCCATGTAATATACACTTCATTATTGTCTATAATGCTTTATGGCTCATTTTCCAGTGCTTCTTAGCTAGTTCTACATTGTAGTGTTTACACAATGCCCAGTGCAACAGTCTTGCCACATCATTGTGCCTTTCATTGTACAAGCCCTCTACCTTGAGTGTATCATAGCCAGCAACAAGATGTGTGACTGTTTCCAATTATTTTTTAAAGAAGTTATAGTTGTCTGTTTCTCCCACATGTTGGATATAAATTGTTAAACAATGTGTATGTAGTCCACTATCCTGAGCAGCTACTATTAAACTTTCATCTTTTGGTTTCAAATTACCTCTCCTTAACCATTCCTATGTCAAATCCTGATCAACATGAGACTGTGCCAGGAAATCTCTATACATTTCACAGTATTTATTCCTTTTCCACCTTTTCCTTTCTCATCTGATCTTTCTCCTTATACTCTTTCTTTTTTATTTTTTTTGGTACATTCACTTGCTGTCTGATTTTTGTCTACTTCTGGTTTGGTTTCCATTCCTGCTTGAGAATGAATGTTTCTGCTAAACTAAGTAGAGGTCATCTTAGACTTCCTCTCCTCATGTTTTAAAACTTTCAGTATGTTTGAATCTGATGAGGTCATCAGATATGTATGCAGTCCCATGACTGCAGATCTATAGATGTATACTCATAACTCCGTCAGAGTGAGGAATATATAATCTTGGTAAACATCAATTTTTATATATCATTTGATAAGAATGAACCATTTTTTTTGTTTTCCTGTTCAGCTGATCCAATACCTTTTGGGGCCAGTCAGTCATCACAAAACCTTAAGTTAGAACTGGAAGAGCAAACTAGTTTATAGCTTGGACTTTATTCCTATATGTTAAAGCAGTTTTTAATATTAGTTTTAATCCATTGAGGACTTCCTTACTTAGTTTTATTCACATTTGCTGATCCTTTATCATTTCCAAAAATATTTATACACTCATTCCTGCTCCATTTCCTTTATATCACAATCCTGTCTCAAACTGATATTTTCTTGGTACTGCAACTTTCCTGTTTAAAATGTTGCATTTGCACCTTTATCAAGACCAAATGACATTCTTATTTTATCTTAGAGTTTTAATCACTTACAGTTGTGTTTTCAACTCCTCATCTGATGAACTGTACAATTTTAGATCATTCACAAAAAGTAGATGAGAAGTCTTTAAACAAGGTTGGTTTCTTGGAGCCAAATTGTGACCATGACCTAATCTATTAAGTAAACAGCTTAATGGGTTAAGGGCAAGACAAAACAACAGCGGTGACAAAGAGTCACCCTGAACTATCCCCCTTTGAATTTTTATCCCTGGGATTATAATTTCCCCTTTGTCATGGCATAACTGCAAAATGGTATTTTATGGTCATGTAATGTAACTGTAATGTAATTGTTCAATGTAGGATGTATCTTATATATCTGTAAGCACTCCTTTATCCATGAATGTGGGATATTTTCAAATGTTTTTCTGTAGTCTCTCCATGCCATACATAGATTCTTGCCCTTTATACAATTATCCTTTGGATTTATTTAGCAACAAGTCTTCCTTTGTTTCACATGACTTTTTTTTGTTACCATATTGCTTGGTTGCCAAGACTGATTTTTTTTGAAATGACTATAAACTCTGTCTGCATCAGTTCCAGTATATAGTTTTGGCTCTATATCAGAATCACGAAAGGAGAACAAGAACAGCGAAGTACAAAAAGAGCAAAATGGAGAATGCCGAACTGATTTTCTTGGCCAACAGATGTGGGGATGAGGAAATTAAGCCTTTTCCCCATTGTAGTGCAGTCTTGGAGTTGGGGGGTAGTGGTAGGGGGGTGTGGGGGATGCAGGGAGCTTGCCCCCCTGCAAAAACATTTGAAAAAGTGTTTTAGGTAAGGTTTGTACAGTTAGGTTTACCTTACCTGTATGGTGCTGTTACTTCCGGGAATGCGTTCGGCATTCTGCATTTCGCTCTTTTGGTACTTTGCTGTTCTCTTTCTTCGACGTTTATGTGTTGATGAACATGTATTCATGAAAGACAGCTTTTGCGATTATAATATAGACCCTATAGTTTATATATCAGCAAAAGGCAAGTTGTTGGTCTATAGTTTTTAGGACGGCTTACATGTTCTCTCTTAAGGAGAAGAAGTATTGATTTTCTTCTTGTTAACGAGGTTGGTATCTGATCGGGATATGCATTTAAGTAATTATCACTCAAGGCATAATTGTTGTGTAACAATGTTAAGACTTTTAGCAAGAAGTTAGATATTGCATCTGGATCTGAGGTTATCCAGTTCAGAGACTTTTGTCATTTTGCTTCAGTTTCTCTGACCATTAGTTCTTGCCATTTCATATCTTGTATGTCTGAACTCTCTGCTGTTTTATTTTTCTATATTTTTCTATCCATTCAGTATCTTTCTTATGTTTCCATTCATTTTGCGTTTTTCTCAGTTCTCTATAAAACATTTTTGGGTTATCAATGAATTGTTTCTGTACTTTTCCGTTATATATACCGGTATATGCTCTAGGTGTTTCTGCCTGTGCTGATATTTTTAATTCATTATTTCCAATAATGTGTATGATAGATCCCTGTCTGTTTTGATACTATGCATTGCTTTTACCACATCTACCTTTCTAAGTGTTTTTGCTAACTGTTCTCTTTTCTATACTCTTCTAACAGTGGCACTTCTTGTCTTTGTTGCTTTATAGTTTTCTCTGCTTGATGCTTCCATAGTGGTATTGTTTTCCTTCCCTTTCTTTCCCTTATTTACCTTTGTTTTTGTGATAAGACATTATCTGTTATTAATTGGGCTGAGCAGTAATATATTCTATTTACTTCTGTTGTATCACATGAATTTCACTTAAACAGTCTTGATTACTTTGTTCATGTGTTTTGTCAGGCTTCTAACATTTTGCCACTTTTTACTTTCTGTAATGTATTTCTTTAATTGATCTTAATATCTATCCACACCAATTAAATCAAGCAGCTCTTTCATTACACCATTTGCTTATAAACTGAGATCTCATTCTTTGCTGTCTGTTTCCTGCAGACATTATATGGAGAGTTTCAGAACTTCTTCCTGTAACATATCTTCTTCAGATACATCCTTTGTCATCTCCTGCTCCTTCATATGGGAACTCATTGGCTCATCACTCCACAACACTGCCTGTGTCATAGGCTGGCACTGTTTCTTCTTCCTTCCCTTGATGTGCAACTTCATCTGAACTTTTTTTTTTACCAGTTTCTTACTGAAGGCTCAAGGAAATCATCATGTGCCAAGTCTTCTGATCCCTCCATCTGAACTTGCTTCTTCTTAGCTTGGGGACTCATTGCTCCATCATGCTGTGACATCCAGTGTTGGATTTCTACAATAAATTCTTAACTTCACAGGTAATCTATAACTTTAGTTTCTATTTCTTTAACTTCTCCATTACTAACCCTCTGTTCTGCTTTTCACTTTGTTTTCTTATTTTTTTGTATTGTGAAATTTTCCATATCTGGGCGTCTTACGTGCTGCTTTTATGTATTAATTAGTTTTGATTTCCCCGTTGCATAAATATGGCACCATATGAGATCTCTTTGTCTTTGCCATGTCCATATTTGTTCTTCAGATGTCTCCTGTTCTACCTGTTTCTCCTTTATTTGAGGGATCATTGTTTCATCATGCTGTGACATTACCTGTGTTGGATTTTATACACTAAATCCTTCACTTCACAGGCAGTCTATAGCTTCAGTTTCTATTCGTTAACTTCTACCTTACTAATCCTCTGCTCTACATTCCTCCTTTGTTTTCTTACTTTTTGCATACTGATTTTGTTTTCATATCTGGGTGCCTTTGTCTGTATTTCTCTACAAATATATTTGGTGTTATTTTTTTATTGATTAGTTTGCATCTCTCTCCTTTGCATAAATATTGCACCATATCAGAATATCAGATCACTTCTTTCTCATCTCTGTGTTTTTTTAAATATATCTTTCAAAAATCTCTTTTCTTCCTGTGAAGGTCATTCAATGTAACCACCACAGGTACACAGACCTGCAGACATGAGTATCCCTGAGATATAGGGCACCAATAATGTCACTTGCTAAGATCCACACAGAGGTTGCCACATATGTTCCATGTGATCCCAGTAACAGCGCAATGCCAACAATTGTTTTCTGGACTTCATGGTCTCACAGTGGTACTAATAGCAGGTCTAATCCTATGTGAGATCATGCATAAGCAGGTGTAGCTGCAAACTGTGCTCAGATTGCAGCCTTGCCTATCTGTTTTTTGAGCTGAAGAGCTGTCCACATCTGTGGCAAGTTGAGACAGTTACTAGCACTTTGCACCACTGCTAGCCTACTGTACAGTGGATCATTTGTCAGATGCAGCATGCTAGTTCACTGCTGTAGGCTCAGCACAAGAGGTGGAAGTGTTGTTAGTCAAACTGAAGCCACCATGATAAGGCGGTACCTTACCATGCTGTTCATCCTGTAGGATGGGCGTGATGATGCTAGAGGTTTATAGCTGTTCAGTGGGTGTAGGCCCATCCAGAAAGGACAAAGATAATTTCAGTATGCCCTGAGACTGGTAGTAAAGTTGCTTGTTGTAGTTCTGGACAGGCTTGGATTTGTCCCAGCCTCAACAGTGGTCACAATAGTAGTGGTTTGCCTTGTGGCAACAGAATGGAATGCATAACTATGTGACAGTGCTCACTCAGTAATACTTCAGCATCTTGTGGTGTGCATGAATGTGACAGCCACATTGTTGCTGACATACATGAAACACTTAACGGTGCTGGCATTCCTTTGAACCTGAAATTGTACTCTTCTTGGTGACTTTAACCTTAGCATCCTTGGGTCATCATAAAGCTGCAAACTTGAACTTTTCAAAGTATTTAATCTCATTAAACTTGTCTGTGAATCCCTAGACCCAATCCTTCCTCATCACATCACTCACTGCTTGACCTAATAATCACAGTCAACCCCTCACTTCTTTATCATATTTCTATCCACCCTCCCAACCTAAGTGGTACTTGTCCTATAAGCTTCAACACTGACCTTAATTGCAAATTGTCCCTTCCAAAACTTACTACATTTAACCATAAGTCACAAGTACACAATACCAAACTAAAAGCATATCTATACTCTCTCAACTGGCCCTATACTCTCCTCCACAGACATTAACAATGCTGGCCAGTTTTTCACCCAGCTTCTCTGAAACCTACAGGACTCATTCTTCCCTGCATAGTCACAACACTGAACAAACCCAAGACACACACTTGGCTCACTTATGAACTTAAAACCCACCTATACCTAAGAGACAAGGAATGGCACTCTTGGAAGTCTGACCTAATTCCTTCTACCATACAACACTATACCCTCCCCACAAGCACGTAGATGTCTTAAGAGCCATGATAAGAAAACACATTGATTAAATATTTTTCACTTCCCAAAACATGTCTGGGCAGAGATCAACTGGTTAACTGGTCATAAAAATCCTCCCAGCATTCACTCATCTTCCTCTCCTCTCTCATCCTCAGACTCAGTACTCACTTCTCCATCTTTGCTTTCATCAGCTCACATACTTCACTCAACCTGTCTCACCTCCCCCTTATACTCCCCTCTTCTACTTTAAAATGGATTGTAAACAAAGATATTATACCTCTTCTTAGAAACCTAAAGCTTGACTCACATAAGTGACAGACACCCCCCCATCAGCAATCATTTTATCTGTTTCACAATATGAAAGCACAATCACTTTTTGTTCAACCAAGTCATGAATGTAATGGTACCTGACATTAATATGCCTGGTTCTTGCATTAATCTTCTCACTGGTTAGCTTAATGCATCCTTGATTGTCCTCATATAAGACCGTAGTCTGGGAACACTGATTCTTCAATACCTTCAAGTAAATGCCGCAACCAAACACCTTCTTGACTGGCATAAGCAACAGAAATATATTCTGCCTGTGTAGAAGACAACACCACTGAGAGCTGTTTCTTGCTGGACCAGGGTATAGAGCCATTTCTTAATTTGAACAAATACCCACTTGTAGATTTGTATGTGTTGAGGTCACCCGCACAACCAGAGTCCACATATCATTTGAGGTTTAAGTCAACAATTGCTGACAACTTTAAACTCAAGTCTTTTGTATCTTTGAGATACCTCATAACATGTTTTATTGAATTCCAGTCTCTTTGATGTGATTTACTTACATGCCTGCAGAGAAGCAACATGGCTGCTGCAATATCTGGATGTGTAGTGGTCACAATATACAGAAGTGCCTCCACTGCTTGTCTGTAGTGCCCATTAGATGGTAGAAGATCTTCCTCTCCTTACAACTTTGGATAAGCTATTTTCATGGCCATACTCACTTCCTTAGCCTCAGCCACATTGAACTGTTGAAGAATTGAATCAGTTTTTCCCCTCTGGTTCAACAGAAAACTGCCACCCTCTTCATGCCGTATGGTAATTCCTAGGTAGTATGTCACGTCACCAAGATCTTTAGTCTCAAAGTGCTGATTGAGTACTGTTACTCACTTTGAAATGTTGTCATTCCTTTTGTAAGCAATAATCAAGTCATCCACATAGACTAACAGATGCATCCATTCAGAATCTATACATTTACAGTAGAAGCATGGATCGGTTTTGCTTCACATGAATCTTTCATCTAGCAGAACTTTTTGTTTACTTTTGAGTTCCATGCTTGAGTTGCCTGCTTAAGACCATACATGGGTTTTTGCAGTTTACAAACAAGATGCTTTTCTCCATCTCCACGTTTCAGATAACCTTGTAGCTGTGGCATGTATATCTCCATTAAGAAAAGCTGACTTCATATTGTTATGTTTCACAATCATTTTCTGTAAAACTGCCATTGTCATCAATGTTCTGAAAGTACTTTTTTTGGCAGCTGGAGTAAAAGTAGCATCATAGACATCACCAAATTTTTGTGAGCATCCTTTTGCAACTAACCTTGCCTTGAACCTACAGGCTTTTCCTTCAGTTGCATTTCACTTTAAAAACCCATTTATATTTGATTGCATGGTTACCTTGAGGTAGCTCTGAAAGCGTCCACGTCTGGTGTTCATTGAGTCATCTCTTCATCAGCAGCTCTAATCCACATTTGATTCTCATGTGGTGGTAGTTTTTCATAGGTTCATAGGTTCATAGTAGCTACTAGGCTATTGGCCCTAGGGCCTATATAAGCCTAGCCAAAAAAGTACCCTGGCTTTCACCACCCAAGAAAATTATTTTCTTGTGCTCCTGTCGAGCAGAGCCACAGAAGTGATCCCCGGGGTGAATTTCCTATTTCCCATCCAATCATCAAGATTTTTCTTGAAGAGTGCTAATGAGGAGCTCTGCTTGATATAGATAGGTAGTTTGCTCCAGAGTATGGGAATTCTCTGCGACAGGAAGTTTTTGCATTTCTTCCCATTAACCCAGGTCAACCTGAGCTGCTGTGCAAGCCATATAAGACAAATGTTTAGGTGGAATACCTTTATTGCTTCTTGTTGATTTCCTGACTGAAGTTATTTATCATTCAGCATATTCTTTATCAGTTTTTGAATTGTCTCCAGTAATTTCTATTTCTATGTAGCTTTGCTCTTGTTTTTCTTGTGACATGGATGTGAATTTTTCCTCAGACTGAACAATTTGTGTCAGTTACTGAAACCTTGAACACATAGAACTTTAATCAACAATTACACTTCTGCTGACTGTTACCTTGTTTGTGACTGGATAAAGAATTCTGTATCCTTTTTGAGACTTTCTGTAAACCACAAGTTACTGTTTAATTGGATAATTTGCTTAAATCAGTTTACTTGTTTTCTATTGTTATATAAAAATTGTGCTTTATTCATTTGCTTTTACTGTATGTGTGCTTCTTCCTACTTTATTACTTTATTTTGCTTTTGTTGCTTGTTCTTAAAAGTACTTAATTGCATTTATTCTGCTGCATTACTGCTTGTTAGTTGCCTGATTAAATTGTAACTGTTATTCTAATCCCTTGGTTTAAGCACTTGGGCTTCAGACCAGTTATTTTACATTAAGAAGGTTTGTGGTCTGCACTGTTGTGGCAGAACAGGTAGCTTACATCCTTCTAAGTTGGGAGTTGCTGATTGAAGGCTTAGTGTCTTTTATTCTAAAATTGTAATAATTCTGGTTTAAACACTTGGGCTTCGGGCCAGTTATTTTACATTAAGAAGGTGTGCCCTGCACTCTTGTGGGAGAAGAGGGTAGATTCTGCCCTTCTGAGCTGGGAGTTTCTGGTTAAAGGCATATTGTGCCTGCTTATTTGAACTGTTTCTTTCTGAAATTGGTACGCCTTGTTTGGTGTAGCATAGATTAAATTCACATCTGCTGAATCTAGCTTTGGTTGTATAACTTGAGCACTAATCCAGAGCATCTTTATTTGGTGAAGGTTCCCCTGCACCCTAGTGGCAGGAGTGTGCAGTTAGACTTTGTCTGATTGAAAACTGCTGGAACGGGGCTCAGTTTTTAGCTTTTTATTGGTTAATTGGTTAATTTGTTTAAATCAGTTTGCTCATTTGCTACTGTTATATAAAAAAAAAAAACTTTTAGCAAGGGTTAAACTATTCCTGGCGCCATAAAGTCTGCTCTTTAAATTTTCCCTTAGAACTTGCCAGTTTTTAGTTTTAGCACTCAAATCTGTTTCTCTGAGCTTAGCACTTGTTCAGAACTCATTGTAAGCACTAAATAAGCTACAAATTACTACAGCACTCAACTTTCCGCACTTGTCTAGAGGAAAACAGTTTTTAGTATTTAATAAATAAACACCTATCCAGGCATGTCTAAAGGTCAGCTCCCGGTGTTTTTTCATATCTATCTGATGAATCTGGGTACCTTGGGGCAATGCAGCAATTGCCTCATGTACACAGACAACCCTCTCCTCCTACCACCCAACACTACAACCTGTGAGAGATGCACTTATATAGCCAAACTGGAAGCAAAGTTATCTTCACCCAAGACTGAACTAGACAGTCAAGAGGAAAAGGTAAACACTTGCACCACACCACACTCATCACATAGTCCCTCAAAACCTACACCACCAAAACAGACACATAGAAACATGAAACACACACTTACATTCACGGAGGCTCTCATTAAAAACCTGCTCAAGCAACAGAGACCTCCAAAGCAGAAATGCAAGCAACCTCCACCCCCCAACACAACCCAAATGACACATAGCCCACAAACTCAGTGTGCCACTTAACCATAGCCCATAAGGCATAACAACATATGCAACTCTCTAGTCATAGGTGACTCTATAGTCAGGCACACTGTTGTTCCACTCACCAAGCTAAACAAGGAGAAAGTTACTGTCAACTGTCTGTCAGGTGCAAGGATCCGCCACATAATGCACACACTCAGGTCACTCCACAACAAGTACAGATATGACTCTGTCATTGTCCATGATGGTGTGAATGACCTGAGATGTATCTCCCTGGACTACATGAAAAGAGACATGGAGGAGCTTTCTGATCTTGTAGCCCAGGCAGGTATGACGCTAGCCCTGAGTAGCATCCCACAATCAACCAGAATGATACCACAGTACAAGGACAAAATGACTGACTTCAGCAATTGGCTAAGCTTCTGGTGTCATTCTAAGGGGATCCAGTATCTGTCTGCCTAGGATGACATGATCAACAGACCACAATGCTTTGCCAGAGATGGCTTGCACCTGTCGCCCTTGGGATTCCGGATACTGGCTAAGGCACTTGCCACCCCTATAGTGTATTTTTTAGGCAAAGGTTCAAATGACAAACTCACCACCATAACAGGTAAAAATCTGAGGATAATGCCACTCAATGCTAGAAGACTAAACCTCAAAATGCATTCACTTGAGGCACTACTTAAAATGGAGAACATCAACATCTGTGCAGTGACAGAGACCTGGTTCAAGGCTCCAGAGAGCACCCCTGCATTACCAGGCTATAATTCATACCACACCATTTGGCCACCTAACCTGGACTGAAACACTAAAGGCGGAGGCGTGTCCATATTCCTTAAGGATATCCACACTTCCATGCTAGTTGCTCAGCATAATGCATCCGAGATTCTCCAGGTGCAACTAACTCTGGGCAAGACCACAATCCAAATTGTAACTTGCTGCAGATCCCCCACCATGCCCCAGGATTCCCACTCCTCATTTCTTGATACACTGCAAAATATTAGGGTGCAACCCAACACCCTCATAATGGGCGATTTCAACTACCCCACCATTAACTGGAAAAACTACTCATGTACCAACTCTTTTGATCAACGTTTTCTGGAATTCATAAATTCCAACACCATGGATCAACTTATCCGCACCCCCACCAGTGGCAGAAAATTCCTAGACCTGGTCATTACCAACATGGGCAACTGGAGTTCACACCAGAGGTCAATTCCTCGTTGGTCAGATCATACCACAAGCTAATCACCCTAGACATCCACATCCCCCCCCCCAATTAGGGAAACCACCGTAAAAAATTTCTCCAAAGCCAACTTCATGCTTCTTAAGACAGAAGTGTCAAACTTCACGACACCCATGCAGACGGACAAGAGGTAGGACTGCTGAATCATACACAAATGCACTTTATAAGCACTTACACAAGTGCACAGATCATGCTATCCCTAACAGAACCAAGATGCTATCTTCCAAATAAAGGAAACCAATCTGGTGGTCCACTGCCATAAATAAACTCTACAACAGAAGAAAAAAACTGTTGCAAAAAAGAGTAAAATCCCATGATTGGAGGAACTCCCTGGTCAGCCACAGTAAGAAGCTGAGATACCTCATAAAATCCTCCAAAGCTAGTTATGAAAACAACATCGCCACTGATTCGAAAGACAGCCACAAATCATTCTATAGCTATGTCAAGAATGTCAATGGCAACACTCAGATCTGCTCTGAGTTACAGCACAATGGCACTAAATATACAAAACCAACTGATATTGCCAACATCCTGGCAGATAGGTTCAGTGCTAACTTTACCCCTCTTTCACCACAAAGGGCCCATCTCTATACCAGAAGAATGCAAAGTTCCTGTAATCACGGCTGCACAGGTAAAAACCACACTCTCCAAAGCCAAGAATACAGCATCCAAGGGACCTGACAACATCCCAGGCTGCGTTCTACATGAACTACAGTATGAACTGGCACCCCACCTAAGCACTAAGTTCAATCATAGCCTCACCTCAGGCTTTGTGCCCACTGAATGGCGCACAGCAACAGTTATCCCACTGCACAAAGGGGGATCCACCATGTACCCCAGGAACTACTGCCCCATTAGCCTAACAAGCCTGGTCTGCAAGGCCATGGAACATATCATCATGCAACTTATAAACAAAGACAATGGTAATCTCCAAACTCTGGACCTCACCCAGTTTGGGTTTGTAAAAGGCAGATCATGTCTCCAAAACCTGATAGACTTCTTTGAAGCAGTCGCCAAAGCTATAGATTAGGGTAAGGTGGTTCACACAGCCTATCTAGATCTCAACAAGGCTTTTGACACCACCCCCTACTCTAGAATTATAGATAAACTCACTTAACTAGGTATAAATCCCTATGTCACAAGATGGGTTGCCAATTGGGCTCACTAACAGAACCCACACTGTGAAAGCAGCAGACACCAAATCTGACTTCAGACCAGTGACAATTGGAATACACAGGGTTCAGTCCTGGGTCCTCTCCTGTTTGGTATCTACTTTTCTGAAGTACAGGCTAACACAAAAAGTCTTTGGCTAATGAAGTTCACAGATGACTGAAAACTAGGAGCCATAATCAAAACTCCTAACAATGTGGACATCCTACAAAAGGGCCTCATTGAGATAGATGCCTGGTGTCAAAGCCATGGCCTCAAGCTCAATGCCAAAAAGTGCGTTGTCATCCTCTTTGGTAAAAACTCTGTACCCATGAGCTACCACATAAGCAGTAGTCTACTTAACACCAAAAGTGTGATGACACCTTCGGACACAGGTGGACAATAGTCTCTCCTTTGATAATTATATCACCATAGTAGTCAGGAAATCCTTCTACGTGGCACATCTCATCACAAAAGGTTTCTCATCCAGGAAAAAAAGAGGTCATTGTTCCCCTCTACTCATCACTCATTAGACCCATTATAGAGTACACCGCCCCTTTTGCTATGTACCTCACAAGACATCTACAACAACTGAAAAGGCCGCAGAAATACCTCACAAAGAGGATTACTGGTCCCAAACAGATGCCCTACACAGACCATCTCAAAAAACTTCAGCTTTACTCTGTCACATATCGCCTACTCAGAGGCCATCTCTGCATAACATACAAAGCTAAGTCAAACCCTGAGCTGTTGGACATGCTCCAGTTAAAGAAATCCCAATCCCTCCGAGCCACATACTCTAGGGACCTAAACCTTGTCACCACAATGAACAGAACATGCTGGAGGGATAGATTCATGTCCCAGAGACTTTCCATACTCTGTAACAAACTACCTATCTATATCAAACAAAGCTCCTCATTAGCACTCTTCAAGAAAAATCTTGATGATTGAATATAAAATAGGAATTTCCCCCCGGGGATCACCTCTGTGGCTCTGCTCAACAGGGGCACAGGAAAATAATTTTCTTGGGTGGCAAAACCAGGATACCTTTTTGGCTAGTCTTATATAGGCCCTAGGGCCAATAGCCTAGTACCTACCTATGAACCTATGAACTTTCTTTTGCACATGGATCCCATTTTGTACATTTTTCCTTTGGAATGTGCACATGGTTTCACTTCCAAAAATGTTAATATGTCTCAGATCTGGTTTCTTTCTGTTCCACAGTTCATATTGACTTTCTGTTGTTTTTCCTGGAAAGCGATTTTGGAGATAGCATGCAGTCATGATAGCCTCTGCACAGTATGTGGTTGGAATATCAGCATCAAAAAGCATGCTCCTTCTATTCTCACAGAGAGTCTGATTGATTTTTTCTGCAAATCCATTTTGTTCTGAGTTATATGTTACAGTGGTCTGGAACATAATTCCTTGTTTTCTGAGAATGGCTTGTGTTGTGCCACTTGTATATTCAGACCCGCTGTCTGTATTTAGCACTCTGTGCATTCTGCCAAAGTTATTACTTACTTGAGCTAGATACTGTTCCAACATCACTGGCACTTCACAGGTACAATGTGGTGTATCTGGAGTAATCATTAATGAAACTAAGAAAATACCTCTTATTTCCTCGAGTCATGGTTTTCATTGGACTGCAAAGATCTGAATGAGTTAAGTCCAGTTGTTTTGAGCTCTGCTGCTCCTCTGCTTTGGAAAAGGCTTTCTAGTCATTTTTTCCCTTAATGCACCTGGTACATTTCATTATATGTCCACACTGGCTAATTTGTACACCACTTGCATAGTTACCCTCAACTGCTTTCTTTATTGTGTCAGGATTTCTGTGCACAAGACATCTGTGCCAACTGTCAATGCAGTTTGAATGTTTTTCCTCTTTAGTTGTATTAACCATTTCACTGCAGTCCAGCTGATACAGTTCATCTGTGATTTTGGCCTTTGCGGGTAAGAAATCCCCTTTAGTGATGACACAACAGTCACCTTGGAACATCACTACATTGTCTTGGTTTGTAAGCTTCTTTCCTAGCAATTGGTTACTTTCAAGATCAGGCACATACAGAACATTTCTCACATGTCTTTCTGGTCATATTCTAAGATATAGGATAGTAAATAAAACCATCTCCCATTCCTTCTGACATTATTACCTGCCCATTAGCTGTGATGATTTTTTTCTGTTTTGCTTTGATCAAGTTGAGTGAAGAAATGTCTGTCACTGATCATGTGACTTGCAGCCCATGAGTCAACACATCATGCCCGCACAGATGACGTGCTGCGTTTGGACTCAAATGCATTCTTATTGTCTGAAGTGGCATCTGCTTCTTCCTTGACATTTTTAGCTTGTCTTTGCATTCTACCTTTCCATATTGTGCTATCTGCTGTTAATTATCCTGGTTCTTTACACACAAAACATGTACATGTTTCTGGCTGCATATTACTATTTTTGTTTCTGTTTTTCATCTTTAAAGTAGCCTCTGTACTGGACATACTTTCACTGTTTATGCTTTCTGTCTTACGGTTGTATTCATTCACAAGCTTGCTTTCAACTCTAATGTCAGTTTCTCATCTGAATGTGTGCCAAGTGCTGTAAGACATGTCTCATAAATTTCAAGTAGACCACTAAGTAAAATTGCTGCAATGTGAAAGTCTTTTTTATCCTCCCCAATACCTCTTGGCTTTCAACCATTTCTAATGTTTGCCTTTGTTATGGCCCACCACTGGAAAAGTAATCAAGGAGCCTCAATCCTCACCACTGGCAACAGTGGGGGACATTCACTGAAAAGATGACAAGTACACACACAGTATTTCCAGATGCAGCTCTCTGCATCAAGTGCAATTTCCATTAAGAGTACACAGAGACCACTATCAGTCCGAGGCTGGTTTTTCCCTCTTCCTCCAAATCCACAATAAGACACCCCACTGGCACAGCTACAGCATTGAGTCCTTATTCAGGGTTCCAAGCCAAGTCCTACAACATTCTCTCTGTCCAACCAGTGCTTCATGTTCCTGCCCAAGTAGCTGACACATACACGCACTTTTGGAGATTTGTTTTACACACACACACACACACACACACACACACACACACACACACACACACACACACACACACACACACACACGGACCTGGGAAAGGCTGGCACAGGTTTACTAGCTATGCCTCCTTCTGCCCAGACTATAAGGTAGTTACCACTGCATCAGAACATCTTATCAGGTACTTTAAGGCCCTTAACAAAGGGTGTCCAATTTTACTGTGTAATATTAATACTAGTATAAATGGCAGTTTGACCAAGAGCAAGGTTCTTAGGAGTGGCCCACACAGTGTCACCAAATAAATATTCAAGTACTCTCAAAACTTAAATATCTCTACACAGATCAGCCACAATTAAAGGTTTAAATATATTTAATAATAAATAATAAAAGAACAAGACAATACTAAATATGTATTCACAGTGACATCAAAGTTCAAAACCACAGGAAATATTTAAAATAACATTGCAGCACAGGTTCACACAAATAAAGAAAAACATCTAAACTAAGCTTTACTATATTCTTGACTGAATCTAAGAGAATTATACTATTCCCTAGAAACTTACTTCATTAGAGCAAGGCAGATGTGTGGTGAATGGGTCATATTGTTGTCAGGTCCAAGACAGAATGCAGAAAGCTCTGTCTCACTAACAGACTTCTCAAATTATTATCTAAAATATTACTGCTGGGATAGCATGCAGAATGACATAATTTCTTATCATCTAACTTCTAGCTCTCATGCAAACTTACCACTGCTGGAAGCTGACAGTATTTAGCATCTACCTGTAACAATATACAGACAAGAGCTTTTGCTCAGATCTTTGGCAGATGCTGGAAGTCAGAAAACAATTGCATTCCTTTATGCTTCAAAAGTAGCATTTAGTTCATGTCAAGGACAATAGAGAAAACTTCCTAGTACAGACTTTGTGTCTCTAGCTACATTGAAAACTTGAGAGGCAGCCTCTTTATTGCATAGCCCATAAAGTAATTTAATTTCAGGTATTTTTCTAAAGCTTGCTAGACTGAGGTTAACCCTCAAGTTTCCTCTATTAAGTATATACAGTTAAACAGTTACAGTAATGCAGGTACATTTCTGTTCTCTTCCAGTAGGGCACACTGTGGTTACCTTTCAAAATCAGCACTCTACAAATAACTTTTTAACACACACGTCTGTACAAGCAGTTTCATATACACATGACATACAATTCTAATACATTTGTAACACGAGCATCTTGTATAAATCATTTCAATATTCACCAATGACATATAATTATTTACAAAATTCTAGATAGCTGTACTGGCAGTATCTCCTTTTGTCACAGCCTTATATAATCCTGCAGATCTTAGTCTTTCATCAGCTTGGTCTGATATAGTTTTCTAATTAAATAGAGTTTATTGCTGAGATTAGCTCTTTCATGTACCTTTTGCAGTTCCTCCCACATTTTTTTAGCAGTTTCACAGTTGCATATAATTATAATGTGATCATCATCTATGAAAAGGGAGAGTGTGCTTTCAGCTTTTTGATCCTTTTCTGTCCACTCATCCATGGTTTCTGCTGGTCTGTCTTCATTTCCACATTTCCATGTACCTTCTCTTATTAGAAACATTTTCATTTCCAAGACTGGTAGTTCTGCTTTGTCAGATTCTCTACTGAAAGCATTGTTGAAAAACTGTAACCATTGTTGCTGGTTTTCTCCTTACTTTATCATGCACTTATTTGCTGTAGCTGGTTGTATCTGGGTGCCAGGGTGTCTAGGTCTCTGGGACCATAACATGTTAGAAAAACTTAATAAAAATCAAAGCCACAAATAAACTAAAAACAGCCAGGAAAGAAAGACGAGATCCATGAAATCCTGTTATTTAGCGCTTTCGTTTTTTAATAAAAACTTCTTCAGAATAAACATACATAATGAACTAAACCCTTTTTATACAAATACAAGCCTTCATAATTAATGACATAATAATGAAATTACTTAAATTGAATTCAATTACTACTGGAATGTATTCAATATTAATAAAGAATTTTTGGATATTGTGGGAATAAAACCTAATATTGTTTACAAGAAGGACATTACTATAAAAAACATGGTAGAGAGGGTACAAGAGATTCACTCTGGGCCCAAGGGAATGTTTAAATGTGTTTTTTGTCTGCAGTGTAAACATATTCTAGAAGGGACAGAGTTGTTTATCCCAAATTATGGCAAATATATATACAAGAAAAAATTTACCTGTAACAGCAAGGCTGTTGTTTATATAGGGACATGCACACAATGTCCTTGTTTTTATATTGGGAAGACTATTAATGCTCTTAGGAGCAGAATGTATCAACATTCCTATGATATTAAAAAACAAGATTTAAAAAATATTCTGGCAGTGCACATTATTAATAATGAGGGACATGATTTTAGATTTTCAGTATTAGAACAAGTTACAGTTGGAGATAGAGGTGGTCCTCTTAATGATTTTTTGGAAAATAGGGAACTAAGATGGCAGTTAAAAACTAATGCAACATCATTTCCATGTTTAAACATGAATACATCTATCTGTTCCACTCTCAGATTAAAATCTGAAGGTTATTTTCGAATAAAAGTATAATAAATTAAGGATTTTTATGGTTTGAACAAAATACAGTGTATTTTCTATGGTTTTTTATTGTAATATGGTTTAAAACAATGTATTTAATGTTTTAGATATCTCAATGGGGCTGTAGTAATTGAATTCAATTTAAGTAATTTCATTATTATGTCATTAATTATGAAGGCGTGCATTTGTATAAAAAGGGTTTAGTTCATTATGTATGTGTATTCTGAAGAAGTTTTTATTAAAAAACGAAAGCGCTAAATAACAGCATTTCGTGGATCTCGTCTTTCTTTCCTGGCTGTTGTTAGAAAAACTTCCAGATACAGCAAATAGATGCTTACTGCAGTCTAAACTGAGGTATGTTTCTTTCTTTCTTTCTTTCTTTTTGAAAGTCATGAAACACACTGCATAGGAAATTGGAAATTACATCAAGCATATTACCATAAGTGTCCACCAGAAAACACTGTCATCTTGTGGCTAAACGTATTACACATAAATGAAATTTATTATACACACAGAATATAAACAACAAGTGACTGACTTTAATAACTGGATAAGTTTCTGGTGTCATTCTAACTGGTTGTGAAATATGTCAGCATGGAAAGCGATAGTCAACAGACCAAGCTGGTTTGCCAGGGATGGTCTGCACCTCTCCCCTCTAGGGTTTTGTATATTCGCTAAAACATTGTCTTCGCCAGTACTGCCTTTGTTTAGGCAGTGCCAAACTGAATGTACTTCTGACATAGCAAATCAAAACCAAGAAAATCTAAATATGTTGCTACTCAATGCTAGGAGTCTAGAAAAAAACTACACTCCCTACAAGTTCTCCTCACCTTACAGAATGCAGAGATTCCTGGATTTTGTAAATTCAAACTCCCTGGACCAGATGGTCAATACACCGACAAGGGGTACAAACATACTGGATCTTGTCCTCAGTAATATGGGAGAGTGCTGCACATCCCTTAGTGTAATATCTTCTCTAGTAAGATCAGAGCACAAAATGGCCTCATTTGATGGAACAATAAAAGCTGATATCCCAGCTAACCTTGGAATTTTCAAGAAATACTTGAAGGCTGACTTTCTGCTATTACATAATAACCTGTCACAAATTCAAGACCCAATAAACCCTAAAAACACTGCTGCCTACGTGGACCTGTTTACAGAAACCATATACAAGCATGTTAATAGCTGCATAGAGGCAACTGCATCTACCAGGAAAAAGTACAGAACTAACTAAAAAAACAAACCACCCTGGTAGAATTACAACATCAATAGGCTATATAACTGAAGGAAGAAAATCATTGAAAACTTAGGAGGTGTAGCACCCAGCAAGATAAAAGAACTCTCATCAAACTAAATTAGCAACACAGAAGTCAAATAAAGTTTACTAATGCTAAATTTGAGGTACATTTTGTCTCTCATAACAAGGACAACCACAAACCCTTATTTAGCTATGTCTGCAAACTCAAAGACAATACACAATTAGTTGCTGAGCACATTGTTAATGAAGTCACCTATACTGAACAAGAAGATATAACAAACCTGCTTGTCAAGTTTACCCCACTCTGAGCCCCTCAATCTTCCCTCAGGAAATACCATCAAATATAACTCCCCCTACTATCACTAGGGAACAGGTCCTTAATGCTCTCTCTAAGGACAAGAGGACTGCATCAATGGGCCCAGGTAATTGCCAGGATGCCTCCTAAATATCAGGAAAACATAACATATCAGGCCCTTTGAAATTTCTATATAGTGGTAGCCTCAAAGCAGGTTTCATGCCTCACAAATGGAGAACAGCAGCAATCTTCCCTCTGCACAAAGGTGGGCCATTTACACACCCTGGAAACTACAGACTCATAAGTCTCACTAGTCTTGCTATGGAAAAAATTATCATGGAAATGACTGATAATGATATAGGAAATCTCCAGATACTGGAATTAACCTAATTTGGTTTCTTCAAGGGCAGGTCATGCCTACTCAACCTCATGTACTTCTTTGAAAACATCAGCAAAGCAAAGGATGCGGGTAAAATTATTTACACTGCCTACCTTGACTTGGCCAAGGCATTTGATACAATTCCCCACTCAAGCATTGTTGACAAACTCAAGCAGTTAGGTATAGATCCATATGTCACTCAGTGGATAGCCAGCTTGTTCACAGACAGCACCCATGAAGTTAAAATTGGGGAGTCCACCTGTACAAAGGGACCAGTCAAAAATGCAGTCCCTGATCGACCTCTTGCATATCTACAAACAAAATTAAAAAATACCCATTCTAAAGACTTAAACCCTGCCTGTGATATAAATCGGACTTGCTGTTGAGACAAGTATGTCTTCCAGAGACTAACCCTTCTGTGGAGCAGGGTCCCTATCCAGGTGAAACAGAGTTCCTCCCTAACCCAATTCAAGTGAAACTTGGAAAATTGGATGGGGAATAAGACAGTCACCCCCACTTTGGCACCTATTTCTCTCTAATAGACACAGGCAGCCTGTATATGGTGTATTTCCCAGACCCCCTTTTAAATGTTTCATGTCCCAAACCCTGCATACACTTATCAAGTGTACCAGAGCTTATCAGATATTTGGAATACATGGTTAAGCTTAAAAAGGCTCTTGTGGCCACTAGCCAGGACACACCTAAAACTATTACTTAACTCCTCAAAAACAAAAACTATGCTTTAAAGAACCTCCAATAAATGTTAAAAGAACCCCAACTCACTTCTTACTCCTGGCAACCTTATTGATGCCATTGAGCAGGTTAACACCCTCAGATACATACTGTAGGAATCTGGCTGTATCCTGCAGTTAACCTCCACTGACATCTCAAAACCACTCAGAAAAATATAAACTCCCTACTCTTCTGGGCCAATAAAATCTCCTCTTTTCTCTCCTAACCAACAAGAAATTATATTGACGGTGGGATTCTTGTAGAGCAGATTGAGTACTGCCTACCTCTTGTAGAATCTGCCTCACAAAAAAACTCTACCACTATCCAAACAATCTCTAACTCCATTTGTTGCTTTATTACACTTTTCCCGAGCTATGAACACCACTGCCTTACACTAGTCAAAGCCAACTAGCTGCTGGTTGAGCAATAAACCAATCTAATCCTTGGTTCCCAACTTTTCTGGATCCTGAAAGAAAACTCCTTCTCTTCTCTATCCTTTAGCTTACTTAGACCGCCTCCATCATATAACCCTAGACTCATAGCCACTCAGGTCCTCTCTTACAAGCACCCAAAACCAGACATCAGTGCTCTAACCCCTCCCTTTCTATCCTTAGTTCTGAACTATGGATGGATCTCCCCTCACATCTTAAAGATTTCTCTAACTGTTCCTTCTTTTGGACACAAGTTAAAGAGCATTTGACAGCACAAACTGCTTGTAAATGTTCTGCGTCAGGTCACATACCCTAGTCTCCCTAATCTCTGACACATACTGCCTATCATTTTCATTATAGCATCTGATCTCTAATCCTAACATGTTACTACTGAAACTGATATAAATATTGTATATAGTGATTTCTGCTAACCACCTTTTTAGATCATCGTGTCTATTGTATATTCACTATTCCTTAGTTGTTAATGTTCCCTTTTATTGTATAAATTATTTTTATTGTTCTACTTGATTTGTGCTCATATTCTTGGCTGAGACTGAAATCAGTCCAGTGGGATCAGTGCTCTACAGCAGTTAATAAATTGTATAAATAAATAAATAATCTATGGAGAACATAGGCAGTGGACAGTATGAGCTCACTGGTGTCGGTCAAGACAAGGTTATACAGGTCATGCATTAAGACAGCTAACCTGGCTAGTCTCCATGAAAGATATACTACTCGAGGATACATGTGGAAATAATGTCTACTCCTCCTGGATGATTGTCTTCTCGACATCTCCATGCAGTTATGCTAGGAATAACTGTTTTTGTTGAGTATTGTAGAATGGGAAGAAATACCTCTGATCACTGTCTTCTATACTTTTATGCCATATGCTTTCTGTGAGCCCTATCTTATCATGTTGTTTGCATGCTTCCAAAGTTGCTGGATTGTACAGATACTGATGATGGCAATTTTTTAGCACACAGTCTCATAGAGGATAGGGGTACCCACTCTTCCTAACAGTCATGACTAATGCGCCTTAGTGCCTACTGTAAGACATCATTCTCTGTAGTCTATCACATTTGGAGGATAGGTGTACAGATACCGAAATGAAGAATGCAGTGTTGGAAGGTTTTTGCTTTGGTACTCAAAGGTAACAATGACAAAATAAAAGGACCATGGCTCACTAGAACATTACTGAGTTAGACAAGAATGCATAAACCATGAGGGTCAAATATGTTCTTCATATAGGGGTCAAACAGTATTTACTCTGATATTTATAGACATTGGATGAACTGTGTATTAATATCTAAAAGAAAAAACTTCCATCATAGGTAGCACCAAATGTAATAAGAACCAATTTAGTGATCCCATCTTCGTCTATTGAGGGGCTTAATCACAATACAAACACAAGTAAAACCAGTCTATTTAAGTTCTTACTTATCAAATGAGTATGTCACATGTGCAATTAAATTATAAAAGCATGCATTTACAACATTAAAAAACATGTATAGCCTGTAATTAATTTCCTACTTAGTCATATAAAAACAGGAGCAGATAGAACAACTTGCTGTATAAACTATGGCTGTAGAATTACAGGTATAATAATCTTTCATTGGTATAGTTCTAAGTGATTTAAATCGATAAATGGACCCTTAGAAATAAATATACAAACTCAACACAAACCATATTATAAGTACCATTTATTTTGTGAGTTAAGGGTAAGGCTACTATAGTAATATTCTTCTTTAACATGTTCTGCAAGATATTGCTCTTTTAATAAGTAAACATTGGTTTGTCCCCTACTATAAAATTAAGTTCATGATTTCCTTGTGTAATTTATCATTTATCCCAAATGACACATTTTATACTATTAACTATCTGGGGTCATGTCTGGAAAAAAGTTGTTATTATCTAACAAATAAAAAAAACACTTTACATAAAATTGGAGGAAATCTGTCAAATCTTTTTGCCAAATCTTCACCGGCCACACCTTTTAAATACTCTAGTTCTTAAGCTCTATCCTTAAACATAGACACAATAAAATTCAGTTTCATCTCATTCTTTATTAACACTGAAGCCCAAATTGTTTAGCCATGAGATATATTCTTCTTCATAAAAATAAATTGGTTACTTTTGAAGTGCAAATAGTTATTAACAAAAGTATTTTCTCTGAATAACTGAGTTTCAAAATATTTCTTATGAATACAAAATTAACTTTCTGTCCAACTGAACAAATAGGAATTTTAGTTGTGTTACTATTTAAAGACTGCTGAAACAGTGTCTTGCTATAATTATACCATTTGTGGTGATCTTCTCAGAGAGGAGCGTGTTGTAATTACAGCTCTCTCTAAAATGTTCCATCACTATTGTAAGTTACAGAATTCTCAGCATTAGCCAAATAATTACATAAGCAGGAGAGGGTGGATAGTTGGTTCCATTACAATGTGCTAACATATATCTGACAATCTTCTTTTGTGGTTTATTACAGTTTTAATCATTTAGTCTACTAAAATAAAGACTGCTTTATTTTCTGCATATACATTGCAGTAGCTGAATGATAATGTAATGAAATTTCAAGAATGTGAAGATCATTGTTTAGCTTAGAAATAAACATATCATTATATTTAACAATAACACTGGGATTTCTGTAACTTCTAATGTTTAAGCAGTCAGGAAATAGGCAAAGGTGTATACAGTAGACAGTTGTAGTACCCAAACCATCAATTACAACAGCATAATTCAGAGATAATAAGGAAGAGTGAAAAGCAGTCAGTGACTGAGCAACAGTTAACAGGGCTATATTAGACTATTGAAAATTCAGTTCAGTGAATAGCATTTTCATTGCACTTACATCGAACATGTCGTTCATTGAGCTGTTCAAACGAGATCGCAGTGCAGTGAAGATCAGAAAGCTTGCCTTTTCCTCGCTATAGTGCGATCTCAGAGTTGGTATATGTAATTAGCGGTAGGTGGCCCCCACAAGATCAGAATTCGATGAACAGCATTTCCGATGAAATGCGATTCATTTAAGTGAGTTTTTGTTGAGTTAATATAGACCGACAGTTAACTATATGGTCCAACAAGGACATCAATTTTATCCTTACTAATGAAAAATTTCTTGTAGAGTCAATGAATGTTTAAAATTAGGATTTCTCATTTATACTCAGCCAGCATACATATTTAGCTAAGACCTTAGCTAAGGACAAATTATTTGCTAGAAAATTAAAGTTGCAATACATAGTGAGCAGTGAAGACTATTTGAAACTGAGTTTAAAAGGGCCTCTTTATATAACTTCCCACTAATGCCTATGTTACAGGTTTTTCAGGAAGCCTGTGGAAAAAAATGCCTCTAGAGCATTAGGTAATAAAGTTTAGGGACATTATTGTACTTTGAATAATGCTAAAAGAAAGCATTAAAGGAAATGGAAAATAACAGTGACCTAAAGTTAATGAAGGCTGACAAATAAGGGAGGTATGCAATAATGTACCAACAGAATTGCATTAAAGCTACTGAAAATAAAATGTATTTATAAGAAAAAATACATATTTATGTTCTTGATGGCCATAATGAAATATAGTTGTTTGATGTACATAAAATAAATTTACATTAAATACGTTTTGACTGATTTAGTGGTACAAGGTTATAGAAAATGTTTACTTTATGAATTCATGATAAATGACGACAATCCCAAAACTGGTGTACTTTTTGGTATAACTAAAATTTGTAAAAATGTTTCCTCCTTGTAGACTAGTTGTATCAGTCCCTAAGAGTCTAACTGAAGGCACTGGTTTATTTATTGACTGTGTATTGAATTTGTTAGTACATAAAATATCTGGTCTTTTTAAGGATTCCTGTGATTTTTTTTCTTTTTGATGAACTCAAGAATTTTAATCAGTTCTTATGACACTAATTCATTGTTTATATGTAATCCTGTGGAAAAAGGGTAAGAATTTATAAGATCTTAATTTGATTCACAATAGCACTTTTCTATTGATTTTATCAACACATTTCTACTGTTAGAATTAGTACTAGATATATGTTTCTCATAGCTAATTGTATATATTATAAACAGGTGGAAAGCACAGTGATGGTTATTATTACCCCAATTTATGCTAATTTAGCCTTAGGTTGGAGGGACAAATTTATCCCCTAATAATTGTTTGTTTCAGCATGTTGTTTTCTGAAAGAGGTTTGGGGATGACCCCTTTTTATTTGGAGTGGCACAAGGTGTTACTGTGAACAGTATATAAAACCTTTAAATAATACCACAACATTTTCAAAAATTTCCATTGGGTTATTCAGACAGAAAGTTAATTAGACATAGATTAGATATGTATGTATTAAAATATGACAAAGATTTAAACATAAATAGAATACATCAATATAGTTAAAGCCATTTGTCTAGAAATAGCCATAGATACTTATAAAATGTACCATTTTCAATAATTTGCAAATTATACAAGGAAATTGTGAATTATTTCTTTAACAGGTTACAGACCAATATTTATTTATCAAAAAATAATAGTTTGTAAAACATTTTACATAAACTAATTACAACAGTAGTCTTACATTTAACTGACAAACAAAGGGTACTTATATATATATATATATATATATATATATATATATATATATATATATATATATATATATATACATACATACATATATATATATATATATATATATATATATATATATATATATATTTGCATGTGTACACAGGGAGAGGGGGGAGAGAAATCTTTAAGGGTCATTTGCGTATATCCTATGAGCCTCCATTCCAGAAGGTTTAAGATATTACACCATGAAGACACTTGCTTGTGTGTAGTTTTTAACTGAAGAGTTTGTCTGTGTGACCTTTCCCCCTTTAGTTTGGATGTTAATTATAATATATTGTAGGCACCTTAATGTATATGGAAATCAGGTTTGATTTTAAACACTGTGTTGCTAAAGAATAGACAAGAACTCTACTTATTCTGTACTAACAGGGTTAAAATAAAGGCCAAAGCACAACATGTTTACAGCTAGTGGGGCTTAGTTGTATTGATCTAAATGTACCTATAAATGCAATTTCATGGGCATTCAAAAGTAATTTAGCTGAAAAACTGATATGTCCTTGGAGGTCATTTGCATATAGCCCGTGGGCCTCCACTTCAGATGGTTTACTGTATTACACAGTGAGGACTCTTACTTGATTGGGTCATTGCATTTTTTACTGAATGGTTTCTTTGTATGACCATTTTACTATTTGTTTTTTGATGTAGACTTGAAGGAAAGGATATCAGGCATTTCATAAAATCTGTCCTTATCAGAGGATAGCTGTATTCTCCATTTCTGCTGTAACACTGATGAGCCTTTGCTAATGACAAAGGGATTTGAGCTTTTGAATCTGCTACAACTAAACAATAATAAAGTTAAATATTTCAAAATATTAATGATTGAGGTAAAATGCTTTAAATGCGTTCACATTACCCAGAAATATTATCATAATGATTGCTCTCAGCAATTTTTTTTTATCTCAGTGTGTTTATGTATGTTTAGTTATTAATATTATAGTATAATATTATATGAAAATACATATTCCATTTTCTCAGTTTAAGTGTAATGCCAACAACTCCTAAATGAATATTTGAATGCCAGGGATCTCAGAGCACTCTAACTGTGTTATTTTATATAACAGAGGTGGCAGTATTAGCCCTAGCTTTAGAAAGAGTACCTCTGAAAATGTTGTGATTCAGTAACTGCTAGACATTGCATGGTATCAGAGGTGCAAAAGATGTGCTAGACCCTAATTATGCTTGCTATCCATTAATGACTGAAGAATATAATTTTCTTATTCTTGGTTTTCCTATCTGAGTACTTCATTACAGTAATACCTAAGACTTGTTAAAAAAGTAAAGAAAATATTACATGTGGTAAAGGTTTTCCTTACTGTATGCCAGGTAATCAACTCACAGTTATTTACTGGTTCTATTTGGAGTTACAAAATGAACTGCACACTTAGTTTATTAGATTACTATATAATCAGATAGCTTAGTTAATTTTCAATAGACAAATTAAATTTGCAACCGTAAATGCTTTTTTGCTTTCTGTAGTGTCTAATAAAAGCTTACTGAAGTACTGTAAAGTCAATTACTGAGTATGGGAAGATAATCATAATGTAGTTTAGTTCTAATGCTATTTTTTAAGTGAGATAAGCAAGAAATAGATTCAGGAACCCAACATCTTTATTCTCTTCTTTTTTATTTTGAAATTAAATTAAGAAGAACTATAGAATGATACATCCATATTCTCATGCCTAGTCGTTTTTATTTACCTGTTTCTTTTTTAATGTTTTAGTGCAGTCATGCATTTTTTTTTGTGTTCTACAAATAATCATTTATTTTCATTAAGCTCTCTTTAAAAATGTAAACTACATTTAATAAAAAGGCACTGACAAATGTCTTGAGTTCCTAACAAACCGATGAAAATGGCATATATTTTTTAACAGGTAATGAGTTTCACAATGCTTATTTCTGAAAAGTATGAATAATAGTTCCTATGGTTTTAATTGTAAGAGAAATGCCAAGAATAATATTTCATTCTCTTGTAAAATCATTCTTATTCTTTTTCACTATATTACATTCTAGGAACAGCTGCAAGGAATGAAAATGAGCTCTAAACTACTTTGTACTGATGCCTTCTTTTATTAGATTTCTGTGATGTAGGCATACAATGTTATAGGAAGCAAACCCTGCAAAGAATATGAATTACTCCATGCTGATTGCTTTGCTCCTCTTTATGGCATAAAATGCCACCTCACAGCAGGAAAGGGCAGTAGTAACTCATAAGCAGAATGATTATGCTTATTCTAGTGAATGTATTTACTATACTCCTTTAGTTGCATGTCATTACCACTTAAAGCCAGTCAACGTCATTTACTAAATTGTTATGCATGGCCATGTATAGTGGCTATTTCTTCCTGGCTCATATTAGCTATGTCTTCCATGCAGTGCATATCAGTTGCTTTCAAGAATTTGGTACATACACACACACATACTCTTTCGAAACAGTCTAAGGAAACCAAAAAAAATATGTAAAGGTACAGACCAATTGATTTTGGCATCAGTTATCATTACCAAAACATAAATACTTTTGAGGAAAATACAATTGAATGTTTCTGCATGGAAACTCTAAGTGACGTGTCATGTTTGGGAAAATTCAAGAGAAAATAATTACATACAATTTAAATACAATAACTAGTTTCAGTGTTAAATGTCCAGTCCTGTTTTATAAGTGTATTGCTTATATTTTGTCTACTTTGATGAAGACAAACAATTGTGGTTATGACATATAGATTATAAACTATTACTTAGAAGTTACATCTTTTCATTGTTTGTATATGCCATGCTTCTTCTAACTAGCACTGACTTCTTTCACTCAGAATTAGCATTATACTTTAATATTTTATATAATTTATTGTACACTATGAAGCCAAAATATTGCCTCTGGTGCCGCAGCTTTGTGATCATTTCACACATAAGCATTGTTTTAGTGAAATCACAACAATGTACAGCAATATTTTAAGGCCAATAGCTGAGATGTTTTTTTTTCTTTTTCTTTGAAAAAAAAAACACATTTAAAGTTGACACTGAAATACTTCCTTTAGCAAGTCGAAAATTTTTAAAGAAAAAAATGATAAGTAAAACTGGAAAATTGGAATGAGGCAGCATGAAAGAAACTATTTTAGACTTATACATGAAAAAGGGCTATGTCTTAAGCAGCTCTTATAATTTTATTTGAAAATTCACTTAATAACATTTCCAAGCAGATTCAGTTTGCAATTTTCTGCAATTGAAAATGCCTAAGACTTTCAGATGGAATGTAGAATTTCAAAATGTTTAGGTATATACTATAGGTTTAAACAAGATAAAAGTGCAGTGAACACAGTCTGAGAAAATTGAAATAAATGACTACAACGGAATAACCAAAGGAAATAATGAGTCGGAAAAATGCAAAAAGGCAAACATTTTTTTTAAATAAACAAGCACAGCTTTTTGGATATATTAAAAAATAATTAATTTCCTGATAATCAATAACTAAGCTTTGTGACTGAATGAAGGAAAACAATGTAGCAAAATTGAATGCATAAAATATAACATTCTGCCAAGAGCAGAAAGCTTGCCATAAAAGATAAAACTGCAGCATCTTATTATGATTTGCACAATGTATTAGTTCTGGAAACATCTTGTGGATTATCATCTCACTAAAATTATGGTTTAACAACAAAGTTGACAACTACAGTTAACTATGAATCAATAAGTTCTTATATCTAAGTGCCATACATCAACTTTACTTTGAGTTTATCTTTGTGAACATAATCCCCTATATTTAATAAATTCCATGTAGGCACAGTGTAGAGCCTACACAGAATGTTACCATGTACACGGTTACTTCTTGGCAGTGTCCCATGCATATTAATCATGGCACATTGCAGAGGAGAGCTGTGAGACATGATTATTGAATCAGTCTGGTGCTAACTGTGTCCACTCATGAGTAACACACTCCCTGCACTGTCCAACTAGAGTATAGCAATGTAATTTAATTTTTTATTATTTTTTTGCAAATCATGTTTGTGCAGTACAGCATGGAGCGCAGCAGTGCTAAGCATTGCCAAGATATCAGACATCTAAAAATAGAAACCGGATGTATTTAATTATTTATCTAAAGGTCAAGTTTAAGCATAGTTGAGTGGGTTTGTGTGGCATGCCACGGTGCTCAGCATTGCTTAAAGGTGGCTCAGAGGTATATGTAAAGGTATAGCAAAATTCCAGATTTCCATGTAACTAAATAGATAGAGTTATGGCCTCATGTGCAGTAGGTGCAGGGTTTGACTACATGGAAGGGAAAGTTAACATTTGTGTTCAAAACAGAAATTATGCAAATTATTTTTAAATAACGGCCTGCTGTGCTCAGCTAAGCTCTGCTAAGACCTGTTAAGTTCTGTGAAGCAACATATAAACACAGTAACGGCTGAAATTGTTTATGTGCTGCTTAGCATCACTTGGCTGGTCTGTGCACTGATAAGCACTGCTAAGCATTCAGGTTTTAGCACAGCTTAGCTCAGCTGTGCTGGTTTGTGTGCTGCTAAGTGACATGCCACATTTTTAAATATTGTCCAATGGTATGTAAAGGTGGGCAAACAGGCTATATTAAGCCAAACAGAAAGGAATACAGCATAATCTGTTGGAGTTCTGTCTCTGAAGGATATAATGGCAGGCGATGGAGAGGGTTTGCACTTTTGGGAGCAGTGGTGAGGCACTGAGGAGTCTGAGGTAATGGTTGGACTCCTTGTAAAAAAACATGAGGGCTGGTTAATGCAGGGAATTAGAAGGACTCAGAGTGCAAGACAAAGGCCTGGGACTGGCTGGCAAGAAACCTCACCAATGCAACTGGTATCCCTCACACAGGTGAGCAGTGTCATCACCACCATGATGACCTGAAAATATGGAAGGGGGCTTGCTTGGACACCTGGGTCCAAGAATTCCGGGTTGGAAATATCCCACATGCATGTAAGCACAATTACCTGTGTTTCACCAATATATAATCTTAAATATCTGCTAAACTGTGCTTCTCTCCCAACACCTGCAGAGGAGAGGGCTTGTAACATTGAGGCACATGCTGGGCACTTGGCTAAGTTGTGCTGTGAGTGTGGTGAGTACAGATTTATTTTTATATATATAGTCAAATAAGCAATACAGAGTAAAGCAGTAACTGTGATTAGGTATATACAGTAAATATTGTATTGCAATGAATGTGGACTTCACCTATACTGCAAGAAGTGCATACTGCCAACTGTAGTGCCATAAGCAGATAAGACTAAAGCATTAACAGTAATAAAGTATATGCAATAAAAGTTTGTAGTGCAATAACAGTGGAATTACAGCTGTGTTGCAACATTTGCATAATGACAACTGCTGTGCACGAAAAACATGAAATTGTTGCAGTAACTGATTGAAGGTTTCTCTAACAAAGCCTTTTGTGCAATGCTTGTGGAAGTAGGGCTGTATTGCAAAAAATCAATTATTAGAACTGTTCTGTAATAAAAACAAGAACTAGTATCAGTACATGCATGAAGGTATGTCTATTAAAGTCTGTTGTACAACAGGGCTGTTTTCAAGACAAAAATTATCACAACTGTTCTGCAATAAAAAACACAAAATACTATCAGTACCTGCATGAAGGTATGTCTAATAAAGTCTGTTGTGCAATAGGGCTGTTTTGCAAGAAAATAATTATTACAACTGTTCTGCAATAAATACACAAAATACTATGAGTACCTGCATGAAGGTATGTCTAATAAAGTATGTTGTGCTATAAGTGTAGGTTTAGAGTTGTTTTGTAAAAAATCACTTATGACAACTGGTCTGCAATAACACATGGAGCAATAGCAATAACACCAAGGTAAATCGTGTACAGCTGGATTGTCTTGTTTTCACCATTGCATGTCAACTACAAGCATTCAGGCTGTGAGATATGGTGTTGCAGTCAGGTAAAACAGTGTACTAGTTGTAGACCACAAATAAGACTGCAAATAATAACTCATAATAGGATTTTGGTTGTTGACTTCACAGATATTTCAACACACTAACAATGTAATGTGTACACCTGACTTTTAAGTGGTAATATATACTTTAACTAGTATGCCTGTCATGCTTGAATGTCATGCATCTATATTCAACTGTCACTGTAGTCAAGTATAAAACTGTACCACTATTAGCAGGTCATATTCAGGTGCCAGGTGAGCTCTAGGTAAATACCAGTCAGTTAGTAATCCCCAGTGACTCAGTAGCTCAGGTTGCTAAATGATGTGTATGAAGTACATTTTTGCCACACACAGACCAGGGTTTGAATCTATTGCTATGTAAATGTAAATGTTACAGTTTTAGTCATGTAATGTTTACAGATATTTTCTCCACAGAAACTACAGGTAAATGGGTGAGGTAGCACATATTATGAATACATTATTGTGTGTTTACATGTCAGAGACTGTTGCAATCATTACCAGGAATGTGAAACATCAGCATAAAAACAGGAAGTAAGTGTAATAATAATAAAAGGAAATAAAAGAAATAAAATGTGTAAGCTCTGGTATGGCTGCAAGCCTGGAGTGTGTGTTAAAGGTTGTTGTAGTCAATTAATACATTTGATGCAGATGTCCACTGCAGTCTCTGCTTTTGGGTTCTATCCCCATGCCTGCCAAGAAAGTCAAGATAATTGTTTACTGTCTGGACTGTACACATACATGTATCTCAAGTGTCACGCTGTTACAGAATGTAATTACCATTGCATAATCCCTCTGTCACAGATGTATTATCTATATATTAGATAGATTATATATATATATATATATATATATATATATATATATATATATATATATATATATATATATATATATATATATGTCACAGCACATCAGCCCACAGTACTCCTTGGTAGTTATATAGGTCCACCTGATGTGCAAATGGTCTGTTGTGTAGTTGTGTACCTGCAGTTGTTATAGCTTGGCTCATACTGTCCCATGCAGATAGCTTGAGACGTTTGTACATGCTACAGCAGAACTGTAGACTACATAGTAGTACTGTTGTCAACTATATAGCCTATAATGGTATTAGTGGACTGTATTTCTCTCTCTCTCACCACCCCTTATCTTCAAATATTTATTATTGTTATGCATTGGTTATGGTTTACTATTAACATACACTGTTCCACAAACTTTGTTTTGGGGCATGTGTTTTATTAATGTTATGTATTACATAGCTGCATATTAACATATCTTGCTGAATTACCTATCCTGTTACCCATATGATGTAGCTGTTACTGCCATGCTGTTAATATACTGATTGTTCTGTTGTTCATTGTTGTGTTTCACATAATATGCATTGAAATGTAATGGGATTATTTCCAATGTTCTGGCATGCTATTGCTAACAATGGTTTTGTTCATAACTAACCTAAATGTATTGCTTCACCAACATAACCACAACACGTCAGGGTAGGCCAGTTCCTGCTGATCCACCTACCCTTCCTCAGCTGGCCATGGCACCAGGTGCCAGCACATCTGGGACCCAAGCCAGTGACGACTCCTATGGGATGGAGTCTGTCCCCCCCGGGAGCAAGGGCAGAGGGTTGGTAGTCACCCAGCATGGACTACCAGCCATGGTGTGCAGGATTGTTCATAAGAGCTATGAACATCACCTGCAAGGATTGAGGGCAGACTCAACAAGCTGGTGGGGTCCACTGGCCTTGGCACCAAGCCTCCAGCACAGCCACATTTGGGGCAGGAAAGAAGCAGTATGGACTGCCCATGGGTGGAGACCTCAGTCACATAGCTGCCATTTGGAGGCACATGCACTTTAGATTCCACAACATCCTTCCCATCTGAATTGTTTACCCCCCGCATGTGGCACATACCACCCCATCTGCTGTCTTATCTGTCTTGTCTGTCTGCAGTTGCATCATCTCCTACCCAACTTACCTCTCCACATGTACCTATATCCCTTCCCCAACATTCCACTCTCTCCTTATAAAAAAAAAAAAAAAATGTACCTGTCCCACAAAGAAATATCACCCAATACATACCTATCCACTGGACACAACTAATTTTGTCCAGTTGGCTTGACAACACATTTATATTGTCCTCGCCCCTCTCTCTGGCATTTGAGAGTCCAAATTCATACACAAAATCTGTCAAACTGCACAGATGTTGCTGTACAAAAAATGGAACGCTATGGTCCTTCCTTACAGCCATCCTGCATATCCCTACCTATATTTCATTATGTTTTTCCCCCTGATTGCCCCGTTTCACTACTCAACTATCACTCCCTTTTTCTTTTCTTTTTAAATTTTTAGCCTGGGTATGCGCAGAGCTAAGTGGCACATAGCACAAACCTGCTCAAACTCACTTAAAAGTGGTTTAATGTGCCTTAATGAACTTGCACATGTGCAAAAAATTACTCCTTCCAAGTAACAAACCCAGCCTCTGTCAACTATAGCCTACTGACTGCACTAACGCACTAGGCCACACAATCCTTAAGTTAAGCAGGCCCTTCCAACAATACATACTGATTGCCACTGACAGAGAGAAATCAAACCTAATGTGACAAATGGGAGTGCACCTGGGACTCTGATGCAAAAATACACCATTAGACAGCCAAATAAATAATAATGGCAGTACGTGAGGCCTGGGATAGTAGTTAAATGTTACATTTTCCCTGCCACATTTTCAAACACACCTGTTGAGGCATCAGTGGCAGAGTAGATATGTTCAATTGGGACCCTGCTGCAGAACAGCTGTCTTTGAAAGCCATGCACATACTGATGGATGCAGACTTGTGTCACAGCCTGTATATCAGCACATATATCTGGCAAGTACACCTGCTGCAGCACTGACACAGTAGTTCAGTCTGTTAAATGCCTTGTATACAGAACATTTTGCCACCCACAGTCCTTGGCTCGAATCCAGTGTGTAGTACTTCAATTACATTGCTGTGAACACAGCAAGTAATTACTGACTCATGCAATTTTAATCCCCATAGGTTACTGTTACTGCTACTGAATTATCAGCTACCCAGTTTTGCAAGTCACAGGCCTGCATATAGGGACACACTATACATGTTTGTATAGCCTAATTATATCTCGCCTTCTACTCTGCTATTGACACTGTTGCATAACAGATGTACCTTAAGCACATTCCTTGATTGGACAGTAATGGATACCCTTACCCTGGCTCTGCTGTAATGACAGGGCTACCACAGCTGCCACAGTTACATGTATAGTTTTCAGGCCTCCAAAGTGTTCACATTTTCCCCCATTGTGTCCTAGGCTGTAGCAGCAGCTGCAGCCTGGAGCATGCATGACTGTAAGTTCAGGTGGCTGCTACAGACTGACCATACCTTCCAACCCACTATAACAAGGAATCTTGACATGACCATGCATAAGGGGGGGGGGGGCAAAGGCACAGAGATAGCTACAGATTTCACAGTTTGCCCCTACAAAGATAGTAAGTTGATAGAATAGCAGTTACTGCATTACCATGCATATTCTGATGGCTATGAACTGTAGCACTCACATGTCACAATCTGCTTCTGAATTCCACCCATAATGTTTGCCAGTGACCTGCCAGATGACCACACTGTCATGGGGCACTGACCAAACATATGAGGCAAAAACTGTGGAAATACTTCATATATCTCTACAGTGGACAGTAGTTGTACTTACCCTCTGTGATGCTGTAGTCTCCACACGTCAGTAATGTCCATCTAAATAGCTAAAGAAGGGGCCAAGGCCTACATGATGGCCTTATATATTGCACTTTGGTGCCATGGCATTGGCTAATGATAGTGCAATTCAGCTGTTTTTGATGCAGTTTAAAATTCTGAGCCACAGATTGGTGCACAGGCAATTACCTGTTAATGAACATTACCTACAAAAGGCAAGAAACTGCTTATGGGGAACAGGTCTGTATGTGGCTTTACTCACGCAGACAGCATATGTGCAAAGTATTTGCAGAGGAATGCTACAACAGAAGGAATACATCACTCCACCAGGTATGTACTACATTTCCCCATAAAAAAGAGATGCAGATGGGAGGATAGAGGTATGGGGAATAGGGATTAAAACAGTAGGCTTGTATTTCATCTATGATAATGACATGTCTATGATAATGACATGTCAGTGATACTCTGCTGTCCAACACCTACAGGAATGCCTCTCAGTTGTCCCTGTTTTGAATCACATCTCAGCTCTGTCCCTGTCAATCCCTCCCACAATGGTTGGCTGTTGTAGAAAACACAGTGGATTACAAGTAAGACATATAGTGATAATAACTAAGGGAGTACACTCTGTAACATCAAATGATGTACTGTAATTCACCTTCTCTCAGACTGTCAATGGCAAACATAAATAGTACTAACATTTATTTTATTTATTTATTTATTTTTACATTTGTTGACTGGGCTAGTCTAGCTGGATACAAGTCCATTTTCAGTAGAGACCCGGGGAGAAAAGCTCCACAAAATGAAAAAAAGAGAAGAAACTTGTACCCAATAATAAGCACTTCAAAAGCAATGATAGTAGGACAGACAACAAAAAATACATGAGGTGAACAAATTATAAACAAAGGAATACAACTAGAGATATAAAGCCTTTGGAGTCCTGATATCACAGGATATAACATGTTGAAAGAATTACAAAATGAACTATCATTGAATGTAAGAATATTATTGTATCTAGTAGTGCTATTATCTTGGTGATAGTCAGAAACATAGTGTGTCACCAACATTGTCCAAGTGTACCTGAATGTCCCTGATGTACTCTGGCTAAGTCCCTGTCTCATGGACATTCATCCCTGTCAGCCTGAGGGCTATGCCTAACATTCCTCTCAACTTCCTACAGTAAGAAATCAGGACAAAGCCCTGTGTAATGGGGGGAAAAGACCCAAACTCAGTGACAGACTATACACATCGGCCATACAAAATAAGAATGTGATTAGAGTAATAGATGTTACTGCAGCATAAGTGTTGTCTGACAGGTCTGATGGGTGACAGATTATGTGTCAGTTTTCTGACAGCAACCAACAATCAGTGGACAACCATTTGTCAGACATGCACAAGTTTGTGCAAGAAGGATCACAGCTATGTGGTAAACATGGTGACATTCTGCAAACATTTGTGTAGTTGAGGGTATGATGCTACAGTTAATATATACGACAGCAGGTTTGCATTGATGTCTGTCATTGTAGCACACTGGTGTGGCTAGACTGTCCCCACAGAGTTGTTCGAATAGCACACTGCTAGCTGTCTGACAGTGGCTGAGTCACATATTAGTGGGGATTTGCCTCTAGGGGATGTACCACAGTACACTGCAGTGATTGATGTAGAAACATACAGCAAAATCTGTCACAGCACACAGGGATATTATCCAGTACTGCTATTATCTTGGTGATAGCCAGAAACATAGTGTGTCACCAAACTGGGGGGTATGACATGTGAGGGACCAATGGATAGTTCAGGCCATTATGGGTGTGTAGGGTCTGTACATAGTGGACATCCATGTATCTGGTCCTGTGTTGTGTTCCCCTCTTGTTGTCTTGCCAGAATGATGCACCAACAGAGACATCTTCCATTTTCATCTGCAGAAAAGTACGCTGTACTGGATGTCCTCAGACTCAACCATCACATCCTGTTGTCAGGAGTCCACTACAATCATTAACAGTGGGCAGCATTGTGGGCCAACTTTATGAGGACTGTTAATGATATTGCCAACAGGACTGGACCTACAAGCAGGTTCGACACTAAGCCATAGACATGGTCAATGTCACATGTCAAAGGGCAGCTGCTGTTGCCAGGGATTGTGCTGCCACTGGTCGAAGGCCTGCAACAGAACAACCACTCTCAGCCACAGAGGAATTCCTGGTGAACCTAGGATCAACCCACAGCCAACCTCATGCCATACATCCTGGGGGTTGGTGCCACAGCGTCCATATCAAAGGGGTGTCAAGGTAAGCTGACTGTATTCACCAGTATAATACAGTAGCAGTCATTGTAGCAGACTCTACAGACCAGTACATGGGTGTCAGATCTATCTGCATTGGAGGGGGGCAAGAGGTTGGCTTTTACCCAAAGTTGTGCACACTTACTCAGAATGTCACCAATACAGCAAGCATCACATTAGCTACTGTACATGTAGATATACACACATATTGCCCTGTAACACTGCAACATTTGGTGTTGCTGACAATACCTTTCTCTCACCTTTTCACAGGTACATCAGGTGTGGCCGGAGTTTGTGGTCTTCAACCTGGTATGTGTGATACTGTTGTTTGGCCAGATCAGATATACCTTATGAATGTTAAGGGCTGCCATTTTGCCTATTACACAACTGTTGTGCTTAGCTAGAGTAGAATAATTGTATGTTCCATTTTAGTGCAGTTAACTACAGTGCATAGTCTAGAGAATGGCACGTGTGTATTTCTACAAACATTAACATGTTTACACTTATAGTTATGAGCAACTATGCAGCCTGCTATACATGAGGCAATTACTCCAAGATGCCTATATGAACACAATAGGGAGAAGGTACATACCTGAGGCAGTGCTACTACAACTGGCATATTATTGTCAATATAGGTGTACTGAGTTTTATGTGTAGTTCTGTCACATACACTGTCATATTGCATACCTCACAGGTGTATTGAACTGGCAACATTACCCAGATGTAGGTGATGTGCATGTTATACAGGGCCTGGGTTGTCTGTGTATGTTGTTGTGCATGTGTGTGTTGTGCATGGGATCAGAGATGAGAAGATGTGGGACATGTAATGCAGTTGTGCATCCAAATTTGTATGAGTCTGTGTAAATTATCATATATAATAGTGCAGGTGGTAATGTCCTGCTTTTGTCTTGCTTCTCACAGGTGAGCAGGTGGTTGGAGTCTGTCCCCCTCACAATCTGATGTCAGTGTCTCATCAGACTCTGATAATGATGGTGGCCATAGTGAGGCACAGGTGTGGTTGTTGGTGGCTGAATCTGTCCCAGATGTTGAAATCCCTCTTCTGCCTCCATTGTCCCCACACACAGTCAGTATGCCCACACATACCCAGTCACCAGAGGCCACAGATATTGGACAGTCAGAGGGTGGTGACAGTACAGGACAGTGAGAGAACTATGGTGTCAGTGAGTGTAGACACATACCATAGCCAGAGATCTGGTGAGGTCCCACACAGGCATATTAACAGGGGTACATGAAGGAGGACTACTCCCCATCCACTTCCTGTTGCAGGTGTCACATCAAGGGTCACTCGCCACATGTTTTGGGTTGTCATGGAGGCACAGGCATGAGCTCAACACAACATCAGATAGATGCTTAGGGGTATGGATGCAGCACAGTGTGACATCTGTGACTGCCTCCACCCCATTGGTGACCCCATGGAGAGTTTCATTGATGTAATGGATAGATTTTGGGCTCAGACAGTGTATGTCTTTCAGCGCACATTTTCTGTGCAGGAACATGTGGTTGGGGTTGAGTGTCGGACATATGGATGTAGGCCAGCAACACCATATGCTGTGAGTCCATGTGGCCATGCACACTCACATTCCCATAGTGGCAGTACCTCCAACGCTAGAGAGGGAGGTGTGCTGTTCACACCATGACATGGCAGGCCATGAGCATGTGGTCCTGGTTGGTCACACACCCATCAAACAGCAGTCACCATCAGGTACTAGCATCACATCTGACCTTGCGCATAGTGCTGCCCATGCTACACATGGAGAAACCAGTTCCCATGTTTGTGACCATAGATGGTGAAGTGTCCACGCTACCATATAGTCCACAGCAGTCCACCATACTCATGTGTAGGGCTAGTACTGAGCTTGTCTGTGTACATGCACATACTCCACCACTGCCACATGCAGGTCAACTACAGACACACACAGCACCTCTCCATGGTCCATGTCACCAGCACCTCTTCCTGACTCACATGCATGCTGTCCACTGTTTGGCATAGCTTAGGCCTCCAGAAAGCCCATACCACACCCTGTGCATGTGATGATACCTGTGCCATATCTCCGCCATCCATGCCATCGATGTGGGGACCTGCATATATGTGTCTGATGCACAGAGTGACTATATATCTTTACATGTGTTTATGTAGTGCAGTAGTGTTATACCATGGTAGTAGCCGTGGGCCACAACAAGTGCTGTATGCTGGCATGTGTCAGGACTACACACCAGATGTTGTGTATCTTTGTTGCCTGTTGGTACACTGGTGGTAGTGTTACAGAATGACATCTGTGTCATGTAGCTGTGTATGTTTTTGTCCCAGGAGTTTGAGTAGTGCAATTATGGACATATGGTGGCAATAAAGCAGCACAGGATGGCAAGGCAGCACACCAGAGATATGATGTTGACAAGGAATGCCAGTATATTTGCATGGCTCCCTGAGTGTATATGTGTACAGTCAGCATCATTATGCTTTTATACCCTGTGACACACTCTACTACACTTGATACATGTCACCTGGGTAGTCTGCACGTACAACTGTAGATTGTGGCAGACATCAATCATGCTAATGCACAGGAAGGCAATTCAGGGCCAGCAGCTAGTCACACAGCCATAAAATGCATAGCCAATACACAGGGATAGGCCACATGGGCATGTCTCTAGTGTTGTCAGGGGACATAGCCACACACACAAGTTGGATACTGTGGGATTAAAACACCAGCCTATCTAGTACTGCACACTACAGCTCACAGTACTTATCGCATGCACTATCCTGTTTGTCTGATAATAGGTGGTCAGGCAGTGCTCATAATGTGGATGACATCAGCAGGCCTTGTAAAGGAGGCTAGTGTAGAGGCCATCTGGTAGTTACAGGACCTTAAAATATATAACAATTTCACAGAGATAGGCATGTCTGTACTGCTGCAAGGGAGATATTTACACACACACACACACACACACACACACACACACACACACACACACACACACACACACACACACACAGAGACACACACACACACACACACACACACACACACACACACACACACACACACACACACACACATACACACACACACATCTGCCTGTTGTGAGGTTAGAACCTGCACTTATCTAGTATTACACATTATAGCTCACAGCATTTAATACATGTACCATGCTATTTAACTAATACTGTGTTAGTCAGTGCTCTTAAGGTGGATGACATCAGCAGGCCTTGTAACAGAAGGCAGTGTTGAGGCCAGCAGCTAATCAGTGGGCACAAAATGCATATCCATTGCACAGAGATAACCCCTACGGGCCTGTCTGAAGTTCTGTATGGGGATAAATTCACACACACAGAGTTGGGTGATACGTTTTTAGAACTCCTACCTATCTAGTATTGCACACTATAGCTTGCAGTACTTATTGCATGTGCCACAGAGTTTATCTGTTTTTAAGTAGTCAGCCAATGCTCTTAAGGTGGATGGCATTCACAAGCCTTGTAGTAGGCGGGAATTTCGAGGCCAGCAGCAAGTCTCAGGGCCATAAAATGCATACCAATGCACAGAGACAGCCCATAGGAGCATGTCCATAGTGCTGTGAAGGGATATATATACACACACACACACGGAGGATTTGAGATTATAACTCCTACCTTACTAGTATTACACACATGCAGTTGGAGGATGTGAGATTAGAACTTCTATCTAACTAGTATTCCCAGTATCTAATGCACATGTCACAGGTTATGTCGGCTGCAGATGCTGATGCAGGTGCAGTAATTGTGGAGTATGCAAAGAGGCCTTTAAACAGCATGTGTAGCCTGCAGAGTGATACTGGACCACAGGCTCAAGGGTTTGTGGGTGATTGGCTTATGTACTGTTGTGGCCTTGATCTGGTGCCATCAGACTGCTGCTGTGATGTGTGTGTGCAGATAACCTCAGCATTCAGGGGTATGTGGGAACATACGTAGATCCCTATCCACATCTATATCAGTGTATATAACAAGGTGTCTCTAAAAATGTAGGTGTGTGTGTCAGTAATGTAAATGTGTTCTGTAGAAGTATGTGGGGAGTCTATGTATCACTGTACTTTATATAGCTATATATACATCTTATCATATATATATATATATATATATATATATATATATATATATATATATATATATATATGCAACATACTGATAGAAACACTAATCAAGCACGAGGAGGATAGGGAGAGACAGATATGTATACATAACTGTATGTCTGTACAGATATATTTCCACATAGCAGATGTCTGGACGTTAGAGGCAACAGATTTAGGCTCAAGTTAGCTAAGTGTAGGGGCATGCTCAATGTCATTGCCAGTACTTACAAGGTAACTCCAGGTCAGAGCTACCTGTAATCCAGTTCAGGATTATTATGTGCTGCAGGCCAGTGGCTGCTGTAGCTGTTACCACAGTTCTGCAGTTGCATGGTATCATCCAAAGGATTTCCTGGCTGTTTGCTAACATTAATATGTGACTCAAACTTTAAAACTGTATTGAGCTTCACAGATTGTCCAGACTCTTGCTGGATATTTTTGGCCTGTTTCACATAACATTGTTGTTTTCTGGCATATTAGTGGCAAATCAGTCAAGACTGACATAAATTAATACTGATAGATATTTGAGTTTCAGTCTCCATGCACAGCAATTGAGTCATGCAAATGCCAGACCTGTTCTTCTATCCACATTCTGTGCTTGTAGGAGCAATTATTTAGAACCTGTCCCAAGTTATGGGCCTTGATCCCACTTTTATTCACTTTATTTCAACCTGCTGTCACAGGTTGAGAGGTAAGATGTTACTGGAGTACATGGTGAAACACCATACACAGGGTGACAGTCTGCATACATCTCCCTGTATATGTTTTTGCAGAATGTCCAGCATTTTGCCCCATATCTCTGCTGTGTTCCTCATACATTTATGGGTTCCCGGTGTTATATTGTACATCGGTCGCTGACTTGTTGTACCTACTAACACATTGAACTGTTGGCCTTTGCATCCTGCAGCTAATCTGACCTGTTACAGCCTGCTGTTAAATAAGCCACTTGCTAGGTTACGCAGGGCATGTATGTCTGTCTGTAGGTATGGCTCTTTGGGCCCCCATTCACTCTGGCTTTGTTCAGCTGTCTTGCAGTAACACAAGATAAGTCACTCTCCTTTACAACAGATGAATGGGGTACTAGACTATGGTAGCATATGTATGGACCCGTTACATGCATGTAAGGGAATAGAGTGGGCTACTGGGCTACTTCCAGAGAACTAACAGCTATGTGGGACAGTAGGTACTCTGTCCAATACTGACTGCCTCATAATATGGATTAGGCCACAAGACAGCAAAACCCATTGCAATATGCAAAGGAAATGCCAAACAGAGGTGTCATAGAACAGATGCACAACTGTCAGTGATAGAGTCCCCTACCCCCAACACATTAGTGTTCCCTACAACTGCAGTAACAGTATGTTTGTATGGCTATATCAGCAGATCAGACAATCACAGGGCTGTCCTAAACAGCCTGTCTACATGTTCTATGTGCCACAATATGCAGGGGTCAAAGTGCATGTCTGTCTGCTGGTGATAGAGTGAGGAATTAAACCTCAGTTTTTGGTGGCTGGTGTGGCTCACTGGGCTAAGTACCATTAGCATAGTTCATGGTGTTCATGGTTCAAAGCTGGCTGCACCTGCAACTTTTGGATGTGAGGTTCTCCTATGGTAGGAGTCCCACAGATTGTCAATATGCCCCAATCTGTTACTGCAAGAAAGCTGGACAAAGCCAGAGACAATGGAGGGACAGAGGGACAGACCTACAGACATTATACATGCTCTGAGTAACCTAGAAGATGGCTAGTATAACAGCAGGTTGCAGCAGGTCAGAGTAGCAGCAGGATGTAAAGGCCATCACTTAACTGTGTCAGTGCTTACATCAATTGAGTGGGCTCCGTTTAGTAGTATATTACCAGAAAACATAACTGTATGAGGAACAGAGCATTCATATGGGGTAGAATGCTGGACATCTTGCTAAAATATGTACAGTGAGAGGTGTGAAGACTATCACTCTGTGTGTGGTGTGACATCATGTACCCCAGTCACATCATACCTGCAACCACTTAGAGCAGGAAATCTGGATAACGCCATGAACAGTAGTTGGACAAAGGACCAACTATAAGAAGGATAAACTACTGGCCAGATAAATGTAGAAAGTTCAGAGAATAACAGGTTGTGCAGTAGCATTGGTTTCCTGGTGTTTATAAAGTCCGTAACTCAAATGTCTGGCATCATTTCCTATTGTCAAGCTATAATGATTTGCCACTGATATACCAGAAAATCACAATGCTATAGAAAATGTACCATTCATATGATGCAAAACTCGTAATTACCATCTGAACAGTCAATAAGTATGAGTCATATAATATGTTCAGCACATAGGTGGGGAATCCCTTGGACAAAATATCAGGGATGTGCTGGACTGTTGAATCAGGTGCAGCAGCCAGTGGGCTGCAGCATAGAAAATCCCAGACTGGAGTACAGGTAGGTCTGGCCTGGAGTCTCCTTGTAAGTACTGACAGTCACGCTGGGCATGCTCCTACACTTAGCTAACTTGAGCCCATGTCTGAGGCCTCATCTGCCTAAAGAATTGATATGTGAAAATATCCTGGAATTTAATAAAATGCATGTAGGCATAGTGTAAAGCCTACATGATAGTTACTGTAGCCGTATATATGAGGAACCCCCTCAGTAGCACTCCATGCATATTAATAAAGGTGCGTTACTGAGAGAGAGTCATTTAACATGGTTATTGAATTAGTGTAAAGAGTGTGTTACTGTGTCCAGATATGAGTAACACAGCCCCCTGCAATGTCAAAGAGCTGGATATCAATGTAGGTAACTGTAATAAAGTGGTAATTTTATTTATTTATTTATTTTTTGTGTGTTTGTGTGGCATGGTGTGCAGCAATGGACACATGCCAGACATCTAAAAATAGAAACCAAATACATTTAATTATGAATGGAAAGGTCAAGTGTTAGCATAGCTGAGTGAGTTTGCATTGCTTGCCGCGGTACTCAGCAGAGCTTAAACATAGTGGAGAGGTACATGTAAATGTATAGCAGCATTCGACATGGCCACATGGCCAAATGGTTAGAATGACAGCCATAGGTGCAGAGTTCAAATACACAGACAGGGTATTTTCTAAATACACATTTATGACAAGTATTTTAAATCAATATTGTTTGATTACCCAGATAGGTTATTAAATTTAATTTTATGACAAGTACTATTAATTCCTTGACTGAATTTTGTATAAATACACAGGCAGGTTATTAAGCATTTGTCTTGCAAACAGACATTATGAGAAGTATTTGTAAACCTTTGATTGAATATTGTATGTATGCACAGACATGTTATTAAGCATTTATCTTGCAAATAGACATATATGATTAGTATTTTGAAATCCCACTTTTCTGCACTCTGCTAAGCTCCACTAAGCACAGCTAAGCCTTGCCAAGCATTGCTTAAACAAGGAATGTTTAGCAGTGCTTAGCTGGTTTGCACATTGCTAAGTGGTGCAAAGCATGACTAAGCAATGCCTGTTTAAGTATTGCTCAGCTGAGCTTAGCAGGTTTGTGCGGTGCTAAGTAATGCGCCAAGTTTTTAAAAATAGCCCAATGGTGGTAAAGGGCAGAAAAACAGGCTTATTTAAGTGCAACAGGTGGGAATGCAGCAGAACCGGTTTGAGTTTGAACCTGGCAGGAGCTATAGCAGGTGTTGAAAAGGGTGTGCTCTTCCAGGTGCAATGGTGGGGCATTCTGGAGTCCAGGGTCATGGTTCACTCCTTGTAAAATACATTGACATCCAGCTGCTGCAGGGCCAGTACCAGGGATCAGAGTACAAGTCAGAAGTCTGGGACCAGCTGGCACATAATCTCACCAGTGCCACAGGTGTTCCCCACAAAGGTGACCAGGTCCGTCATAATTTTGATGATCTGAAGCAATGGAAGAGGGGATTTCTAGACACCCGGGTCGAGGATGCTTGAGATGGGAATGCCCCACAAGTTTATAAGTACTGTTTGCATTGTTTTACCAATACCTAATCTGAATATGTGATAGACAGGCACACATAATGGTGTGCTTCTCTCCCTACAGCTGCAGAGGAGAGAACTCACAACCTAGATGCCCATGCAGGGTGCCTGGCCAGGTTACACTATGAGTGTGGTGAGTACAGATGTATCTTGCAATCTATAGTCATATTTGCAAGAAAGAGTAATGTATTAACTGCCATTAGGTATATACAGTTTTGATTGTACTGCAATGAATGTGGTCATAGACCTGGACTGAAATAAGTGAGTAATGCCAGGTTGTTGTTGTTTTTCTTTCAGCTTTTCCTGGTTAGGGGTTGCCACAGCGGAACTCTGGTCTGCTAATGATTGGCAGTAGATTTTTTATGGGTACTGAGGTGCCAATTCGTTGCCCAACCTTCAACGAAGGCACGCCCATTTATGCATATCTTTCAAAGGCCACTCGACCACAGGGAGGATATGTAGACTCCACACAGAAGGTGCTCCAGCTGAGACTTGAATGGGAGAACCTTTTGCTGTGAGGCAACAATGCTACCGCTGCACCACCATGGCTTGATAAGTGAGTAATGCCAGGTATAGTTCAATAAAGATGAAAGCATGAAACCTGATAATGTTAAGGAAATGATGTTTCTACTTCATTAATTGTGGAGGTACAGCTGTATTGCAACACCTGGATTATATGAACTGTTTTGCAATAATGACTGGAAAAATATACCAATCACTGCATGAAGTCACCCCTTATAAAACTGTGTTGTTCACTTTGTGTGTATGTTGAGCTGCTGTTCATGAAACTGAGTATTACATCTGCTGTGAACTAAAAAAACAAAGAATACCACTAAGTGACTGAAGGTTAGCTAATAAAGAGTGTGCTGCTAAACTGTAGATGTGAAGCTGTACTACAGGATATAATGCATTATGATATTTTTTCTGCAATAAGATCTGAAGCAATAATAGGAATATCCAAGGTATATTGTGTATATCAGGATTGTCTTGTATTAACCATTGCATTTCAGCAATATGCATTCCTGCTGTGAGTACAGTGCTGCAGGCAAGTATGAAAGTGTAATAGCTGTAGACTGCAAATATACCATCTGTAACTGTATATGGGTCAGGCAGCCAACCCAGTACTCCAATATGGTTTGTACACATCACAGATATTTCCACCCACTAGGGTATATTGTCTTCTTACATTCTATGTATTAATGTAAAGTTCATCTACTATCTCTGTCATGCATGAATCTCATGCATGTCTGTTCAAGTGTAACTGCAGTCTTGTATAACACTCATCTATTACCAGGTCATATGTTGCTACCAGTTGAGCTCTAGGAAAATATCAGTCAATAATATGCAGCAGTGACTCAGTAGCTCAGTTTGAAAAATGCTAGGTCTGAAGTACATTTTGTCACACATAGACCAGGGTTTGAATACAGTGGCAAGTACTACTAAATATTATTGAATCAGTTAAGTATTTCTAACAGATGTTCTTCCCAAAGGAATTACAGTTAAATAAATGGCTGCAGAAGCTGTTAGAATGGGTTAATAATTTGTGTGTTCAGATGCAACAGAGTGTTAACAGCATTGCTCAACAATGTGTTAAGACTTCAGAAAATAAAGGCAACAAGTACAATACTAATAAAAGTTGATATAATAAATAAAATATGTAATTTTGGTATGGCTGTATGCCTGATGTGTCTGTGAATGTCTGCTGATAGTCTATCCACATGCCTGCCAAGAACGGCATGATAGTCGCAGAACTTCTGTACAGTGCATGATAAGTGTCACTCGATCATGGACTGTGATCACTCTTGACTAATCCCTCTGTCACAGATCTGTCATTGACATGATTTTTGTCAAAGTACAATCACACATCAGTCCACAGTACACCTTGGTAGTCATATATGTCCCCCTGACATGCAACAGTCCTCTGTAATTGTGTACCTGTAGGTCTTACAGCTTGGCCCATACTGTCCCATGTGGATAGCTTGAGAGGTATGTACATGCTACAAAAGCTATAGGGTAGTTGTATACAAAAAGGAATGGCAGATCTGTAGAGTATATAAGAGTACTGTTGCAAACAATATAGTCTATACTGGTATTAATGGACTGTATTTCTCTGTCCCCCACCCCTTATCTGCATCATAATTTATTATTGTTATACATCGGTTATGGTTTGCCATTAACATATGTTCTTCTCAAAACATTATGTTGGGCTTTGTGTTTTATTATTGTTATGTATTACAATGGTTGCATACTAACATACCTTGTTGAATTACCTATGTTGTTGGCCTTATGCTGTAACTGTTACTGGCACGCTGTTACTATACTGACTGTTATCTCACATATTGTTGTGTACCATATACTGTGAAATGTTATGTTACTGACTTATTTGCAACATTCTGGCATGCTGTTATAACAAACCAAATGTTATGTTCATTACAAACCTATACACTTTGAAATATCTCAACACCATAGCTTGACTGGGTAGGCTGGTAACTGGTGATCCACCTACCTTACCTCAGCCTGCCTGGGCACTGAGTCCCAGCACATCTGGGACCCAAGCCGGTGGTGCCCGCTGCTCTGGCCATGCATCATCTATGATTGGAACTGCTACAGGAGACAGGGGTGGAGGAGGGGTTTGTCACCCAGGATCAGCTACTGGTGATGGTGCACAGGATCATGCAGTGTGACTATGAGAATCACTTGTGCTGGATAGAGGGCAGACCCACCAACCTGGAGGGGCAAGGTGACCCCAGCACTAAGCCTCCAGCACAGCCACCTCTGGGGCAGTGAAGAAGCAGTGTTGACTGCTTATGGGTGAGCAGATCAGTCTCACTGCTGCTGTCTGGGGGCACATGGCTCTCTGATTCCACAGCACCCTCCCCATCCAAGATGTTCCCCCCTCATGTGTCACACACCACCCCTGTATGCTGTCTTGTTTGTCTTGTCTGTCTGCAAATGCAACCTCTCTACCCAACTTACCTCTCCCCACATACTAATGTCCTTCCACAACATTCCACTTTCACCTTAAAAAAATGGACACACTTCATCATTACATGAATTAATCAACACTGTTATGTTGCCCTCACCCCTCTTTCTGGGAAGTGAGGCTTCAAATTCCAAATTCTCTACAACCTGCACATCTGTTGCTGTAGAAGAAATGGAGAACTATGGTCCTTTCCTACACCTATCCTGCAGATCATACCTGCCTTTCAGTATATTTCTCCCCTGCTTGCCCCCATTTCACCACTTTCCTATCACTTCTTTTTCTTGCCTTTTTTAAAATTAGTGCAGGTTTAAGTGGACCTAAGCGGCGAGCCACGCAAACCCACTTAAAACTGCTTAAAACTGCCGTAATCACCGTCTGTGTTTCACTGTAAACCACATCTGCAAAACTAATCACCTCTGCCAAGTCTCAAACCCAGGCCCCTGTCCATGACAGCATAGTGCATTAGCCCACTAGGCCACTCACCTCTGAAGTTAGGCATATGTTTCCATAAACATATCCTGATTCCCAAAGACACATTGTACATATAATGGGAAAATTGGCAGTGTACTTGGGACTGTGATGCAGACACCAAACCATTACACAGCTAAATAATGATGTATGTATGTGAGGCCTGGGATAGCAGATATAACTGTCAACTGCACAGACTGTTGCAGAATCTCCACAGTTGTGACACCTGCTTTTGGCATGGTTTTCACAAAACATTGTCTGTGTGCTGAAGTACTGGCAAGTCAGTACAGATTGAGGTTAGAAAAATAATGGCAGACAATTCAGTGTCGCACGTCATACCCATCCAAAAACACATGTTAATGTGAATTTTGTGTAACAGACTGTATGCATGCACATATGTCTTGCAAATACACCTGCTGCAGTTTTGACTTAGTGGCTCAATTGCACTTCAGTGAAATGCTTGTGAATACAAGAAATAATGACTGAGTCCTGCAATTTTAAGCAAAGCAGGTTGTTGCTACTGCATTCACTGCTACCAACGTTAGCATGCCAAAGGCCTGTGGATAGGGACATACTGCACAAATATGTATTAGCTACCTATATGTCGCCTACCACTTTCGGCACTGTTGCATAACATATGTACATTAAGCACATGCACCTCACCTGGACTGTTATGGGTACCCTCACCCTGGCTCTGCTATAATAACAGATGACACTGCTCCCTCACTGACACATACAGCTTGCTGTTCTCCAATGTGTTCACACTCCCTAGTATGCCACCAGGGCAAAAAGCAGCAGCTGCAGCCTGCAATATATACAGCAGTATGTTCAGCTACTTGTTACAGACCTACCATACCTAACAACTCCCTAGAACAAGGGATCCAGACAACAACCATACATAAAAGGGTGGGGGCAAAGGTCAAGTGGCACGAACATGTGTCACAGTCTACCTGTACAAATATACACAGCTGACAGACTAGTAACAACTGCAGCAGTGTGCATATTCTGATGTCTGTGATGTATGACACTCACATGTGTTTTCCCCCTTACTGACCTAAACCCACATTGTTTAACACTGAACTGCTAGATAATGGGAAAGTTATTTGACAATGGCCAAACATAGCAGGCAAAACTTTGGACATACCACATAAATCCCAACAGTGGACAATAATTTTACCTAACCTCTGCTATGTTGTAGTCCCCACACCTCAGTAATGTCCATCTCAAGACTAGGAAAGAGGCCAAGGCCTACATGATGGCCTTAAATGCAGCACTGTTGTGCCATGTCATTGGCTAATGAAAGTGCAACCCAGCTTTACTGGATGCAATTAGCAAGTCTGAGCCATGGTTTGGCGCACAGGCAATCACCTGTTATTGAGCATTACCTACAAAAGACAAGAAGCTTCCGATGGTAAACATGTCTGTAACTTGCTTTACCAAGACAGACTGTGATTTCAGAAGCATTTTCCTGCTGGATTTCTGCACAAAAAGGATTATAGCACTCTACCAGGTATGTAATACAAGTGCCCATTTAATGGGACTCAGATGGGAGGATGCAGTTATGGGGAATAGGGATTACAACAGTAGAGCTGTAGTACATCTCTGGGAATGACAAGTTATTGATAGTCTGCTGTCCAACAGCTACAGGCATGCCTTTTAACTCTGCCTGCTGTGACTTAAATCACAGCTCTGGCCCTTTCACACCCTCCTACAATGGTCTGCTCCTGTACGAATGCTACTGGATTGTGTGTTAGACAATAATGCTAACAAGTAATCATGGACACAGCTGATAATCACATGATGTACTGTCATTCAGCTCCTCTCACTCTGTGAATATCACACAGGAATACTTCAGACATTGTACAGATGTCACTGACTGTCCCTGATGTACTCTGGCTAGGACACTGTTTTGTTAACATTTGTATCTCATCACTTGAGAGCTATGACTAGCATACCTGGCAATCCTGTGCAGCAGGACTTCAGGTCATAGCCATTAGTAAGGGGGCACACAGGCCCAACCTCAGTGACAGAGTGTACATATTGATCATACAAAGTAAGGCTATGAATACAGTAATCGATATTACTGTAGCTTAACTGCTTTCTGAGGGTTCTGGCATGTGACAGCCAGGTTATCCACAGTCTAAACCAATCAGCAATTATTGTCCGACCATTTGACAGACATCCACATGTGTCTGGCAAAGGGACGACATCTATCAGAAACATGTACACATTCTGCAAACATCTGTGTACTGGACAAGTAGGACACCTACAGGGAAGGTATGCTATAGCATGTTTGCATTGCTGTCTGTCATTGTGGCACATGGATGTTGCTGGACTTTCCCCATATACTTGTAATAACATAAACCTATTTGCTGAACAGTGGTTGTCTGACATTCGTGTCTTTCAGAAAAGATGCATAGATGCAGGCATCCACTGTTTACAGCTGTGAAGAATGATGTTATCCTGGATGGCCTCAGACTGAATTACAACATTCTGATGTCCAGGGGTCACCAGAATCATGAGCAACATGCAGCACTGTGGGCTGACCTCATCACAGCAGTCAACCATGTAAAGCTACAGGACAGAAGCTATGAGAGGGTCCAACACCAGGTGACAGATATGGCAAATGCTGCATTGCAAAGGGCTGCTGCTGTGGCACAGGACCGTGCTGCCACAAGTGGAGGGCCTTCAGGAGTAGGACCACTCTCTACTACAGAGGAATTCCTGGTGAACCTGGGACCAACCACCAGCTCCCATGCACCCGTCACCCCATACATCGTGGTGGTGGTTGCCACAGCATCCACAGCAGAGGAGCATCCAGGTAAGCCTCCTGTGCTCATCAGGGTAATACTGAATCAGTAAGTGTGGCAGCCTCTGCATACCACTATATGGATGTCAGGGCAATTTGCATTGCAGGGTGTTGTTTGTAACACACACTTAGGCACACATACTCAGAATTTCAGCAATATAGGCAATATCACAGTACCTACTGCACATGTTGATATACGCACATATTATCCTGTAACACTGACACATTTGGTATTGCTGACAATACCTCTGTCTCACATTTCCATAGGTACGTCAGGTGTGGCCAGAGTCCAACATCCTGTACCCAGTGAGTGTGATACTGTTTTGGTATTGATCATATATACCCCAAGAATGTTAAGGAGTGCCATTTTGCTGTACACACAACTGATATGCTTAGCCAGAGTACAGTACTTGTATGTTCATTTTCGGAGGGGTTAACTGAAGTGCATTGAATCGGTAATCACAGTAGTATATGTGCAGCAGCTGTAATATATTTGCACTTATTTTCATGAAGGTCTGTGTAGTCTGCAATACAGGGAGCAATAGTATACTGAAGATGGGTGCACTCTGTTTTAGATGTAGGTCTATCATATACACTGACATATCAATTAACTAACAGGTGTATAGTTGTGAAAACATTAACTGGATGTAGCTGTAGTGCATGTAGTTTAATTGGCCTATCTTGTCTGTGTATGTTGTAGTCTGCTTCTTTGTTGTGCATGGGATAAGAAATAAGATGTGCTATGTGTAATGCAGTTATGGCACCTCACCTGTATATATATATATATATATATATATATATATATATATATATATATATATATATATATATATATATGTATGTGTGTGTGTGTGTGTGTGTGTGTGTGTGTGTGTGTGTGTGTGTGTGTGTGTGTGTGTGTGTGTGTGTGTGTGTGTGTGTGTGTGTGTGTGTGTGGATCACCATACATAATAGTGCAGGTAGTAATGTACTAATTTTGTCTTCCTCCTCACAGGTGAACATGGGGGTTGGAGTCTGGCCCGCTCATAACCGGATGTCAGTGTCTCATCAGACTCAGATGATGATGGTGGTCATACTGAGGCACAGGTGGGGTTGTTGGGGGATGAATCTGTCCCATAGGTTGACATCCCTCTTCCTCACCCATTGTCCCTGCACACAGTCAGTATGCCCACACATACCCAGTCTCCACCAGCCACAGATATCGGACAGCCAGATTGTGCTGGCATTGAACAGGAGAGTGTGGCAACAATGGCATCAGTGAGTGTAGACACTAGTCAAAGCCAGAGAACTGGTGAGGTCCCACACAGGCAGATTGACGGGGGTGCTCAAAGGAGGACTGTTGTGCATCCACCACCTGTCACAGGCATCACATCATGAGTCACTCGATGCATGTTTTTGTCCATCATGGAGGCACAGGCACATTCTGAATGCAACAACAGACAGATGCTCGGGATCATAGGTGCATGACAGTCTGACATCCGTAACTCCCTCCACCACATTGGTGATGCCATGTATCATTTCACTGATGTAGTGGACAGATGGATGGGTGAGACATTATCAGTCCTTGACTGCACATTGTCTGTGCTAGAACATGTGGTGGGAGTAGGGCATCGGGCATGTGGCCATAGGTCAGCAAAAAGATCCATTAAATTCCTATCATGCTGTACATATTGCCATAGGTATCATCACATGAACACCACACCCTGTGCATGTGATGATACTTGTGCCATATCCTTGCTATCCATCCCATCAAAACAGGGGCATGCAAATATGTGTCTGATGCACAGGGTGACTAAGTACATTACATGACATTGTTTAGTTAAGTTGTTTTATGCCATGCCAGGTGGTGTATGCTGGCATGTCTCATGTGTACACATCAAAGTATTGGTACCTTTGTTGTATGATGTTAGATGGGCGGTGTTGTTACAGGCTGACAGGTATCTCTTAGAACTTTGTATGTTTCTGTTGCAGGGGTGTGAGTGGGTACACTGTGGAGACTTGCTGGCAATACAGTGGCTCAGGATAGCATGGTAGCAAAACAGAAATATGACATCAGCAAGGTACGGCTGTATATGTGCATGGTTATCTAGCTGCATATGTTTAGAACAGTGTATCAGGGGAGTACACAGTGTAATCCTGCATGCATACCCCATGACAAGGCATGCTAACCTTGATACATGTCACCGGGGTGATCCGTACCTACAAATGTAGGTGGTGGCAGACAGCACTTATGCCTAGGTAGATGTAGGCTATTTAGGGGCAGCAGCTACTCACAGGGTCTTAAAATATATAATCATTGCACACACATAGGCAAGAAAGACACACTGCTACAAGGGATATATTTACACAAACACCCACGCACAGAGTTGCCCTTTTTGAGATTCAAACCCTTACTTATCTAGTAGTATATACTATGGTACTGCTTACCTATCACATGCATCACAGAGTTTATGTATTGTGAAAGTGTTTGCCACTGCTGTTAAGGTGGATGACATCATCAGACCCTGTAAAGGAGGCAAATGGAGGGTTGATAGGGCCTGAAAATGTATAATCATTACACACAGATAGGAAGACAGACACACTGCTGCAAGGGGGTATAGTTACACACACACTCACACACACACACACACACACACACACACACACACACACACACACACACACACACACACACACACAGTTGTCCCTTTTTCAAATTAGAACTCCTACCTATCTGGTAGTATATACTACACTACTGTGTACTTATCGCTTGTGCCACAGAGCTTATGTGTTTGGAGAGTGTCTGCAAGTGCTGTTAAGGTGGATGACATCAGCAGCTATTGACTGGGAGGACACTGTTGTGGACACTAGTCACAGGGCCATAAATGATTGACCATTCCACAGACATAGGCCTGCCTGTACTGCTGTATGAGAAATATATATACACGTATATATATATATATATATATATATATATATATATGTATGTATATATATATATATATATATATATATATATATATATATATATATATATATATATATATATATATACATGCACACACACACACACACGCACGCACACACACACAAGGTGGCTGATGTGAGAATAGAACCCCTATTTACTATCTACTACACATTACAGCACCCAGTACTATAGCTGTCTGTATGCACAGAGATTTATTTTATTTATTTATTTTACATTTATTGACCGGGCTAGTCTAACTGGATACATGTCCATTTTCAGTAGAGGCTCAGGGAGATAAGCTCCAAGACAGATAAATGAAAAACTTAGTAATCAATACACAAAATATGACTAAATAAAAATATTCATAATAAACAATGCAGATTCCAGGTACAACAAGAGAAAAAAAAATGACTAAATAGCAGCATTCATTGTATACAATGCATATTACAGGTTACAACATAAAATTATGTGAGGACAAAAACAAAGTACTTATAGTGCAAGAATGATTATACTATACGATATGCAGGTATAATACATAAAAAGAAGGACTAAAGTCAAATGAGAAGACAGGTTAACTATATACCAATAAAAAATAAAAAAAATATTCTTCAGTAGGAAGTATTTAGAGAGATTGAACACAGTGTAGTTTAGGAGGGAATGTGTATTTATAGGTAAAAGAATATATACTAGTTCATGAGTAGTCTGAGATAGGCAGAGCTAAGTTTAATTAGATGGATGGATGCCTAGTCAGGTTTAGTACAGGGGCACAACCAGTGTGTTCTAAGGTAGAGTTTCATTCTGTTTTTGAAGAGTGATAAAGAGGGAAGAGAGGAAAGGTCACTGGGGAGAAGATTCCAAGTTTTTCCAACAGCATTAGAGAAGAGAGATTCACCAGCCTTGTTGTTAGGTTTAGAGGTATGTAGAAAATTTTTGTGTGAGGAACGTAGGGATTTTAGATTTGTATACGGAGTGATGAGGGTAGATAGAATACGAGTACTGGAAGGTTTATAAAGAGTTTTATGGGCAATGGTTAGTTGATGGAATTTAATCACATTTTGTAGTTCAAGCCATTCAAGCTGCTTTATATTTATGCAATGGTGGGTTCTGTAAGGGTTTCCTGTTGCAAATCTAGCAATGTTTTTTCTCAAAAAAATTTTTTATTAAATATATAAATAACAAGACAGTTAGAAGTTTTATACATGAACAGTAGGTATAAATAAACATATTTCGACTCATAGATGAGAAAACAATCCTTCAGGAGATTTAACATATTATTAAGTAATAAAGCAATACGCAATATGTACACTATATACAAGTTAGGCAACCTGAAAAAAAAAAAAAAAAAAAAAAATTTTTAACATTAACTATTTATTATATTTAAGACTTTTTCTAACACTAACTTTTTTAATGCTTTTTTTCTTGGACTTCTAACTAAGTGCCTTTGAGCATCAATATATGAAAAAGCCATTTTCTGGAAAGTAACCCAATTTAGTTTAGTTCGATCCAGCCAATTTTGTATTATGTAAAGTTTTAGTAATGAGCAAATAAAAATGATAACATGAATATCTAATTTTGAAAGATGAATTAATGGAATATGAAGAATAGCAAGTTCCCGGGACAATGTAGACTTTTGGTACCCCATTTTCTGCAATCTGACTTTCAAAGAGGTCCATAATCTGTGAGAAAAATGACAATATCATAAGATATGTAGAAGGTCTGCTTGGGGGTGAGAACAACATGAACATGATGGGGATTTACTTGGGTTAAATTTATTTAATTTGTATGGGGTATAGTAGGCGTCATTATTAATCATTAATTGTGTATATGATAATTTTTTAAAAGGGATAAATTCCTTTGTATATCTAATGGCCAAAGTTTCTGAGACTCTGACAATTGGGAGTTATAACTTAACCAAACATTTGATAAAAGACAATTATGGTCCATTATTAAGCTATTGATTAACTTATAAGAGTTTGAGAGCATTTTATCTGATGAGGAAAGTATTTTGATAATCGTGTCGAGGTTTTTCATTTGTAGTTCTATGTGGTCTAAACATAAAAACTTGTTTTTAATTATTACTCTTAGTTGACTAAGGATTGGTGAATAGTTCCAATTTACTTTCAAAATTTTACCAATCGGGTAAAGATAAGTCAAGATATTTCAAAACATCTCTAACTTTTAAATTTTTATTAAAGGATATTTTGTTAAGTTAAAGGGTTTGTTGTCTATCATTATATTTGGGTTTAGATGAATTGGTTGAATAAGGTGAGAAATCTTTTCTAGATTACATAGTTTGAGTAAGGTTTGGAAGGCTCTAATCTTTTGTTTAATTACAGTAGACATATTTTTAATAAATAAATTATCCAAAGAGATAAAAGGAATAGCTTCTGGATTTATATTTTTTGAAATGATGTAATTGTACCATAATTTTATCCATAAAGAATGATTTGTATAAGAAATATTCTTGAAATTAGATATGGTGAGAAGTTTATTAGATGAGACAATCAAATAATAGAGATATAGATTAGGAAGGCCTAAACCACCCTTGTCCTTCAAAATTGACAATCTGGAATAGGAAATTCTAACAGATTTAGGGAACCATAAAAATTTTGCCAAAGCTTTATTTACAGACTCAAAAAGATTTTGGAATTATCTGATCAGATGATGTGAACTGGTAAAGGAATTTAGGCAGAATGTTCATTTTAATTATGGCCCTTTGATAAAAGTGAAAGGTTTAGATGTTTCCATCTGTCCATATCAGATAATATTGAGTTCCGTACTTTATTGATGTTATTTTGAAAAGAAGATTTATTATTGTGTTCTAAATTGATACCTAAATATTTTATACTATAAGTAAACTGAAAATGATGATCTGAAAACAAAAATGATTTATGTGCTAAGTGATTTAAGGGAAAGATATGAGTTTTAGAAGAATTTAAAAGATAATTCGAAACCGAAGAGAAGTAATCAATGGAGTTTGTTATTTTTCTATAATCAGATAATGGAGTTTGGAAGTAAATAACTAGATCATCAGCGAAAGCTGAAAAATGAATTTTGGTATTAAGAATTCTGGGGACATTATGAAAAGTATTTTGAATAATATACAACAACAAAGGTTCTAAATAAATGTTAAAAAGAAAGGGAGACAATGGACAACCCTGTCTTGTTCCTCTGGTAATCTTTATAGGAGAAGAAAATTGACCATTAATGTAAAGTCTAGTAAACATATCTTTGTGTAAAACTTTTAAAAACTTTATAAAGAATAAAGGAATATTGAAACATGACATAGTTTGAAAGAGAAAGTTCCAACAGACTCTGTCAAAGGCATTTGATGCATCAATGATCAGAGCATATATAGGGTTTGAATTTTTTTTAATGAGATGAATGATAGACTCTAAGGACAGAGTATTATCCCAAGCATGTCTGTGGGACATAAAACCTGATTGATCTAGGGAAATAATTGAGGGTAAAATCCGTTTCAATCTGTTAGCCAAAATAGATGATAAAATCTTAATATCTACGTTTATTAAAGAAATGGGTCTATAATTTATTGGGTCAGATTTTTCTTTATTATTTTTTAGAATTAGGATGGTTTTAGATGTATTCCAATGAATATCTGAGATATCATTAACTCTTATATGATTATATACTTTGAGAAGAAAGGGAAGAATTACCAATTTGAAAGTTTTGAAAAATTCTGGAGTAAAACCATCTGGACCAGGAGATTTTCCCAATTTAAGATTATCAATTGAATCTGAGATTTCTTGTAACGATATAGGAGCAGAAAGTAATTTTTGTTGACTATCATTTAATTTAGGAAATGTAGAGAATTTAAAAAGATTTTTAAGTGATTATCATTAACTGAATTAGAAGAACCTGAATATAAATCAGTATAGAGAGAAGTGAATAGCTGAATTATCTCTTCATCCGTGTTATATAATTTATTTTTATAAGATAAAGATGAGATTTTCGGTCTTTCAAAATTAACTTTAATAATTCTCGCTAATAATTTAGAAGGAACCTGGGCCCATTCTGAATATGAGGCAAGTAATTTTTGTTCAGCTAAAGAGAGATTATTTTGGTGAAGCAAAATTAAATCTTTCTGACAGTCGAGAATTTGTTTTTCTATAGTAAGGTCATGATTCAGTCTAAGATGATTTTCCAAGGAAAAAATTCTATATTTTAAGAACTCCTCTTTCTTAAAGTATTGCTTTTTGAAAAAAGCTGCTTTACTAATAAATAATCCTCTGTAATGTTGAAAAAACGGACTCCTTGCACCAGCAGACACCAAAAAATGTGAAGTAACTTAACGCAATTTTATTAGTATAACAAGCGTTTTCGCCACCAAAAGGTATGGCTTCTTCAGAGAAAAGTTAAAAAATAAACAACCATACTCAAACACGCTCCAAATAAATACGCACAATAGGAGGAAATGACAGGATGTCATTTCCTCCTATTGTGCGTATTTATTTGGAGCGTGTTTGAGTATGGTTGTTTATTTTTTAACTTTTCTCTGAAGAAGCTATACCTTTTGGTGGCGAAAACGCTTGTTATACTAATAAAATTGCGTTAAGTTACTTCACATTTTTTGGTGTCTGCTGGTGCAAGGAGTCCGTTTTTTCAACATTACAGTGGTTTGTTCTGTTCCGTTGGTTTCACTTAATAAATAATCCTCTTAATCTCACTTTACATGCAGCCCATTGTATGTCATAAGGAATGTCTGATGACCCCAGGTTATTTTCCATTTCCTGTAATATTTCTGAACATTGTTTGCAAATATCTTCATTTAGCAGTAAATTATTATTTAAAGACCACTTATTAAAGTCAATTTTATTTTTAATATTAGAGTTTATGTTTAATTTTAGTGAGATTCTTGAATGGTCCGAAAAGTATCTAGGTTCAATGTTAAAATCCAAAATATATTTTGAGATATAATCAGAAATTAGAAAGAAATCCAATCTGGACCACGAACGGTAACACTTGGGGTAATAAGTATAGATATCATTCTTATTTGAGACTTTAACATTGTGAAGTGGATCAATTAAATTATATTCCGTCATCAAATCATTAAGGGCCATAGTAGATTGATAATTATAAGTAACAGTGGAACGGGATCGATCAATTACTGGATTTATTACTGCGTTCCAGTCACCACCCACTATAATATGGTGGTCTTTATAGGATGTGAGAATATTATAAATTTTTAAAATGAACAAATGTTGTGAATTACATGGGCCATATAAGTTTAAGACTAAAAGAGGTTTGTCCAGACCAACAATAGAAGTGGTAAATAAGCACCATCTCATTATCAAATTTCTCATCAATAATGTTCCCCATGAATTTTTGTTTAATGATTATAGCTACTCCTCTGGAATTGGATGAGTCACCTGAAGCTACTATCTTTTTGATCCATTTTTTATTTCTCTCTTTATTCCAATCAAGACGCGGAATATGGGTCTCTTGAATAAAACAAATATTTGCCTGTGACTTAAAAATCAAATGAAATAATAATGACTTTTTGGCTTTGCCTTGAATACCTCTAACATTCCAAGAATCCAATATTATATCAACTGGCATATTCAAGGCATACAATCATTATTGATGCTATAAAGGTGAACTCAAAGTAAAAATCCAATAATACTTTAAAAAAGAAAAAAAAGAAAAAGCAGCATTTGAATATGCAATCGGGTCAACAAATATCATTTGCTGAAAAATAAAGAAAAAATTTTTCAAGAGCAATAAAATGTATATTAATATCCTTTATCCTAACCCTAGTGCCTACCCACCAATCACCCTGTGATAAAGGAAGATCAGAAGTGAATAAGATAGAAGTTGTAATTATAAATAATAATAACATCAGATTAATATAAAAATTGCTCAAAGGAAGCCTAACACAAATTAAAACCAGAGTAATACTACTAAAACTATATACAAGACTAACTAAATTCAAGATGTCCGACATACTCAATCCCTACTTTAAATACTAAGCTAAAAGCTCCTATTATTAAGTAAAAATTATAGTGATTAAATGCATTTCCTCAAGTATTTCAAAGAAAAAAAATAGAATAAATTTTGATTAACTAAAACAATACGGCATAACAAGTATTACAATTAAAACAGAACATATGTTAGGTAATGTAAATACATATAAAGAAACCCATCTAATAACACTATCATATATGTAAACAAAACAGTGAGAAATCTAGGGATAGTTGTATCATATATAAGGTGATGTTTTAGATATACATATATATAAAAAGCCATACACATTGCTAAACAGATAAAATTATGCACTATCCAATAAACACTCTTTAATGCTTAGTAACTTTTTCCCAGTAGTCAAATAGACAATAAGTGTGATAAAAAACTCAAATAACTATAGAATGAGCATTTAACTATAGTTCAAATAAAGCATCAACTGTCCTCCAAGCGACCATACTCTAAAAAACAATTCAATATAGATGTAAGCTAACTGTCTAAATAGCAGTAATATAGCCACTGCTCACAATGAAATATTATAAATTGAAATAGGTTTTGAAGCCATCTAATGTTCAAAGATAAATACAAATAAGAACTATTGGATAGTACCTTAAACTACAGTATGTACACTAGATTAAATGAATATTAATGTACTTTCATATGAATTTAAATAAATTTTAGAATATTTATACTAATGGCTCTGTTAAATTATATAGTTAAACTGTCCTTCTAAAATATAAAAGCAATACAGCAAACAGGATGTAAAAACACAGTGTTCATAAATATACTCATTATAACATCTAAATAGAACAAAAACAAGTAGGCTAAACTCAAAAAAATCAAGGAGTTTAAATATAGACAGGTAAGTTTAGCTAATAACGTTTAAAGATATCCATTCCAAGCATTACATTTGTGTAAAGGCTTTCTATAACCAAACCACCAACTGCAGTCCCCTAATCAAGCTTCTGAAAAAAAATGCATGAATTTCTCAAATAAACAGGTGTACAGTGTAATACTTGTCTATTTAAACATTTTGGCATCTTTCAAGATAACATAAAAAACAGCATTTTGTAGGAAAATATATGTTCTCTTCTTTACCCATTTTCTGGAATTGTAATAAATGAAACTAACCTGTTCATTTGTTTCAAGAACAATTTCCATCCTAATGCATGAAGGTAACTGCTCGCTTTGGAGCGAGAGAGACATATATAGGATCGCTGAATGTAACGTGTGAGAAAGACATATTTAAACTTAAAAACATCCTTCGCTTGTGAAGAGGAACACTGTAAATGATAGAAAGTCCTAATAAAACATTCCTGATGCTGAATACATGCTAAAAACAAGCGCAATTGTGTATGCGAAGCTGTCGTTTCAAGAACAAATGATGACGTCACCATCCATCTCAGAGAGTCTGTAGTGGGTGCGCGATCATGTAGAACAGCAGCTGAAGCTATGAGCAGAAGATTTTTCCTTCAAGAGTCTCGAGAGGCGGTTTCTCCCTCCATAAATCTTATAACTGACACAGGGGACTGTAATTTAAAAGCTTTAAAAAAAAATAGTATACTGCCTTCACACAAAGCAAGGAAATGAAAGAAACATAACTATTTGACTGTTTTTAGCACTTATAGTAAATCTATAAATCTGGAAAGCCTGTCATAGCACAATATTATTTAAAACTTATCAGAATTAAAACAAAATAAATTCAAAACAAGTTATTGAAGTGAAATAGGATTAGGTCATAACAGACATGTACATCCTATATTATAAATATTGTCTGAAAATAACACTTTTGTATTCCATTGACAGTAACATATTATGATACAGTGTCAGGAAGCTTTTAAATGTTTTAAGAAAATGTCTTTAGCATCTTTGGGGTCTGAGCACACAAACCTTTTGTCATTAACTGTAAAAGACAAAGTATTTGATAGGACATACAAAATCTTATCCCTCTTTTATCAAGTCAGCACAATAGGGGCAAGTTTTTGTCTATTTAGTTTAATTTGAGAAGGAAGATCTTGGGAAAAAGATAGTTTGTGAGACTTCCATATGAACTGTTTTTAGTTTTAGCTGTTTCCAGGATCTGGAAAGTATCCTGAAAGTTTAATAACTTAGTATAAATAATCCTTGGTGTGGAAGAATCTTGCTTTGCACGTAATGCTCTATGTGCTCTCTCTACAATTACAGACTTTGAAGATGTTTCACAGTTTAACAATGTTTCAAAGATATTCTTAGTCACAGATAGCAAGTTTTTATTGTCATAAGATTCAGGCAAACCACGAATAATGATGTTATTTCTTCGACTCCTGGCCTCCAAATCCAACAGTTTAGCTTGTATATCAGAAATAATCTTGTCTTTAGACTTAAGGTCACTTTCCAATTAATCTGAATCTGTTTTTAACTCTAAAGCTGAATTTCTGTTTTCAATCATATCCATTCTATCATTTATTTGCTTTAAAGTTTTACTAAAGTCAGCAAATTGTTCTGAAAAGTTTTGGATAGCACTTTGGATAGGCTTTAATGCTACTTTTAGTTCGTCTAAAAGGAAATTTGAATCATTTAAGTCTTTATTACTTACTTTGGAAGTTTCAGTAGGTTGTTTAGATGTCCTTAGTCTTTTGAACTGGAATCTTTTTCAGGAGAGAGCATTGAAGAAAATTTGGCCTTTGTAGGCTGAGTCTCCATGGAGTCGGATTTTGTAGCCATGCCCAGAGATGAACTGCAATTGACAGGATTTCAGGAACCAGGAATAGACTGGAGCAGCAGGTGTCCCAGCAGCAGAGAGAACAAAATTGTTCTGAGGTAAAATAAATCCCAGGATAAGAAGTCCAGAGTAAAAAATAATCCAAATTCGTAGTAAAAGATTTATAAAATCTTTTAGTAAAAAAAACTGAGGAAAAAGATTGGTATAAAGTTGTAAAAAAACAAAAGTTAAATAGCTGTGAGGAGCTCAAGGAGTAGGGACTAAACTAGTCGGCAGCCATCTTGATCATTATTTTGCAAATCTAGCAATGTTATTATAGGAAGTTTCCAGTTTGCTGAGGTTATTTTTAGAAAGGTTAGTAAAAATAGGTGAGGCATAGTGGAGAGTAGAGATTAGATGAGTGTGAGCTATGGTTGTTCTAGCTGTGGGGGAAAGGTAAGGTTTAATCCTATAGAGGGAGCCAAGTTTTTTGTTGACAGTTTTTATTGTATTGTTGATATGGATGTCAAAGTTCAGATTGTTATCAATGGTGATACCCAATAGTTTGGTGGTTGGGTCTGGTGATATAATGGTACCATTAGTGGATGTAACTGTGAAATCAAATGGAGAGGACTTGTGAGTTGGATTAAAGAGGAGGAGTTTAGTTATTTTGGGGTTCAAAAGAAGGCAAAGCTGTGTAAACCATTGTTCAACTGTGCTAAATCCTTCTGGGTAAGAGAGAGAAGTTCAGACGTGGATTTGGCTGAGCATATAAGTGTGGAATCATCAGCATTATGTATGCATGTGGCTTGGGGGATGGCTATATAAAGGTCATTAATAAATATTGAGAAGAGGAGGGGTCCTAGTATGGACCCTTGAGGGACACCTAGGGTAACTGGTTGGAGGGTAGAAAGAGTCTTATGCCAAATTACTGCCTGTTGTCTTTTATCTAGGTAGGACTGGAACCATTTTATGGAAGGTGCATCTAATGATAGGGATTTGAGTATATTGATGAGAATCTGATGACTGACCATGTCAAATGCTTTGGACAGGTCAATGAATAGTGCTGAGGAAAGGTTATTAAGGTTGCGTTTTTTGTTTATGCAATCTGTAAAGGAAAGGAGGGCAGTGGTAGTGCTGTGTGAGGGTCTTAAACCATGTTGACAACTGGAAAGTAAGTTATTTTGGTTTAAGTGGTCAAGTAATTGCCTACGGATGCATTTCTCCATGATCTTTGCCAAAGGTGAAAGAAGGGCAACAGGGCGGTACTTGGAGAGCTCATTGGAGTGTCCAGCTTTATGGAGGGGGATAATATGAGAGACTTTCCATAAGTTAGGTATGTGACCTTCGATAATAGTCCTATTGATCAGAATGGAAATAGGATAAGCTATAGCTTTGGCTGATAGCCATAGAAAATCAGCAGGTAGTTGGTCTGTGGGAGAGCATGGTTTTAGTTTTTGTATGAAGGTTAGAATATATGTAGTTGGGACAGGTTGCAAATGAAAAGGAGGGGGTGAGGTAGAGTTATAGAAAGGTAGAGTGAAGCTATTAGGTGATAGCTGACTAGCTCGTGTTTGGATAGTATTAGTAAAGAAGGTATTGAATGTATTGGCTGTATTCATGGGATTATTATGGTCAGTATTTTGAGGGTTAGGTGTGGTGGATTGGCCTGGATGGAGTAACTGGTTAATGCTAGTTCAGAATTTTTGTGGGTTGTTTTGATTAGTTTGTTGGAAGTGTTGGTAGTAATTTCTTTTATCAGAGAGTATAGCTTTCTTAGTGTCATTTCTTAACTGTCTAAAGGTCTGTTGGTCAACAGGGTTTTTAGTCATTCTCTATTTGGCCCAATGTTTATTTATAAGGTGCATTTTGTGTTTGGTTACTTTTGAAAGCCATGGGGCAGACTTGGTTTTAACTCTAATTAATCTGGTTGGAGCATGTTGGTTGAGAATGGCAAGGAAGTTAGAGTTAAAGTAATTGATGGCTTCTTCTAAAGTCAGGTGTTTTAAGGGAGACCAATTGCAAGCTCTTAGTTCTTTTTTGAATAGCTCAGGGTTAAAGTTCTTTTTGGATCTGATATTTTTGACAGATGTTGGATTGGGAGTATGGGTTTTTTTGCTTGATAATATAGGTAAGTGAGTGGTCACTTATATCATCAGGGAGGGTTCCTGAATCATAATTGTGAGGGTGGTTTATGAGAATCCAGTCTAATATTCTTGCTTTCTGATTAGCTTTATTGATCCTGGTCGGGGATGTAATGGTTTGAGAAAAAAACATATAGGTTAATGTGGGTTGTAGGGAGGCTGCTACAATAGCAGTTCCAGTCAATGTTTATATCTCCTTGGATTATGGTTTCTTGTGGCAAGTGTTGGGATAGCCAGCAAAGAATATTTTCCATGGTGGCAATGTTATTACCAGGAGGAAGATACATACAGATGATATAGATGGATTTGGCATTGTTAATATGAAGTTTGGAGATGAGAATTTCTGCATTGGAATCAAAAGGTATTTTACAGTTGTAGGTGTTTAACTGTAACCCTGATTTAAATAGAATAGCTACCCCTCCTCCTTTATTGGCTACTCGGTCGAGTCTTAGTATGTTATATCCAGGTGGAAGGATTTAATTGTCTTTGGTAGCAGTTTTTAACCATGTTTTTGTTAAGCAGAGGATATCAAAGGAATATACTTCTACTAGAGCTTGGAATTGAGATACTTTGTTGTTTATGCTATGTATATTAAGATGGGCTACATGGAGGGAGTTAGATGTTTTACTAAGGGAATTAATCGGGTAGTGATTTTGGCTGTGGAGAGTACTAGGAGTTCTTGTTGGGCCTGGGTTAGGGTGGATGTCTCCATCTTTTATTGAGAGTAGTAATCCTATATAGCTTGGGTTAGGGAATTTGTTGTATAGAAGTAGATTTTTCCTGAGATTAAATGTGTTATATTTAATATGTAGTATTCAATGATACTTTGCAAGTAGGTAGTTGGGTGAAGATGTTATATTAGCATGGTTAAAAAGGAGTGGTAGGGATAGAGCATTGGTTTCCTTGTTAGGATAGTGATGTTCTAGATGTAGTGGGTATTCATAGGAGGTGAGCAAGTAGGCAAAGGTTAGAGGAAGAAGTAGTAGTAGTGTGAATAAAAATAGGATATATAATGGGGTGGGTGGTTTATACATTGTACAGATTTACTATTCGATATATATAGGTAAAATTTGGAAGTATAAAGGATGAGGATAGAGAAGTGTGAAAGTTGTGGTAAGACAGAAGGGAGTGTTAAGAGAAGGTAGATATGAAAGAAGATGAAAAGTGGTAGAGTGTTCTGAGAGTAATAGGAAAAGGAAGAGGTGTGTCTAGTAATTTCTAGAAGTCATTGGAAGAGGTGTGGTTAAGTAAGTATAAGAGTAGGACCCCTGGGGGTGGGTGGAATTTGGGGGTAGGGAGAGAGCAGAGTGAGCCCGCAGGGCAAACAAAGTGGGTTGAGACAGATACAGATGCAGTTATAAAAAAACAATCAGCAAAACTGACTCCAGAAGGCAAGTTTGAAAAGACAGGTGTGGGAAAACGGTAGTGAGAATTAAGCCTAGAAGAGGTGGGTGTGGACAGTAGAAGTAGAGGGTAAAGTGAGAGGACTAAATAGTAGTTAAGGAACAGCAGGAGAAAATTAATGTAAGTATCTGGGCATAAGAGACAAGAAAGAGAGAATAGCTGGCGTAAGGGAGCCCCCTACTGGACAGGTCTGATAATTGCAAGGCTGAAAAGAGACGGAGTTAGAGTACAATAAAGAAAAGGTTGTTAGGCAAAGAGTGTTTTAAAAAGGGGATGGGAAGAGAGAGTGTGAGGTACAGCAGGGGGGTAGAGGCTGCTGGCTGTCCTAGCTCAAGACTTTCTCTAACCATGTAGTATAGGTACAATAGTAGAAAGTCTTTCTTGCAGGAATTATTCCACAAACATACTTTGCTGGTGTCCTTTAGAGAAGGATTGTAGGGTGGATTATTCAGTGAGGTGAGCCTCTGATAATTGGAGAGGGTCCTGTATGCTCCTATAGACTAGTGCAGGAAGCACAAGATGAGCAGGTAACTTGAGGAGGCAAGAAAGAGAAGGTAGGGATGAGAAACAGTAGTTATCACATAGCAAGGTAAGCTTGTTCATACATTACACTACTACATCAGAGACACATATATTTATAGCAAGTTACATTTCTAAAAACCCAAACTTTATAGAAATGGGCTAATCATTCACAGAAACAATATCAGTAGATAGCAAGTATGCCTTTCCAAACCCTTGTTAGCAATAATGTATTACTCTATAGTGCTATAGTTCAGTACCGATTTTATAGTAGCACTGAAATTAAATATAGCAATTAAACATTTTTACCTACTTAACTACAGTATTAGTAAGTCATGTTAAACAATTTCTACAATTACTATACTAGAACTGCAGCAGTAGTACAACATGTTAAGCATTTACTTCAAATACTATGCTAACACATACGCAGTACAAGGTTGGTCAGTGAGGAGAATTCAAGCAGCAGGGTAATAAACTATTTAGTGTTATACAAAAGCCTTTTACAGGTTTCGGGGATCCATGTATTAGCAAACACACCCAGAGAAAGGTCCACTAGAGTGGGAGTGAAGAAAATTAGTTTAAATCAGTTTTTGTAGTATGCCAAAGCTTAATGTCAGCTTTCAACTGCACAGAGGCAGTGCTGCAGGCTATTCAGGCCCACTGTGCGAGCAAGCACAACTAAACAATTTAGTGTAGAAATATACAAGTAATACCCTAATACACAAATAAACCACTATACAAATACACTAAATAAACTATTAGTGTAGCTCAAAAATGCCTTATACATGCTCCGGAGACTCATGTATAAGCAGGCACACTCAGGGAATGATCCAGTTGCATGGGAGATTAAGAAAATTAGTTTAAATCAGTTTTTGTAGTACACCAAAGCCTAATGTCATCTTTCAACTGCACGAGCGGCAGCGCTAGTAACTGCACAAAAACAAATAGTAACTTGTGGAGGAAATAAGGCACCAAAAGATGATTTTACCAAGGTTTTAATAATCCACAGCACGCAAACAGCTTTCCAACGAAAAGAGAGATCTAAAAACACTAGTACAGCAGCAAGGGACTTTAGAGATGCAGTAACCAATGGTCGGACTGCAGGTACTCATTTTGGTGAGCGATCAGCTCTTAGTAGCAAAAATCACCAAACAGACTTTTTGAAAGTGTTAAATCATAAATATTGTTTTCATAACTACAATATACCTAAACAACATTTTAATGATGGGTATTTTTCGTTTGATACTAATGTAAAATTATTTGATGAGTTGTTGTTCAAGTTTAAAATTTTAGAACTTGAGAATATGTATTTAAATGAATGCCTGAACCTAAAAGTTGTACCTAAGGGGTTAAGGGTATGTAAATACCCTAACAAGGTGAAAAATGGAAGTGAATTTCACAAAGAATTGTTAGACATCTTTGACAATTGTGGTTTTAGTATTTTAAAAGCTATCATTAGAGAAAATGATAGGGAGATGATAGGTCTTAATAGGAAGATTGAGGAAGTTAATAGTCTCATTACTAAGGATTTACTATTTTCAGTGGAAGAAAACAAAAATAAATATTGTTCCACTTTAGAAAGTATAGAAGGAAGTGTTAACAGCATTTTTGAGAGAAAATGTAGGAAACTTGAGAGGGACGTTAAAGAGTATAAAGAAAAGTCTCAGTACCCTAAACCGAGGGGCTCTTATAATCAGAAGGATGTAGCCAGCTATTATAATAATGAACAGGTGGAAAATGATGAGTTGGATAATGAGAGAAATGAGCAAAATTTTCAGGAATATCCCCCCCTTAGAAGGTCTGAAAGAATTAGGAACAACTATGAAAGAAGTCATCAGACAAACTTTCAAAAAAACTACCATTATGGGGGGAAAGGGGCAGGTTACAACAGGAACAGGTTCTGGTAAGTAACCAGATAAGATGCTTGACACAGGAAATACCAGTTAACGATATTAAAAATGATGGATATGTGTGGATGAAAAATGGTTATCATATTTATAATTACAGTAGCATGGAGATTAATGATATTTGTTTCAGTCTGTTTACAAAAGGGATGAAGTTTGTACCAAATAGGAAAGCAGACTTAAGAAAAGTCATTATAGATTTAAAACTTTTTCTCAGAAAGAAAAACCTGGAACTTTTGTTCCAAGACAATAGTAGGGTGAATTTACAAACTGAATGCTTGAAGAGGAAGAGTACCTTTAACCCCCCTTTGAACCCACAACTGAAGAATTTTGAAGTATTAATGGAAAGAAAAATTAGAACTGAACTTGAGAATAATTGGGTAACCCCGAACTTGACTAAAGATGAATTCGATTTACTAAATACACTTTCGATTGACCGTAATATTAGGGTAGTTAAACCTGATAAAGGTAGGGGGATGGTCATAATGGATCATGCCTTTTATGAAACCAAAATGATGGATATTTTGGAAAACTTGGATAGGTATGAAAGAGCATCTGTAAATGAAATAAATATAGGAAATAAGAAAATATGGTTGGCTTTGAATGACATGCTTCTCGAAGGTTCTATTGACCTGAATTTGTTTAAATATTTAAACGTGTCGAAACCTAGAGTCCCTTGTATATTTGGGGTGCCGAAGGTCCACAAAGATATCAATGACCCACCAATGAGGCCCATAGTAGCCTCTGAAGGTTCTGTAACTGCCCCCCTAGCCAAATGGCTGGGTGCTGTGAACCTTGGTGTAAATTTCGTTGGAAAGCTGTTTGCGTGCTGTGGATTATTAAAACCTTGGTAAAATCATCTTTTGGTGCCTTATTTCCTCCACAAGTTACTATTTGTTTTTGTGGAGTCTGACTTTTGGAACTTGTCTCCATTTTTGTTGTTTTGCTTGTTTTGTCATGGAGAAGGAGGAGGGCACCTTACTTCAGGACGAGGGTGTTACCCGTCCTAGTAGATCGGAAAGGATGGACAAGTTGTCCGACCAATTGACTCAGCTCATCGAGCTGCTGACAAGAGGAAGTCCGATGATGTCATCAGGGGGATCAGGGCTTCCATGCAACCAGGAAGCTCAAATGCGAAATGAGCGCAATGCTAATACGGAGGATGGCCGGCGTGGTGAGCTTACAATGGGTCTGGACAGTATGGGTAATGCAAAAAGCATAAGGCCAACGAGATGGACATACCTACGATCTTTCTATCTGATAGAGATGAAGTGGATGTGTTACAGGATAACCAGACGAACGAAAGTAGTTTGGGAGCGAGATCTAAAAACACTAGTACAGCAGCAAGGGACTTTAGAGATGCAGTAACCAATGGTCGGACTGCAGGTACTCATTTTGGTGAGCGATCAGCTCTTAGTAGCAAAAATCACCAAACAGACTTTTTGAAAGTGTTAAATCATAAATATTGTTTTCATAACTACAAAATACCTAAACAACATTTTAATGATGGGTATTTTTCGTTTGATACTAATGTAAAATTATTTGATGAGAAAATTTAGAACTTGAGAATATGTATTTAAATGAATGCCTGAACCTAAGAATTGTTAGACATCTTTGACAATTGTGGTTTTAGTAAAATGATAGGGAGATGATAGGTCTTAATAGGAAGATTGAGGAAGTTAATAGTCTCATTACTAAGGATTTACTATTTTCTTTTCCACTTTAGAAAGTATAGAAGGAAGTGTTAACAGCATAATCAGAAGGATGTAGCCAGCTATTATAATAATGAACAGGTGGAAAATGATGAGTTGGATAATGAGAGAAATGAGTCATCAGACAAACTTTCAAAATGGTTATCATATTTATAATTACAGTAGCATGGAGATTAATGATATTTGTTTCAGTCTGTTTACAACCAAAATGATGGATATTTTGGAAAACTTGGATAGGTATGAAAGAGCATCTGTAAATGAAATAAATATAGGAAACAAGAAAATATGGTTGGCTTTGAATGACATGTGTGGATGAAAATGGTTATCATATTTATAATTACAGTGATAGGTATGAAAGAGCATCTATAAATGAAATAAATATAGGAAACAAGAAAATATGGTTGGCTTTGAATGACATGCTTCTCGAAGGTTCTATTGACCTGAATTTGTTTAAATATTTAAACGTGTCGAAACCTAGAGTCCCTTGTATATTTGGGGTGCCGAAGGTCCACAAAGATATCAATGACCCACCAATGAGGCCCATAGTAGCCTCTGAAGGTTCTGTAAATGCCCCCCTAGCCAAATGGCTGGGTGCTGTGAACCTTGGTGTAAATTTCGTTGGAAAGCTGTTTGCGTGCTGTGGATTATTAAAACCTTGGTAAAATCATCTTTTGGTGCCTTATTTCCTCCACAAGTTATTATTTGTTTTTGTGGAGTCTGACTTTTGGAACTTGTCTCCATTTTTGTTGTAGCGCTAGTAACTGATCGGACCCACTGAGCGAGCAAGCAAACTTAACAGTTTAGTGTAAGGATACACTATATTACACTAATACACTAAATAAGTAAATATACTTAATACACTAAATAAACTATTTAGTGTAGCTCAAACCACCTTATACAGGCTTCGGAGGTCCATATATAAGAAGGGACTCTCAGAGAAAGGTCCGCTTAGGTGGGAGATAAGGGAATTAGCTTAAACAGGTGTAGTACACCAAAGCCTAATGTCGGCTTTCAGCTGCAAGAGAAGCAGTGCTACAAACTATTCAGAACCAACTGTGTGAGCAATCACAACTGAGCATGACAAGTAGTTATTAAGCACTTTCAAGAACTCCATGAGTGTGACGGAGTTCAGTGAGCTGAGTCAGGGAGATCAATCAAACACTTCCAAACAGCATTCTTTGCTCTAGATAGATAAGCAAGGGAAAATTGCTACTAATCCACCAATCTCAGCTTTCAACAACACCTGCAAAGCCTTCACAAGCAGTCTCAAAGGGCTAAATCGAAAGGCGCAAAAAGGCGCCAACAGTGTAAATTCACAAGCACTCCACAATTTAAATATAACAAGTTAAAAACAAACGCTTTCAATAAATACTTCAGAGCAGCTAGTACAAAATGGTTATTTGGCACAAAAATGATACAAGCATTTGGCGTGGACAGTGGCAACAATTTCATTACTTTCATACCTCATGGGTTACATGCTGGGAGCAGAGCAGACAGCAGCCAGGGCTTATTCTAATTCCTAAAGATGGCACCCCCCCTCTAGGCCCAGGGTATTTATGGGAGTTCAAGGATAAAGGTGGAGAGGGGAGGGCAGTAAGGGGAAAGAGTAGTTGTAGGTGGAAGGGGCAAGGGAGAGACAACTACAGAGAGGAAAAGAGAGAACTTCAGAGAGGAGATGTATTTACATCTCAGTTCTTTAGGCAGATGAGGCATCAGACATGGGCTGAAATTAGCTAAGTGTAGAGTATGCCCAGTGTGACCATCAGTAATTCCAAGGTGACTCCAAGCCAGACCTACCTGTACTCTAGTCAGGGATTTTGTGTGCTACAGCCAATTGGCTGCTGCACCTGATTCAACAGTCCAGCACCTCCCTAATATTATGTCCAAGGGATTCCCCGGATGTGAGCTGCACATCATATCTGAGTCATACCTAGGGTGTGTACAGATTGCAATACACTGTACAGGGTTTTGCATCACATGTCTGATATGTTTTACATAGCATTGTGATTTTGTGGTACATCAGTGGCAAATCATTATAGACTGATGTTAGGAACTAATGAGAGACATTTGAGTTAATGACTCCATACACAGCATGGAACCCATGCTACTGCATGACCTGTTATTCTCTGCACTGTCTACATTTGTATGGTCACTAGTTAATCCTTTTCCTTACTCGTGTTCATGGCTTTGTACATATTTCCTGCTCTAAGGAGTTGCAGGTATGCTGTGACTGGGGTACATGATGTAACACCACACACAGGGTTGCAGACTTCACACCTCTGACTGTACATGTTTAGCAGGATTTCCAGCATTCCACCCCATATGTCTGCTCTGCTCTTCAGACAGTTGTGTTTTTCTGGTAATATAAAACTACATGGTGCCCACTGACTTGTTGTAGGTACTAACACCGTTACATGATGGCTATTATGTCCTGCTTCACTCTGACTTGTTACAACCTGCTGTTATACTAGCCACCTTCTAGGTTGGTCACAACATGTGTAACTTCCGTAGCAGTGCCCTCCTGTCCCTGCATTGTCTGTGGCTTTATCAAGCTTTCTTGCAGTAACAAATAGTGACATATTAACAGTCTGTGGGGACTCCTACCATAGGGGTACCTCACATGCAAAATTGTATTTGCAGCCAGCTTTGAACCATGAACACCATCAACCATGCTAATGTACTTATTCCACTAAGCCACACCAGCCACCAGAAAGTTAAGTTTAATTCTTGTTACTATCAAGAGCAGATAAACATACACTTTGACCCCTGCATATTGAAGAAATAGAACATGATGCCAGGTTGTTTGGGACAGCCCTGATATTGTGTAGTCTGCTGCTATAACCTTGCAAACATAATGGTATTGCAGCTGTATGGGAACATGGCTATGTTGGGGGTAAGGAACTGGGACATGAGCATTGACAGTCATGCGTCTCTTCTATGACCCTGCTACTTGGCATTTCCCAAGCATACTGCAGTAGGTTTTGCTGCCGTGTGGCCTACTGCATATTATGGGGCAGGCAGTATTGGACAGAGAGTTCCTGTTGTCCCACATAGCTGTTAGTTCTCTGCAGGTAGCCCAGTAGCCCACTATATCCCCTTGAATACATGCAGTAGGTCCATACATTTTCTGTCATAGTCTAGTACCTCATGCAATTGTTGTAAAGAAGACTGACTTACATTGTGAATGCAGCAGTTGAGATAACAGTGCATCATGGCTGACTCTGTCTGATGCACACAGTACACTGCCAATACATGATATGTATACCACTCACCAAATCACGTAAAAACACAAAAAACAGCCAAGCCACAGGAGCCACAATATCTATATAATATTCACTTCATTCTGGTACCTCAGCTTTTCACCTTCTGGGAATAGATTGAAAGGTGGTGGGCTGTATGTCCCTTCGCTGTGATAATCCTGCTGCAGATGTTTCCATAGGATCATATTGTGTAGCATGGCACATACTGTGGACATCTGTGCACATGTGGCTGAAGAGTACTGCAGGTATCCACCAGATATATTGAGGCAGCAGAACTATGACTTGTGCAGCCAAAACGCACACTCTATGATGTTCCTAGTTTGTGCATGTGCCTCATTATGGTGTTCTTTGACAGGTGTGTGTGCAATTCTGATGGGTGTCATCATCCACGGTTCCAGTGTATAGCCAGCATCCCCCAGTAGATGGCCATATGGGATGTACCCCCAGCAAACAGCAGGTACAGCTGTGGTGCATGCTAGATATGGGAGTTGTGACACCTGCAAGGACTACTAATACACACAGTCATGATAATGCCCTGGGCATTGCACACAACCTGGCAGTTGATGGAGTGGCACCACTTGTGGTTGACATAGACTCTACCCTCCTCACTGGCTGGTGCTTTGATGTGGAAATGTGTACAGTCTATGGCACCCAGTACCTCAGGGCAGTGTGCTATATGGTGGAAGAGATGCATTCCTCTGACCATCTCCTCGGGCATGTGGGGTAAATAAATGTGCACAATGGCATGTGTTTTCATGGCAGCCAGGAACTGGTAGAGTACCTTGGATGCAGATGCCTGTGAGACCCCCATTATGTCCCCAGTTGGTCTTTGAAAAGTACATGAAGCTAGTATTCCAAGGGCTACACATACCTTTGTTTCCACTGCGATTGGTTCCCACTCTGTTGGTTCTGGTTCTGAGTTGAGGGCAGCAGAGCTCGATGAGTTCCTGTAGTATTTCCCTGTCCACCCTGTAGTGCTCTGCAATCTCCAGCTCATGTAGCTCCTGGAAGGTTACCCTGGGCCTGAACACTCTTCTCTGTCTCAGTCTAGGCCTATTATCAGCAGCAGCAGCAGCAGTGACCTCAGCCTCTAGCACATACAGATGTAACAGAACAGCAGCAGCCCCTACCATTCTGTCAGTTAAAATTCCCAAGTCTGTACTCCAATGGTGCAGAGTATATGGGAAAAACAGACTGTAGGGCGTATGCATACTTTATAGTGGTGTGCTGCAGATGCAGCCTGTGTGATTGGCTAACTATGATGTAGTGCACCTCCCAGGTATATCACTGAGGTGTTTGAATGGCCCAGTGTCAGCGGAACAGGGCTTATCAGTCATTTATATATGATTGGCTTACCCAGACTATTTCCTTTTTTTTTTGTACTGCCTAGACTGCTAAGCAGTGTAGTTCAGTGCACAAACCTGCGGTGCTGGTGTAAACACTGTTCAGCAGTCTGTACACACTCCCCCTTGCTTAGGTGAGTTGAGGGCACACAAATGGGTGCCTCTGACCTCCAATCAGCTTAGACATATAGTGACACACACCCTTTTCATGTCAGCTAGCTGTTTTCCAGACACCAGCACAGTTCTGGGAATTACATGGGTTTTATCTGTGGACACAGTGAGCCAGTTTTTTGCTATTCAGTAACCCCAGCTCATTTGCATACAGATCCTTGCACATAACCTGGATACTTCACTATTCCAGGACCTACATCCTTAGCAATGACTGACATCTACCACTGTAAATACTCTATGCAGGGCCCTATACTGCATTATTCTCACATATGTCTTATTTTTAGTTTTTAAACTTTTTAATATATATTTTTTTTGCATAACTGCATGTTTGCATGCTGCTGCATGCTGCTCAAATGTAATATGGGTATTAAAAAATATATTATTTTATATTATTTTGCATTAGGTTTTGAACACACACAGCATAGTTTTGCACATTCTGTGCCTACTTGACATTCATGGCCATCTAGTTGGGCTTCTACAGCATTCTAACACCAACATGGGTTCTGCACAAATACCTATCTGCTTGCTGGATCACAAAACAACCTTATTTGCATGAAATTCAGCTGCTGATGAGGTGATTTGCATGTCACTGACACTTCTGTGTCCGCACACTCGTGCACACCCTTCTGCTGTGTTTACTGGATCACATGGATGCTTACTACTGTGTAAGCTCCATGTCACTGTGCCTACAAAGAAAATCACTCTGTATAGGCTTTATTGAATTCTCCTTATATCGGTGCATGCAGACAGCTATGTATATGTTTTTGTCTCTCCCTGTTCCCCTATCCATCAGTATGTGGCACACACACACACACACACACACACACACACACATATATATATATATATATATATATATATATATATATATATATATATAAATATATGCACACACATATATATATCTATATGGGTCTACTTTGGTCAAAAACACATTTGGTCGAAACTGACTTCACTAAGCCCAATTGACTGAAAGATTTCTTCACTGAAAACTCATTTGGTTGAAACTCATTTCTTCGAAAGTTATATTGGGGGTGCTTAGTTATAAGTTGTCTTTTGGAAAGAGTTATTTATTAACTTAGAAGTATATATTTCTATGGTTTAGGTAGGAGCTATGCTCCCCACATCCACCCACCCTTCTTAATATTCTAACTCCATGGTCGCACTACAGTGGGGAAAAGGCTATGTATAACTTTTGACGAAATGAGTTTCAGTGAAATGAATTTTTGATGAAGTGAGCTTTCAGTGAAGTGTGCTGGGGAAACTGACTTTCGACCAAAGTAGATCTGTATACATATATATATATATATATATATATATATATATATATATATATATATATATATATATATATATATATGTGTGTGTATATATGTGTGTGTGTGTGTGTGTATATGGCATACATGCATTTGATTGGCCGGTGGATGGTCAATCAGGTATTGTCGAAAGCAGGACGGCAAAATCTCAAAAAAGCGATTGCAAGAGTTGCGAATCGCAAAATATCTTCCTCTTTTTGACCCGTGGTAGTACTCATTTAGGTGGTAGAGTGGTCAGAAATGTTGAATCGGTGTTGTTTATGACATTACGACCATTTGGTAATTACGAGATTCGCACATAAAAGTTGGTGTTATACCCGTTTGAGCAATGTCCGCTTGATCAAATGAATGTAAACATATATATATATATATATTTATATATAGATAGATATATACACATATATATGTATATATATCTCTATAAATATATATATATATATATATATATATATATATATATATATATATATGTCTATATATAGATAGATAGATATGTATATATAGATATATAGAGCTAAATAAATGTGTAGAGTGATGTAAACCCTCCACATATATGTATTAAACACAGTTGCATAACGCACACTCACAGATACACCTAAGCTGACATCCTTGGTTTATATATATATATATATATATATATATATATATATATATATATATTTATATATATATATATATATATATATATATATATATATATATATATATATATATATATATATATATATATATATATATATATATATATATATATATATATATATATATATATATATATATATATTTATATGTATAAATATGGATCTAGGACTTTTACTAGAGTGAGCAAATGACCAAATCCCAAACGGCCGGGCATACTTATGTGAAAATGCTTTTCACCGAAGAAGCACTTTTGCGTAAGAATGCCTGTTGCTGAGGCTGAACTACAGTACGGGTAAGGGAAATTTCTCTTTTCCCCACAGTAGTGCAATCTCGGAGAGAGAATATTAAAGTAGGGGGTTCAGGGGGTGAAGCCCCCCTTTTAAAGTGTAAATGTAGTGTTTTATTTTTTTTTTGTAACACGCTTTAACTAAAATGCTTTTTTGATAAAAGCGCTTTCGTTAAAGTGTGTTCGGTTATTATGGATTCGGACATTTGCTCACTCGAGCAAACGTCCTAGATCCATATATATATATATATATATATATATATATATATATATATATATATATATATATATATATATATATATATATATATATATATATATATACACACACACACACACACACACACACACACACACACACACACACACACACACACACACACACACACACACACATTTGTATATGTGTGTGGGGATGTACGAATGTGCACACCTACACGCAGTGTGCTGGGGTTATCTGCACCTACAGACACAACAGTTGTCTGATGGTAACAGACCAAGGCCACATAATGACATAATCCACCCAACCACAGACCCTGTGCCTGTAGAATGTCACCCTGTAGACAGACAATGGTGAGTAGGTGGTGTAATGTGCAGTGACTTCAATGTAGGGCATGGACTGGCCATATTGTCACAGGTCAATTGTCCACCTTGCAAACTGCAACCAGCCAGAAATGGCTATACTGGTAACTATGCACACATAGCAGGGTTATTAACAGGTACCCCACTGTTAGGACAGTAGATACAATAACAGCATAAAGCAAGTTTACTCTGTAGGCCACACATGCTGTTTAATACAAGGCCACTTTGTGTAGCCCACAAGTACTGTGGCTGCAGCCACATGTACACCAGATATAACTGGTGGAGATTGCAAGCCATAGTTTCATATGTTTCTAGGTAGGTACTAGGCTATCTGCCCGAAGGCATTTATAAGCCTAGCCAGAATGTGTTGGCTTTCACTGCCCCTTATATTAGTTCCCTGTGCCTCTGTCCAGCAGAGCCACTGAAGTGAACCCCTGAGTAAACTTTCTGTTTCCCATCCACTCGTCAGGATTTCTCTTGAGGAGTGCTAGCGAGGAGCTCTGCCTAATGTAGACTGGAATCTTGTTCCAATGCATGGGAAGTCTCTGGGACAGGAATCTATCCCTCCTGCACATCCTATTTATTGTTTTGGTGAGATTTAGATCCCTAGAGCATGTAATAGTGTGTAATAGTCCATAGTGTGTAATATTAGGTAGGCATGGATTCTATTCTTACGTCGGTCCCCTTGTGTGTGCATGTGTTTGTGTATGTGTGTGTGTGTGTGTGTGTGTGTGTGTGTGTGTGTGTGTGTGTGTGTGTGTGTGTGTGTGTGTGTGTGTGTGTGTGTGTGTGTGTGTGTGTGTGTGTGTGTGTGTGTGTGTGTGTGTGTGTGTATGTGTGTGTAAATATATCCCCTTGCAGCAGTGTACACATGCCTCTCTCACCCATCCCTGTGCAATGGTTATAAATTTTAAGGCCCTGTGACTATCTGCCATTCTCCCCATTGGCCTTCTTTACAAGGCCTGCTGATGTTATCCACCTTAACAGCACTGGCTGTCAGTCTCAGAACAGATAAGATCTGTGGCACATTCAATACGTACTTAGTGGTATAGTGCATACAAATAGTAGCTAGGAGTTCTAATCTCAATAAAGGCAACTCTGTGTGTGTGAGTGTACAAATATATTCCCATGCATCAGTACAAATAAGGGTGTGGAACTGTCATGCCTTTTACTTCCCTGTCACCAGCTGCAGGCCCCAAATAGACCACATCTACCTAGTCATAAATGTTATCCGCCACCACTTACATTTGTATGTACAGAACACCCAGGCCACGTGTATCACGGGTAGCAGGCCTTGTCACAGGGTATGCATGCATGATTATGCTGATTCTCCCATTGTCTCTGACACACTGTTCTACATATATACACCTAGGTAACCACACATGTATATAGCTGTACTTTGCTGATGTCATATGTCTGCTGTACTGCCATGCCATCTTATGCCACTGTAATTGCCATCAAGTCTCTATAGCTTAGCCACTCAGACCCCTGGAACAGAACCATACACAGTTCTGTGAGACACCTGTCATTCTGCAACACTACTACCAATCTAACATATTATAACAAAGGTACACAAAGTTTGACATGTACTCATGACACATGCCAGCATACAGCAGCTATCATGGCATAACACTACTGCACTACAAAACTACATATAATGTAATATGGTCACCCTGTGCATCAGACACATATTTTTATATCCCTGCATCGATGGTGTGGATGTCAGGGATGTGGCACAGGTATAATCACATGCACAGCATGTGGGGTGGGGGTGTCAGAGGCCTAGGCTGTACCAAACAGTTGACAGCATGTGTGTTAGCCAGGAAGGGGTGCTGGCTAGCTGGGACATGGAAAGGTGCCGTGTGTGTCTGTTGGTAACTTGCATGTGACAGTGATATTTGAGTATGTGCATGTACACAGTCAAGTCCAGAGCTGGCCCTACATGTGTGTATGTTGGACATCTGTGGACCATACATGGCAGAGTGGACTGTTCACCATTTCTGTCCATGAACACAGGAATAGGCTCTGCCAGGAGTGGCACTGGCATCACCATGCCCAGGGTCAGATGCAGTGCTATCCCAAACCAGTAGCTGACAGTGACTGGTTTCTGCTGGGCCCCTGTCCCCCACAGGACCACCCAGGGCCACTTGCCCAAGGACTGACACATCATGGTGTTTACAGCACTCTCCCTTCTGTAGTGCTGGAAGTGCTACCACTATAGGAGGTACACGTGGACTCTCAACAGATGGTGTTACTGAACTACATTCACGTGTCTGATGCCCAACTCCAACCATATGTTCCAGCACAGACAACATGCAGTCAAGCACTGACAATGTCTCACCCTACCGTCTGTCCATTGCATCAGTGAAATGATCCGTGGTGTCACCAATGTAGTGGAGGGAGTCATGGATGTCAGACTGTGCTGCATATATAATCCTAAGCATCCATATGGTGTTGCATTTGGAACATGCCTGTGCCTCCACGATGGACCAAAACATGTGACAAATGAGCCATGATGTGACACCTGTGACAGCTGGTGGGTGGGCAGCAGTCCTCCTTTGAGCACCCCTGTCAATCTGCCTTTGTGGGACCTTGCCATCTCTCTGGCTATGGCCAGTGTCTACACTCACTGATGCCATAGTTGCCACATCCTCCTATTTGATGTCACCACACTCTGACTGTCCAATATCTGTGGCCTCAGGGGACTGGATATGTGTGTGCATACTGACTATGTGCGGGGACAATGCGGGAGGAAGTGGGATGTCAACCCATGGGACAGATTCAGCCCCAAACAACTCCACCTGTGCTTCAGTATTGCCACTATAGGTTCATAGTTTGGTACTAGGCTATCTGCCCAAAGGCATTTATACACCTAGCCAGAATGTGTTGGCTTTCACCACCCCTTTAGATTAGTTCCCTGTGCCTCTGTCCAGCAGGCCATTGAAGTGATCCCCAGGGCAAACTTTCTGTTTCCCATCCACTCATCAAGGTTTCTCTTGAAGAGAGTTAGCGAGGAGCTCTGCCTAATGTAGATTGTAATCTTGTTCCAGAGCATGGGAAGTCTCTGGGACAGGACTCTATCCATCCAGCACACCCTATTTATTGTTGTACTGAGGTTTAGATCCCTAGAGTGTGTGGCTCGAGGGGATATGGTTTTCTTTAGGTGGAGCATGTCCATCAATTCTGAGTTGGACATGGCCTTGTATGTCAGGCAGAGATCATCTCTGAGTAGGCGGTATGCAAGCAAGTACAGCTGGAGTTTCATCATTCAAGCTGCATATGGCATCTGTTTGAGGCCAGTGATCCTTTTGGTGAGGTACTTCTGTGGTCTTTCCAGCTGTTGTAGGTGTCTTGTAAGGTACATCCCAAATGGGGCTTTGTACTCTATGATGGGTCTGATGAATGATGTGTAGAGGGGCACAATGACCTCTTTTGATCTGGTTGCAAACCCTTTTGTGATTATGTGGGCCACACCAAAGGATTTTCTAACTACTTTGGCAATGTGATTATCAAAGGAGAGGTTAATTTCTACCTGGGTCCCCAGATCCCTTATTACGTCTTCTGTATTTAGGGGGCTACCACCTATGTGGTAGTTTGTGGATAGTTTGTTTTTTCCAAAGGGGATGACTATGCAATTTTTGGCATTTAGCTTGAGGCCATAGTTTTGACACCAGGTATCTGTCTCAGTGAGACCCTTTTGAAGGATGTCCGTGTCTGCCAGAGAGTCAATTATAGCCCCTAGTTTGCAGTCGTCTGTGAACTTGGTCAGCCATAGTCCTTCTGTGCTTGCCTGTACCTCTGAGAAGTATATGCCATACAGGAGGGGGGGGGTCCTAGGACTGAGCCCTGGGGAATGACACTTGTAACTGGTTTAGAGTCAGACCTAGCTCCTGCAACTCTTACCATATGGGTTCTCTCTGTGACCCAGTTGGCAAACCATCTCGTGATGTAGGGGTTTATGTTCAAGCTGGTGAACTTGTCTATAATACCTAAGTGGGGAATGGTGTCAAAGACATTTGCGAGGTCTAGGACAGCTGTGCATATTACCTTTCCCTTGTCTATAGTTTTGATAACTGTCTCAAAGAAGTCCACCAGGTTTAGGATGCATGATCTGCCCTTAATAAAGCCGAACTGGGTAGGATCCAGTGTTTGAAGGTTCCTAATGTCTCTGTTTATGAGATCCATGATGATGTGCTCCATAAGCTTGCAGACCAAGCTAGTCAGGCTTATAGGGCAATAGTTTGCGGGTCTGTTGTGGCTCCACCTTTGTGGAGCAGAATAACTGTTGCTGTGCACCACTATATGGGCATGTAGCCTTTGGAGAGGCTGAGTTTGAACAGTGTGTTTAGGTGAGGGGTTAGTTCATCTTTGAGCTCATGGAGGATGCAGCCTGGGACACCATCCAGTCCCATTGATGCTGTAGCCTTTGGAGAGGCTGTTTGAACAGTGTGTTTAGCTGAGGGGTTAGTTCATCTTTAAGCTCATGTAGGATGCAGCATGGGACACCATCCGGTCCCATTGATGCTGTGTTTTTGGCTTTAGAGAGGGCTGTTTTTAACATGAGTGTCTGTGATTTCAGGGGCATTACTTTCTGCTGGTATGGTTATGGGCCCTTTTAGGGGTGAGAGGGGGGTGAGGTTTGCACTGAACCTGTCTGTGAGGATGTCATCATCAGAGTCCAATGAAACACTGACATCAAGTTGTGATGGGGGGGTGCATTCCAACCCCCATGTTCAGCTGTGAGGAGGAAGAAAAAAATAAGTACATTTCTACCTGCGTTATTATGTATGGTAATCCACACACACGCACACATACAGCTGAGGAGCCACAACTGCATTACATATACCAAATCTTATTTTTGATCCCATGCACAACACACAAACAGACTACAACATACACAGACAAGACAAGCCTTTATAACATGCACTGTAGCTACATCCGGTTAATGTTGCCAGTACTATACACCTGTACGATAAGCAATATTTCAGGGTAGCTGATAGTCCTACACCTAAAACACAGTGTACCCATCTTGAGCATACTATGCCAGTTATAATATCACTGTCTCAGGTTTGTACCATCTCCATATTGTGTGTGAATAGGAATCTGTGAGTGATTGCCTCCTGTATAGCAGACTGAATAGACATTCTCAAAATTAAGTGCAAATGTGTTACTGCTCCTGCCAATACACAACAGTGATTACCCATTCAATACACTTTAGTTAACCTCAACGAAATGGAACATACAAGTATTGTACACTGGCTAAGCATAACAATTGTGCCTAGGACAAAATTGCAGTCCTTAGCATTCTTAAGGTATATATGATCCATAAGACAACAGTATCACACTTACCTGGTACAGGAACTTGGACTCTGACCACACCTGACGTATGTATGGAAATGTGAGGGAGAGGTATTGTCAGCAATACCAAATGTGGCATTGTTACACGGTAATATGTGCATATATCAACATGTACAGTAGCTAATGTGATACTGCCTACATTGCTGACATTCTGAGTGTGTACAACTGTGCATTAAAACCAGCCCCACCAGTGCAGATAGACCTGACACTCATGTACTAGTATGCAGTGGCTGCTACAATCACTGAGACAGTATTACAGTGATGAACACAGGAAACCTACCTGCACGCTCCTTTGATATGGATGCTCTGGCACCCACCTCCGCAATGTATAGCATGATTGATGGTTGGGAGTCAGTGGATGATCCCACATTTTCCAAGAATTCTTCTGTGACCAAGACTGGTTGTTCTGCTGCAGGCCCTCCACTGGTGGCAACATGTTCCCTGGCCACACTGGCAGTCCATTCCCATGCAACACTGACCATATTTGTTGTCCGGTGTCAGAACTGCTCATAGATTCTGTCCTGTAGCCCTATTAGGTTGACTGTTGTGATAAGGTCAGCTCACAGTGCTGAACATTGCTCATGATGCTGGTGACTCTTGAACTGCAGAATGTTATGATGCAGTCTGAGGCCATCCAGGATAACAGTGTTTTCAGTTTCTGAAAATGAGGGTGCCTCCTTCAATACATCCTTCCTGAAGGTGAGCAAGAGGAGAACACATCACAGGACAAGATACATGGATATCCCATATGTACAGACCCTGCACAACCAAAATGGCCTGCACTAGCCACTGTTACCTCCCACATCATACCCTGCAGTTTATCAACACACTATGCATATGGCTATCATAAACATAGTAGCAATGTATTTCCCTGTATGCAGTGACAAGAGTGTACTGTATGTCTTCACACCCATCAATGTTGTCTACTGTGTTGTGTCCCCTATGGGCAAAGTCCCACTTCTATAGGGTGACCAGATCATGAACTGGAAAAAATGGGACACACCCATGGAGGGTTTGGGGGATACCCTACCACTAAAGAGGGGTCTCGGGATCCTCCGCCGGAAACTATTTATTGAAATATGCTCATTTTAACTATTTTGAGACCTAGAAATCTTTTTAAATTTACCTTCACTTTTGTAATCTAATTTACACACTGAGGCATATCATAAACGAAAACAATAATTTTGCAGTGAATACTTATTTATTTATACATATTTTACAACATAATACAACACAACAAATTAAATTTCACTAGTCTAGGATTTAAATTGAGGATATTTGGCTGTTGTCCCAGCTATTGTTAAAATCTCCTTCTTATCTAATATAAACTTATAAAAACTATAACAGTCCATTTCAAAATTGTAGAGAACTTACAGGATTGCAGAAAGGGTCTCCACTCTCATCTTGTTTCTTTCATCCATCCATTGAATGTTCATGAGCGAAAAGATTCTTTCAGTATTACCATTATGGGCAGGGATCGCAAGCACATATTGGCATATCTTCAAAAATTCAGAGTTCTGTTCTGGCCTAGTATGGGTTTTGAAAAAACAAACCCACTTTTTGTGACACGGAGGTGTTTTTTTATCTTCATCAGTCCACTCTTTAATATTTTTACTTACAAAATCCGCTAACAATGCCAGTTGATCAAATAGAAAAGTATCATTTATTTCAATACTTTTTTCGTTGAAGTAACAAATAGTTTCTTCAATTTGTTCCCAACTGGGGATGTCCTTCAAAAGCATCCATTTGAATTTTGAGAAGGTAGAGAATGGTGCACTCCATTTTTTAAGATATTGTAGGCAGGTTTCATAAAACTCGTTAACTTCATTTTTGAAGTTAATTTTGTCTTGTTGCGTAATATTGGCCCATTTAAGAATGGATTTTGCACTAAATGATAAAAACTGTTCCTCTTTTCTTCTGGTCAGAGCTTTGAGAGTACATTCCAATACATCATTGACTTCTATAACACTTTTTGTACTTCCTTCAATCTTTTTAATTCCTTGGTGAAAAATGCTGAGTTGGCTATGGATAAACCATAGGTATGCCTCACTTAAAGGATTATTAAAAAATGTTAACAAAATCTTTGGAGCTTTTTCTTCATTTAAAAAGAAATCCTTTAAAGCATCAAACAGCTTTAAAATTTGTTCTATTGCAGGCATCAATATGCCAAAATAGTGCCAAATTCGACGTCGACCATTTCACAAAATTCTTTTAGCCTCTCTGTTCACCGTGTATATAGAAAAATAAGAGAAGAGTTTGACAACAATACCTTCAATGTCACAGCTTAATCTATCAGCTGCTGCACATATGCAGTTATGTAGTACATGTGCAGGACAACCCACACCTTCAATACCACCATGTAAATTAGTTGTTAATTTTGTAAATACATTGCTTTTTCCCACTCTGTTCAAACCACCAAAATTTGTGTTGGTATTGTCACCACAAAACACAATGCAACTGTTTTTATTTAACTTGAATTCATCAATACAGTTCAAGCAGAAACTAGATATCTCATCTGACGTTTCACATGGCAAGGAAGCTACTTTCAGTAACTTTGACTTTATCCCTTCATTTATGTCAAAAAACTGAACTACAGAAGGAAACATTTTTATAGCCTTATGATTACTTGCATCAGTTGAAATGCCATAAAAAGGAGTTTATTTATCTCTTCAATGCTAGTTTTCATGTTGAATGGAGCTAAAACACCAGTTATCAGGGCTGATTGCTTTGTTCTGGCAGAGCTAAACTTTAATGCAATTGATGAGTCATTAAACATAACGCCGTTTAACTTGCTGACATGGTCATTTGACCTAAAGTTGTGATGGTGCTTTACCGTATGGTAGGCCTGAGTTAGTTCAGCAGCTCTAACTTTCATTTCTTCATTAGAATCATGTTTTATGAAATAATTGTTAAGAAACATACTGTTACTTGGGGCACTCAGTCTGTTCCTATGTTTCATGGTTTTGGCGTCTTTTCAGGCTTGTTGGCTGTTGGTGAAGCACCTACCAAGAGGAGAAAATGCTGAGAGAAGAAAGGAGCCACTTTTGAGACTTTTTTTCCTCTGTTTATTTGCTAAGTTTTTCTGCATAGCTGCCTATTTTCAGCATTTTCTGGCTTGTTAAATTTGATTTCTGCATTAGTAACTGTATTTAGAGCACAACCTATAGCTGTTTACTGAATTTCCTGTTTGCACTTATTTTTAAAATCGTTTTTTTCTCAAAACTTGCATTTTATCTGTCTTTGGCCTAGCACTCTTGTGTGGGGTCATTTACTGCACTGTTATAACTTGTTGATACTTGTTAACCTCTGCTATCTCTGAAAAAACAAAAAAACAAAAAAAATCTTGCTTTTTCCCACTTTTCTGAGATTTAAAAAAGTTCAGTTACAGGCTTGCTGTTCTTGAACTGTTTGTAAGTTTCTGTGAGGCCATTTTTGCTTGGGCTAAAGGAAAGTCTCTCTGTTGATCAGTGGCAGTGAAAAACATTGAGCAGCCTGCCTGCCCCTGTGGGAGTGGTTACTGACTTGAAACTGTAGTTTTATTGGCCATTTTGGGTCAATTCCAAAACTCCTTCATCTTCCTCTCTTAAAACCTGGTTGCCTCATGGTTTTGGCATCTTTTCAGGCTTGTTGGCTGTTGGTGAAGCACCCACCAAGAGGAGAAAACGCTGAGAGAAGAAAGGAGCCACTTTTGAGACTTTAAGTATTTTTCCTCTGTTTATTTGCTAAGTTTTTCTGCATAGCCACCTATTTTGAACATTTTCTGGCTTGTTAAATTTGATTTCTGCATTAGTAACTGTATTTAGAGCACAACCTAGAGCTGTTTACTGAATTTCCCATTTGCACTTATTTTTAAAATCGTTTTTTCTCAAAACTTGCATTTTATCTGTCTTTGGCCTAGCACTCTTGTGTGGGGTCATTTACTGCACTGTTTATAACTTGTTGATACTTGTTAACCTCTGCTATCTCTGAAAAAACAAAAAAAAAAAATCTTGCTTTTTTTCCCACTTTTCTGAGATTTAAAAAAGTTCAGTTACAGGCTTGCTGTTCTTGAACTGTTTGTAAGTTTCTGTGAGGCCATTTTTTGCTTGGGCTAAAGGAAAGTCTCTCTCTGTTGATCAGTGGCAGTGAAAAACATTGAACAGCCTGCCTGCCCCTGTGGGAGTGGTTACTGACTTGAAACTGTAGTTTTATTGGCCATTTTGGGTCAATTCCAAAACTCCTTCATCTTCCTCTCTTAAAACCCTCTTTTGCGCGGTTTTGCACGTTTTTGAGCATAGAGCAACAACGGGCAGCGCCTCCTAATTGGGTTTAAACTATTCCTGTCTCCACAAAGTCTGCTCTTCACTTTTTCCCTTAGAACTGCTCTATCTCTCAATTTAAACACCATATTCTCATTCTAAGGCCCTTCACTGGTCCAGTTAAGTAATCCTACAAGTTAGCACTATTAAACCATAAGCACTACTTACTCTTATACTCTCTACGATTACCCTGTCCTATATTGGTCCGTCTTAAATTCAGTTTCTCTGTTACTCTAGCATGTCCAAAGGTCAGTCAACGGTTTCTTCTCCAGTCCAGCTGGTGAATCTGGGAATTTTGAGGCAATGTTACAACTGTCTCATGTACACGGACAACCCTCTCCTCCTCCAAACAGGTTCAAATATATGTGAGAGATGCAACTATTTAGCCAAACTGGAGGCTGAGCTCTCTCATCTCAAAAGTGGTGTAACCAGTCAGGAGGAGAAGGTAACCTTACACAACACAATTCCAGTATCACATCATCCCACCACATCAGCGAACCAAACACATAAATACACAAAAACATACTCGAATGCTCTAAATAAAAATCTACCTAAGCAACAGAGACCTCCAAAGCAGACATCCAAGCAAACACTACCTCAAAACAAAACGCACACAACACATAACCCACAAAGTCAGTGTGCCAAACAGCCACAGCCCTTAAGGCTGAATAACACACCTGATACTCTTGTTATGGGTGACTCTATTGTCAGACACACTGACGTCCTGCTCACCAGGCTGAATAAAGAGAAGGTCATGGTGAGCTGCCTGTCAGATGCTAGGATCCGACACATAACACAAGCACTCAGGTCACTCCAAAGCAAATACAAATATGACTCAGTCATTGCACATGCTGGTGTGAATGACCTGAGACGTACCTCCCTGGACTACATGAAAAGAGACATAGAGGAGCTCTCTGATCATGTAGCCCAGGCTGGTATGACCCTGACCTTGAGCAGCATCTTACCCTCACCTAGAATGATGCCACAGTACAAAGACAAAATGATCGATTTTAACAATTGGCTAAAATTTTGGTGTCATTCAAAGGGGATCCAGTGTCTGTTAGCCTGGGATGACATGCTCGACATGCCACGTTGCTTCACTAGGGACGGCTTGCACCTGTCACCACTGGGCTTTCAGATATTGGCAAAGGCTCTTGCCACCCCCATAGTGCCTTTTTTAGGCAAGGCTCAAAAGTCAAACCCACCCCCACAGACAGCACAAGGAACAAGAAACTAAGGGTAATGCTGCTAAATGCCAGAAGTCTTAACCTCAAGATGCACGCACTCAAAGCTCTCCTCAGTATGGAGAACATCGATATCTGTGCAGTGACAGAAACCTGGTTCAAGGCTCCAGAGAGCACCCCAGCACTACCAGGCTATACCTTGTATCATGCTTTTCGGCCCCAAAACCCGGACCGAACCACAAAAGGAGGGGGAGTTTCCATATTTATCAAGGATATCCACACCTCCAGGTTAGTGGCATTGCATGAAGTATCGGAGACCATCCACCTAACAGTGGGCAAGACTGCTTTTCAGTTTATAGCATCCTACAGACCACCCTCTCAAAGTCAGGTATCCCATTCGGCCTTCCTGAAAACATTGGAGAACATGAAGATCTCTCCAAACACCATTATATTGGGTGACTTCAACTACCCAAACATTGACTGGGAGCACTACTCAAGCCCCAGCATCTTAGCCCAAAGATTCCTGGAAATTATAAACTCATATGCTATGGAACAACTAGTCAACACTCCCACAAGAGGGGACAACATACTAGACCTGATCATTACCAACATGGGGACTCTTTGCTCCACACCAGAAGTATATCCCTCATTGGTAAGATCAGACCATAAATTAATTTCACTGGATGTCCACATCCCGACCCCACCCCAGCCCAGAAAACCACAGTGAAAAACTTCACAAAAGCGAACTTCTCACATCTCAAAACTGAAGTGGAATCCTTCAAGGCCCCAGGGCCAGTGGAAACTACAGCCCAAACTGCAGAATCCTATATAAATGCATTCTACAGACATCTCCAGGAATGCATGGATCATGCTATCCCAAACAAAACCAAGACCCAATCATCCAAAGGCAGGCATCCAGTCTGGTGGACCCCTGCCATAAATAAACTGTACAACAGAAGGAGGAAGCTACTACATGATAGAGCAAAATCCCTAATAGGGAAGGCATCTCTGATCAGTACTAGCAAAAAATTACGATCCCTCATAAAATCCTCCAAGGCCAGCTTCAAGAGAAAAATTGCACAGGACACCAAAGACAATCATAAGGCTTTTTTCAGTTATGTTAGAAACCTGGGATGCAACTCCCAGACTTGTTCTGACTTGATTCTAAATGACAAAAAATACACTGAACCCACAGACATCGCCAATATCCTGGCAGACAGGCTCAGTGCAAACTTCTCCACCCCCTCCCCTCCAAAAAAGCAAGTATCTATCCCGGCAGAGGGCTGCCTCCCAAACATCTCAGATGCTCAGGTGAAGGCTGCACTCTCCAAAGCAAAAAACACTGCTTCCATGGGACCAGATGGCATCCCAGGTTGCATCCTACATGAACGACAAGAGGAACTAATCCCTCAAATAAAACAGCTATACAATCTCAGCCTCACTACAGGATTTGTGCCCACAGAATGGCGTAAAGCAACAGTGGTCCCACTCCACAAAGGTGGAGCCTCTACGGACCTTGGAAACTATCGCCCCATAAGCTTGACTAGCTTAGTCTGCAAGGCTATGGAGATGATCATCATGGAGCTCATAAACAAAGACATTGGGGACCTGCAGACACTAGATCCTACCCAGTTCGGCTTTGTCAAGGGCAGATCCTGCCTTTTGAACTTGGTTGACTTCTTTGAAACAGTCACCAAAGCCATAGATGAAGGGAAGGTAGTCCACACAGCTTATCTGGACGTTGCAAAGGCATTTGACACAATACCCCACTTGGGCCTCATAGATAAGCTATCCAGCTTAAATATAAACCCCTATGTCACAAGATGGGTCGCAAACTGGCTCAAACACAGAATCCACAGAGTGAGAGTTGCTGGAGCCATGTCAGACTCGAAACCAGTCACAAGTGGCGTCCCACAGGGTTCTGTCCTGGGATCACTCTTGTTCGGTATATACTTTTCCGAGGTACAGACAAACGTGGGAGGACTATGGCTCACCAAGTTCGCAGACAACTGCAAACTGGGTGCCATAATCAACACTCCAGCTGACACAAACATCCTTCAAAAAGGTCTCACAGAGACAGATAACTGGTGGCAGCACCATGGTTTAAAGCTAAATGCCAAAAAATGTATAGTCATACCCTTTGGCAAAAACAATGCGCCCACAAATTACCACATAGGCGGAAACCCATTAAGTACAGAGAAAGTTATTAGGGACCTGGGGACCCAGGTTGATAGCAATCTCTCCTTTGAAAACCACATTGCCAAAGTGGTTAGAAAGACCTTCTACATAGCCCACCTCATCATGAAGGGTTTCACATCTAGATCAAGAGAGGTAATCGTGCCCCTTTATTCATCCCTCATCAGGCCCATCATAGAATACAATGCCCCTTTTGGGATGTACCTTACCTGACACCTGCAGCAATTAGAAAGACCCCAAAAGTATCTCACCAAGAGGATCAAGGGTCTCAAACAGATGCCATATGCTGCTCGGTTAAAAAAACTCCAGCTCTACTCAGTTGCATACCGCCTACTTTGAGGCGATCTATGCCTGACATACAAAGCTATGTCAAATCCAGAATTAATGGACATGCTCCACCTCAGTAAATCTAAATCCCTTAGAGCCACACGCTCGAGGGACTTGAACCTCAGCACAGAAATAAATAGAACTTGCTGGAGGGACAGGTTCATAACCCAGAGGCTCCCTTCGCTCTGGAATAGAATTCCAGTTCATGTGAGGCAGAGCACCTCACTGAATCCCTTCAAGAAGAATCTCGATAAGTGGATGGGGGATCGTAGGTTTGTCCCAGGGATTACTCCCGTGTCACTATTAGACAGAGGCACAGTAAACTGAACCTTAAAAAGGGCACAGTATACTCAAATCAAGGGGTGGCGTAAGCCATACAGAATTGGGCTAGGCTTATAATTGCCCCAGGGCAGATAGCCTAGTATGAACCTATGAACCTATGAACCTATGAACCTAACTGATATGATGTGTTGTTTTATATCTGAACGTCCACCATGACCAATACTAAAAACAGTATTGCAAACTGTGCACTTGGCTTCACTGTCATAGCGTCTCTTTTTAATATAGTTCCACTCTTTGGAATACTCCTCCATAAACTTACATTGATGCTTGAGCATAATTATTGTCTATATGAGACGATAATATAAAATTAAAGAATAAAGTTCAACACCCAAAATAAACTCCTGTCACTCTGACATGAACAGGCCAGCAGGGATCACACATAAGACTAACACATTACATGCTGCTACATGTCTGTCTATATGGCTATGCTTACTTCTAAAAGTTTGTAGCACTTAGACTAGAAGTGCTTAGCACAGCCCCTGACTTGATATTTGCTGGGGGCCCCCAAAATGCTAGCACCAGCCCCGGTTATACTTTATTGTCTTTGCTCCTCAACTACAGTGTACCTTCTTACGTTCTCCATTGTAGAGTTCCTTTGGCCATGTCTTCCTTGCTCTATGTTCGCTTTAAATAATTGCGCGCGTCCAGTAGCCATAGCAACAAGGTCTCATGTTCTTTACGCTACTCAAAAGTCTAAAAAATGAAAAATATTAAAACAAGATCAATTTCACATACAGACTGACCTTAAAGTTATCAAATTTACATACATAAAAATACGCAGCTGGTATCGCCAAATAAGTTTCACATAACACTCCAAAACCCCAAATTACATATTTTAGAAAAGTAGCTTTCAAGAAATTGTGAAACATCTGATATGACACTGTAAAATATATTTTCAAACTTTCCTTCAGATACCATTCTTTTGAAATAATTGCAACAACACACATACTCACCTTCTTCACCACCGTTTATCTACCATAACCTGCCAATAAAAACAGTGAGGTGGGATTTAGTTTACTTGACACGCACTTTACAAAAGGGGAGGATGTGCTATCACTTTTTGCAATGCATTGTTGGTATTGCAGTTTTTAACTGCTCATTTCATCATATTAGCTACGGAAATAGAGCTGTAGTCCCTGCAACAAAGGAAATAGTAAAAATGCGGCGTGACACAATATTGACAATGTGACATTGATAACTTCAGTTATGCTGAGTTTCGATTTTTATTATCAATATTTATTTTGTGCTGTGTGGTAAATGAAGGAAACGTATATCACAAGTGTGTATGGTGGAAGAAGCCACTTTTTTATTCTTAAAATGGCCTGCTTTTGTTTTAGAAAAGTTCAATGGGCACTTCAACCCCTTATATACAGATGTTGCGGTTGATATCTAGAATAAGCTTATGTACACAATGTTTCTTACCACTATCAGTTGGTCCGTCATCATCATCGTCAATGAGGAGTAATAATGGTTTGAAAACTTGTGTTGAGGCACTTGTGGGTTCAAGTGTATGGAGGGACAGCACCAGTCTGAATTTCATTACGAAGCGCAGCATTTAAACACCCACTCAAAATTATACGCAAAAGAGAACGAGCATAGTGGGCACCAAGTATCTGTATGGAAAAAAGCTGCTCCTTCCTCATCTGTTACTCAGAAAGGTAAACAGAAAATACCTGTTTATTTTTGCAAGCTTTTCAGAAGTAGCCAAAATATTACTTGAAGTTATATAATTAGGAAGTTTTAGTGATTTGTTAGAAATGGGACATTTAGGCATCCTGAGAGACTTTTTTGGGACACCGGGTACGATCGCGAAAAAACGGAACAATCCATTTTTTACAGGATGTTTGGTCACCCTACACTACTATGTCATATTGCCACTGTCAGACAAATAGGTTTGTGTTATTACAAGTATACAGTGACAGTCCAACAACACCAGTGTGCCACAATGATAGACAGCAATGCAAACCTGTTCTAGTATATCTTCCCTGAAGGTGTCATACTTCTCCTGCACACAGATGATTGCAGAATGTGTATGTGTGAATGATATATGTGGTCCTGTTGGCACAAACATGTGGATATCTGGCAAATGGTTGGCCAATAAATGATGGCTGTTGTCAGAATATATAGAATCTGTCTGTCACATGCCAGAACCCTCAGAAAAAGAACTTGTTACACTAATATCTGTTACTCTCGTCATACTCTTACTTTATATGACCGATATGTACACTCTGTCACTGAAGTTGGGCCTGTGTCACCCCACTAATAATGGCTATGACCTGAATTCCTGCTGTAGCAGGTTGCCAGGTATGTTAGTCATAGCTCTCAAGTGGTGAGATACAAATGTCGACAAAAGAGTGACCTAACCAGAGTACATCGGGGACATTCAGGGACACCTTTACAATGTCTGAAATATTCCTTTGTGATATTCATAGACTGAGAGGAGCTAAATGACAGTACATCATGTGATATGATAGCTGTGTCCACCCTTACTTACTGACAATATGTCTAACTCACAATCCAGTAGCATTTGCACAGGAGCCGACCATTATAGGAGGGAGTGAAAGGGCCAGATCTGTGATTTCATTCACAGCAGGTACAGTTGAGAGGCAAGCCTGCAGGTGTTGGACAGCAGAGCATCATCAACATTTCATTCCCAAAGATGCACTACAGGCCTGCTGTTGTAATCCATGTTTCCCATGACTGCATCCTCCCATCTGTGTCCCATTATATGGGGACTTGTATGACATACTTGGTAGAGTGATGTAATCCTTATGTGAACAAATCCTCCAGAAAAAAAAAATCTTGCTAAATCATAGTCAGTCTTGGTAAAGCAACTTACAGACCTGTTTACCATAGGCAGTTGCTTGACTTTTGTAGGTCATGCTCATTAACAGATAATTGCCTGTGCACCAATCCATGGCTCAGACTTCCTAATTGCATCCAACACAGCTGGGTTACACTTTCATCAGCCAATGAGATGGCACCACAATGCAATATTTAAGGCCATCATGTAGACCTTGGCCCCTTTCTTAGTCTTTGAGATGGAAATTAGTGAGGTGTGGAGACTACAGCATTGCAGAGGGTAGGTACAAATACTGTCCAGTATTGAGATTTATGAGGTATGCCAACAGTTTTGCATGCTATGTTTGGCTATTGTCAAAAGACATTGTAAATTATCTGGCAGTTCAGTGTTAAACATTGTGGGATGAGGTCAGTAAGGGGGAAGAGACATGTGAGTATCAGATGTCATACCCATCAGAATATGCATGCTACTGCAGTAGCTGCTAGTCTATCAGCTCACTAAGTTTGTAAGGGCAAATTGTGAAACATGTCCCTGTCACTCGACCTTTGCCCCTACCCCTTTATGTATGGGTGTTGTCTGGAGCCCTTATTCTAGGGGGTTGTGAGGTATGGTAGGTCTGTAGCAGGTAGCTTAATATACAGGTGCATATGTTGCAGGCTGCAGCTACTGATGCAGCCTAGGACACATGGGGGTGTGACTACTTTGGAGGACAGCAACCTGTATGTATCACTGAGAGAGCAGTGTCAGCTGTGGTGATACAGCAGAGCTAGGGTGAGAGTACCCATAACAGTCCAGTCCAGACATGTGCTTAACGTACATCTGTTATGTAATAGTACCAATCAGAGAGTAGTAGGCAACATATAGGTAAGCTATATGAATATGTGCATTGTGTCCCTACCTACAGGCCTTTGACTTGCAAAAATGGGTAGCAGTTAATTCAGAAGCAGCAACCTGTTTGGGTATTGACAAGAATGTAATTGAAGTGCAACACACTGGATTCGAACCCAGGACTGAAGGGGGCAAAATGTATTGCTTGTAAGGCATTTAACAGACTGAGCTATTGAGTCAATGCTGCAGCAGGTATATTTGCAAGATATATGTACATGCATACAGTCTGTGTCACAGGATTTGCATCAGCATGTGTTTTCTGAAGGGTATGAAGTGTGACACTCAAATGTCTGTTATGATTTTCTAACCTTAATCTTTAATGACTTGCCAGTACTTTACCAGACAGATATAGTTTTGTAAAAACTGTGTCACAACTAGGGTGCAAAACTGTGGAGATTCTGCAGCAGTCTGTACAGATGACAGATATATCTGATATCCCAGGCCTCAAGTGCATCCATTATTATATATTTGGTTGTGTACTGGTGTAGTGTCTGCATCACAGTCACAAGTACACTCCCATTTTTCCAATTATATGTACTTCCAATGTGTCAGTGGCAATCAGTATATGTTGCTGGAAACACCTGTTTGAATTCAGAGCTGTGTGGCCTGGTGGGATAATCCACTCTGCTGTAGTTGACAGGGGCCTGGATTTGAGATGTGGCAGGGTAAATTATTTTGTAGATTTGCCTAACACTCTGAGAAACACAAAGATGATTAAGGTACTTTTAAGCAGTTTTAAGCTTGTTTGCATGGCACACAACTTAGCTCCACTTAAACCAAGCTAAAAATAAAAAAGAAAAGAATAACAGGGTGATAGGAAAGTGGTGAATGGGGAAAGCAGGAGAAAGGCAGGTAGGGTTGTTCAGGAAGGGTGTAGGAAAGGACCATAGCTTTCCATTTCTTGTACAGCAATAGCTGTGCAGGTTTTGCAGGATTTGGAATTTGGAGCCTCACACTCCAGAGAAAGGGGTGAGGGCAACATAAATGTGTCAATTAATTAATGTAATAATTAGTTGTGTCCAGTGGACATGTGTGCAAAATGGAGAGCTATGGTTGGGGCGATTTTATTTAGTGGGGCAGTTGGATTTTTTTTTTAAGGAGAGAGTGGAATGTTGGGGAAGGGATATAGGTATGGGTGGGGAGGTAAGTTGGGTTGAAGATGTTGCATTTGCAGACAGACAAGGCAGACAAGACAGCATACAGGGGCAGTGTGTGACACATAAGGGGGAAAACAACTTGGATGGGGAGGGTTTTGTGGAATCAGAGGTGCATGTGCATCCAGGCAGCAGCAGTGTGACTGAGATCCCCACCAATGGGCATTCAACACTGTTCCTTAAGTGCCTTGAAGGTGGCTGTGCTGGAGTCTGGGTGCCAGGATGTTTAGGCCCCAAAAGGTTGTCAAGTCTGCCCTCAATCCGGAGGAGGCATTGTTCATAACTCCTATGCACAATCCTGCACACCATGGCTGGTAGTTGGTCCTGGGTGACAATCCGCCTCTGCCCTCACTCCCAGGTGGGATGGATCCCACCCCCCTGAGGCAGTTCCACCCAAAGGTGGTGTATTGCCAGTGGAGGGGGGCCACAGGCTTGGATCCCAATTGAGCTAGTACCCGGTGCCATGGCCGGCTAAGGTAGGGTAGGCGGATCACCAGGATCCAGTCTTCCCAGACATGCTTTGGGTATGGAGGTAGAGCAATACACATAGGTGAGTTATGAACAAAACCATTGTTAGTAATAACAGCATGCCAGAATATTGTACATAACCCCATTACAGTTATATGCATATTATGTGAAACACAACAATAAATAACAGACAGTATGTTAACAGCATGCCAGTAACAGTCATAACATAATGCCAAAAGAATAGGTAATTCAACTAAATATGTTAATATGCAACCATAGTAATACATAATAAAACACATGCCCAAAATACAGTTTTTGGTAGAACATATGTTAATAGTAAACCATAACCAATATACAACAATAATAATTATGTGAGGTTAAAGGGTGGAAAGAAAGAGAAATACATTCCATTAATACCAACATGGGCTATATAGTTGACAACAGTAATGCTAGCTACTGTACAGGTCTGTTCTTTTTTTATGTCTAAATGTGCCTTATAGCTGCTGTAGCACATACATACCTCTCAAGCTATCCTCATGGGACACTACTGGCCAAGCAGTAACACCTGCAGGTACACAACTACAAAAAACACTTGCACATCAAGTGGACCTATATAACTACCATGGAGTACTGTGGGCTAATGTACTATTAATTTGATATTGACATATAATCATGTCAATGATACATCTGTGACAGAGGGATTGCACAATAGCAATTACATTCTGTGATAGTGTGACAGTTGAGAGACATGCATGTGCACAGTACAGGGAGTACACAACTATCATGCTATGCTTGGCAGGCATGGGGATCATACATAATAGCACTGACTCCAGGGGACATATACATCATATGCAGTAATTGACTGCATCAACTTTTACAAGACACTCCAGGAATACAGCCATACCTTCATTACACATTCTATTTCATCTATCTTATTATAGTTTGTTATTATTGAACATGTTTCCTTTATTGTTTTTAATAACTGGCACATTCGTGAAAATTATTTTAACAGTGTGTGACATCTGAGCAAACAATTATTTACCCAAACTATAAGCTAGCTCACCTTTTTACCTGTGTCCCTGTGGAGAGAATGATATCTGTTATTACACATTTTATTTCTTTTATTTTATTATAGTTTGTTATTATTGAATCTGTTTCCTTTATTGTGTGGATAAATAGCACATTCGTGAGAATGATTTCAACAGTCTGTGACATCTGAACAAACAATTATTTACACATACTGTGAGCTAGCTCATGCTTTTACCTGTGTTCCTGTGGAAAGAATGATGTCTGTTATTACACATTTTATTTCTTTTATTTTATTATAGTTTGTTATTATTGAACCTGTTTTCTTTATTGTGTGGATAAGTATCACATTTGTGAGAATGATTTCTACAGTCTGTGACATCTGAACAAACAATTATTTACACATACTATGAGCTATCTCATCCTTTTACCTGTGTCCCTGTGGAGAGAATGATGTCTATTATTACACATTTTATTTAATTTATTGTGTTATAGTTTGTTATTATTGAACCTGTTTCCTTAATTGCATGGATAAATAACACATTCATAAGAATGATTTCAACAGTCTGTAACTTCTGAACAAACAATTATTTATGCATGCTATGGGCTACCCCACTCATTTACCAGTAGTCCCTGTGGACAGAATATCTGTCATCATGACATATGCAATTCAGTAATAGTTATTAGTACATGGAACTGGATTCAAACCTTAATCTGCGTTTAGCAAAATGTACTTCATATACAGCATTTAACAAACTGAGATACTGAGTCACTGCTGACATCTGACTGACTGATTTTGTCCCAGAGCTAACCTGGAAACAAAATATGACCTGCTACTAATACTACAGTGTTATAATACAGTGCAGTAACAGTTGGACACAGCTGCATGAAATGCAAAAATGGCAGAGAGACTAGGTAACCAATACATCACTAAATAAACTGCAGGTGTACAAAATATATTGCTACTGGGTTGAAATATCAGCTCTCATTTCACAAGTGTTGCACAACAGTTCATTACAGATGTCTTCATGCATTTATTGGTATATGTTTGAGTTTTTATTTATCAACAGTTAATCTAATGCAGGTGTTACAATACAGCTGTGATTCCACAGTTATTGTGATATAAACTTTATTTCATTTACTTAATCAAAGTTAATGATTTACTCTTTCCTACTTATTGCAGTACATTTGGCAGTAGTCACTTATTGCAGTCCAGGGCTATGACCACATTCATTACAGTATAATCAAAACGGTTTATATAACTAATGGCTGTTAATGCTTTACTCGTTCTTGCTTATATGACTATAGATTGGAAGATACATCTGTACTCACAACACTCACTGGGCAACCTGGCCAGGAGCCCTGCATGCACCTTGACGTTGTGAGTTCTCACCTCTGAGCTGTTGAAAGAGAAGCACAGCATTATGCATACCAGTTTAGCAGACATTCAAGTTACATATTGGTGAAACACAGGTGAACAAACCTGCACACTTGTGGAACACTGCCCACCTGGAATTCTTGGATCCAGGTGTCCAAGAGAGCCCCCATCCTTTTTTTCAAGTCATTGTGGTGGTGATGACACTGCTCACCTGTACGGGGGATACCAGTGCACTGTTGAGTTCCCTTGCCTGGCAGTTCCAGGCCTCTACTTTGCACTCCAAGCCATGGTAACCACCTTGCATGAGACAGCCTTCATGGTTTTGACTAGGAGTCCAACAATGACCCTGGACTCCTCAATGCTCCACAGCTGTACCCAAAATTATGTACCCTCTCTAAGATCTGCCGTAGTATCCTCAAAGGTTGAACTCCAACTGATTCTGCAGTATTCCTGCCTATTGTCCTTAATATACCTTGTTTTCCCACACTTTAACACCATTGGGCAATTTTTAAAAATGTGGTGCATGGCTTAACACAGCGTAAACCAGCTGAACCCAGCTCAGCAGTGCTTAAACTAGTTATGCTTAGCAGTGCTTGGCACCACTTAGCAGTGCGCAAACCAGCTAAGTGGAGCTGAGTAGTGCCAAGCCATGCAAAAACAGATCTTGTTTAAATGGTGCTTGTCATGGCTTAGCAAGGCTGGGCAGAGCTTAGCTGAGCACAGCACATCAGGATTTAAAAATAATTGGCATAATTTATATTTAGAAAATAAATGGTTCATAACCCTTCTGTGTACTCAGACCCTGCACCTACTGCACATAAGGCTGTTACTCTAACCATTTGGCTATGTGGATGTGTAGAATGCTGATATACTTTTACATATATCTCTCAACTTCATTTAAGCACTGATGAGCAGTGTAATGCACCACGCAAACCCACTCAGCTATGTTTAAACTTAACCTTTGTATTCTTAATTAAATGTATCCGGTTTCTATTTTTAGATGTCTGGCACGTATCAATTGCTGCATGCTGCACCGCACAAACATTAAAAAACATGAATTTAATGCATATGCATACACTGATGTACTGCACTTTTCCAATGCAGGGGATGTGTTAGTCATCTCCAGACACAGTAACACACACCCTGCACTGATTCAATAACCGTGTTACACAGCTGTCTCTCAGTAACATGCCTTCATTAATATGCATGGTGTGCTACCAAGGGGAGAACCACATACATGGCCATGGTACCTTCTCTGTAGGTTGTACACTATGCCTACATGTATTTTATTAAGTCTGAGAGTCTCTTTTATATGCAAAGGAAGATTATTTTAGAGATGGAGCAGGTGTTGAGAAATAAATCTGTATCTCCAGAGTGTCTTATTTATTCATTTATTGAAAGAGATTAAAATCTTTAACCCCAGGTTAATGAAGATATTTGAGCACATACAGGACATCTAGGAGGTCTGGCCCATAACATCACAGATGCTAGAAATAACTTACAGAACTCAGTAAGAGACAAAGTATAATGACAAACATTCACACTTGTCTTCTTAGCCGATGTCTTTAGACTTGTGATCTTTATTCTTAGGAACCTTTTAGGACTTTCTAGCTGCAATTAAATATAATAAGTAAGCTATTAATAGTACATTTTGCATAGATATGCCTATTAAGTATTCAAATAACATTGATCAATTATCAGAAAAAGTTGTAAATATATCAGTGCAGTGTCATCCCAGACCATTTGGCTCTTAAAAAATGCAGGAATAATCATGTTGCAAAAACAGTTTTAGTCTGTGAAATTTATTTGACTCTATACCTTATATATATAAACAGGAGGAAATGCATCTGCACAAAAATTGAATGTGAATCATGAAAATATAGCTTCCTTATTCTGAATCTTAGGAGTTGCACAGTATTTTATTTGCTTTTGCTTTCCGTTTTTGTGTAAAGCAGTTTTCTCCATATTTTCCAGTAAAGAAGTCAACTCCCATAATAATTTTTGTGTGCATCTGAAATCTTCAAAATAGGGAATAACACTACTTACCAAAATTAAAAGAATTCATCTGATTATATTGGAAATGGAAATCAGACATTATTCTTAAGTATGGCCTCAGTACTCTGCATGGCATTACATTGTTTACAGTAACCAAGAAGAAAAGTTTTAAAAATTCTTATAAGCACAAAAGCTAGCAACACACACACACACACACACACACACACACACACACACACACACACACACACACACACACACACACACACACACACACACACACACACTCAGATTCCCTCTCCACCTGCATTCTCCATCTACATTAATCATTTTGTGGACTTCAGTCAACCCTGACAAGCTCAATCAGTCCGACACACTGCATCACTCTGGTAAGCTCTGTAGGATCTAAACCTTAACTATATACTTGAACATGGCACCCATGTTATCATAAGGTGTCAACAAGAAATCAGGGTTCTCCCTTTTGGTATTCAGTTACCTTGCCACGGTAGTGTTGTCTGACTTCCCAGCACTTCCATATAGCCAGCAGCCACTGCCCCTAAGACTAGCAATTGCTCTATATTAGAAACTAGTTTCAATCTGACACCTTGCCATTTCACTGAAATATGGCAAAGTAATCTCACACAGTTATTTGTGCCATGGCACTACTGACTTCACAATGACTAAAACAATTGACACCTACTTTGTAGGAATGTCCTCAGAGGAACATGATTAAAATCTTACATAAACATAATGTTTATGCTGAGAATGATGAAATTACAGAAAGCTGCTCTTGAAACTTTTCCATTACTGAGCAACGTTTTATGGATGTTGAATTAATTTAATGCAACTATTGTCCTGGAAGAGGTTTGTTTTAAAAAAACTAAAGCAGGCCTGTCAGGATGAATTTCATTCAGCAGGATTATTTCAGACATTGATTCTTTGATCAGCTATTAGGAAGCAGTCAGTAGAAATTTTGTTTCTTATTATTATTATTAATACTATTATAAATGACATTGTATGAATGTTTTGGAAATGTCTAGGGGAACTTACTTTCCTATTGCTCTGGAAGAAGACTATGTTAAGTTGAGTGCAAATGCAAAAGAGGTAGGATGGATTTCTTCAAGATACATTATTTCTGACATTACTTCATTCCAAGCTAGTGAAGAAAATATAATTCTGTTCTGTGAAATTATTTCAGATATCATGCTGCAATTTGAGTTAAGAATTCAGAGCTACTCATTGTTTGTTAGGCTGCAATGTGAACAGAATACATTGTAGAGACAGATGAGTAGATGACTGTACGCGATGACCTTGTTTTATAATGTGTTCTGTATGAAGAGTATTGTCAGGTGTAAGGGAATTTCTTGGATGTGAGAATATAAGAAATAACTGTCATAATACAAGAAACTTTCTGGAACAGTAGCTGTCAGTTAAATGACAAAAGGAAAGCTTATTGCATAAAGTAACTGTCAGCTAACACGTTTTAAGTTGCAGTTGAAGAATATTCCCAAAGAAGCACCTAAAATGAGAAACTGCTGATTTTGTACTTTGTATACAGTTTAGTCATTTAGTCTGTCATATTTAAATTACATTTTGTGATTTTTCAAGATGCTGCTTATCCTGTTTGAAGATAAGCCTGCTTTGAGTCAAATGATTTTATTTAAGATGAACTGCAGTCAGAGTTTCAGTTTGCAGGCAACATTACTTTTGAAAAAATAATCTGATGGGACACTTGGTGCATCATCCTACTGATGATGCAGTAATGATGAGAATGTAGAAGGGACAATGTACAAGGGAGGTCTCAGGTACCTGTAAATAATACGATATGCTATATGCAAGGTCATGTGTGTCCTTTCATGTTGCAGCTTACAGATAAAATGCAGCAGTTTTCTGGCCTGTCAGACTAAGAGAAACATCACCAGTAAAGGCGGCAAAGGGTTTTAAATCTGTAATAGCCCCAGTAAGGATGTTTCATCAAATACAAATGATGATGCTACAAACACCATATGTGGTGGGAGGGTGACAGCCAGGGAAGGGTAATTCAGAACTTTTCCAGACAGTGGGAGAAAAAAACACTGCTGTTTTTAAAAAAAGGAGCTACATTAAAAAAGTATTTAAAATAGAGATTATGTTGAAATGGATCAAAAGGAAAGTATTAAGGAAAGTAGTACTTTTGCATGTGATATGTGTAAAGAGTGCTGTTTTATGGTAAAAAGCAAGTTTATTATCATTAGTAGTTTAAAATATAGGTTTTATACCAATGCCAGGTTTACATGTGAGTCAGAAGGATTTGTTTATATCGCTTTATGTCAAGGCTGTTTAGCATATTATATTGGAATGACAACAAGAAAGTTTTGAAAATGTTCTAAAACATTGTTATGACATCAAAATGCATATTGTTAATAGTGCACTATACAGGCATTTAGTGGATTTCCCTGAATGTACAAAATTATTAGGGGATTCAATAAACTCTGTGTGGGCTTCGCGCAGAGCCTACGTGGAGTTTACATGTCAGAGCAACAGTGCACAGTGTGCTTCAATGCTCAATGCATATTAATGAGGCACAGCATGCCTTAGCTAGGTTTCTTGGCTCGCAACAGTGTTGCTGGCCATGAAACCTTGTAAGCAAACACAGATAACAATTCAGTGTAAAGAGCACTTACAGTGTTCAGATTTGCACATAATGCCACAATGATCACCAGGGCTTTACAAGTAGCTGCCATTATGTTACCACAACACATCTGCACAGAGGCCAACTTAATGAGATGACAATTAAAGAGTGATAGGGATGTGTTTGACATATATGTCACATAAGAATGTGTCTTAGAATAAGAAATGTGTACAAAGCCATAAAAATGGGGGACAAAGGGCCAGAAATAGGCACATATGTTTAATATTGCACTTTCAAACTTAGAAAGCTGATTGACTATATAGGTTGTACATTAGCATGAACTTTCTGAAGAGCATGAAGTTTAAAACTCAAATGTCAATCATCAGTTTCTGACTGCACTCTGCAATGACATGCTTATGATTTCCAGGAAAAAAATGGTATGAGGAAAAAATCACAAATATGAGACAAAAACTGCACATTCTGCAAAGATCAGTTGAGAGGTATGCACTCAATTTATTGAGTCACATCAGTCCAGACCTTATCCCAGTGATATGGCAGAAACCCACATATTTGATAATGAAAGCTTCTGGACATCGTGGGAATTTCTGGACAGTTGAGAGGTATGAATGTGAAGTATATAGTCCAAACACAGTACAGGACAGTTTACCTACAGTGCAGAATATTGTGATATCACATTCCTGGCATACCATACTAAAGCTGTGCTAATGATCTGTAACAAGCCATGGGACTGCTGTGTAAAATTATCACTAGGGGAAGTTTGTGTATTGAATATAGACACAGAGATGAATTCTAGGAATGAACACATTAAAAGAGTACAGGTGAAACTTCCTCATGTACAGCAGAGGAGGGCATGTCAATGCTAGATGGTCATAGCAGCAACACCGAGCACATATCTATATGGTACAGTGTGAACTTTTACACAAGGTGACATACCAATGGTGAGGATGTGTGTGTGTGAGATAAGCATCCTTACATTAATAATGCAGAGGACATCTATCAGGGATCTGACATACATTTGGGGTAGGATGCATATTGGGAAGCTGTGCAGACTGTTATACCTGAATATGAGTTTAGTCTCAGCAGAAGTCTCCAGCAAGGTGGCCACAGGTAAATGATCATCAACCATTACAATGACAAATCACAATCATTGACAATATCAGAATAATACCACCACTGATCCCATGCTTGTGACATACCATATGTGATGCGCAGTGAAAACTGATGAGCTGGACAGCTATTATGATACAAACACACTCTATGAGTATGACCACACACACAATCCTGGTACAGTAATATCTGAAGGAGGTGTTAGGAAGGACACTACAATACCTGTATATGACAGTATGGGAAATACAGACTAGTTGCCTTGTGTGCATGGCATATATCTATGGCATAATCCACTTTGTCATGAATGACATACATGCCATTAATGCTGTCAAACACCCATGTATGCAGTGTGTGCATAAGCTGAACAGGTAGCACATACTCCGTAAGGATAAGAACACTGCATCAATGGGCCCAGACAATATCCCAGGAAGACTTCTAAATAGCATGAAACATGACCTATCAGGCCCTCTGGAATTGCTATTTAACTGTAGCCTCTAAGCATGCTTCATGTCACATGAATGGAGAAAAGAAACAGTCACCCTCTGCACAAAGGTGGGCAATTTACATACCTTAGAAACTACAGAACCATAAGTCTCACTAGTCTTAATTGTAAAGCCATAGAAAGAATTATCATGGGAATGATCAATAGTGATATAGTAAACATCCAGACACTGGACCCAACCCAGTTAGGTTTAGGCAAGGGCAGGTCATGCCTACTCAACCTGGTGGACTTCTTTGAGAATGTCATCAAAGTGATGGATGAGGGCAAATGGCTCACACTGCCTATGTTGACATGGCCAAGGCATTTGCCACAATACACAACTCAGGCATTGTTGACAAACTCAAGAGGTTAGGTACAAACCTGTATGCCACCTGGTGGATAGCCAACTGGCTCACAGACAGGACACAAGAAGTTAGAATTGGAGAGTCCACCTCTACAAAAGGACCAGTCACAAGTGGAGTCCCTCAGGGATCAGTCCTTGGACCACTCCTTTTTGGCATTTACTTCTCTGAAGTCAAGGTTAATGTCAATGGTCTCTGGCTGACTACATTTGAAGATAATTGCATATTAGGAGCTTTCATTGAATACCACAGTGAGACAATTGTTCTCCAGGAAGAGGTGACACAGAAAAGCAACTGATGTCAGAGCCATGGCTAAAACTAAACGCCAAGAAATTCATTATAGTATCATTTGGGAAACACACATAGACAGTAATCTCTCCTTTGACCATCATGTGTCTACAGTGGTGAGGAAATCATTCTATGTTGCATAACTTATAAACTGAGGTATGGTATCCAAGTCCAAGGAAGTCATTTTCCCACTGCATTTATCATTCATCAGACCTATCGCTGAATACAATGCCCCCTTTGATATGTAACTAACCAGGCATACCCAACAATTGGAATATCCACAGAGGTTCCTCACTAAAAGAATACAGGGTGTACATAAAATGTTCTATGCAGACCACCTCCAAGGCCCTATTCCTGTAGTATGTTTCCTATAGGCTTTTGAGGGGACTTTATGCCTGGCATACAGGGCATTGTCAGCCTCTTCTCTGATGGACCTCTTGCATATCCACAAAACAAACAGCACCAGAATTACCCTTTCTAAAGACTTAAACTTTGCCTGTGAAGTACATAGTACCTTCTGGAGAGACAGGTATGTATCCCAGAGACTACCCTGTCTCTGGAACAGGCTCCCCATCCATGTGAAGTAGAGTTCCTCCCTAATCTAATTCAAGTGCAACTTGGACAATTGGATGGAGAACAGGAAATGCTTCCCTGGTTCGGCATCTATGTTTCTAGTGGACATATGCAACCTGTAAATGGTTTATTTCCCTGGCCCCTGCCTTTAAATGTTTCATCTCCCAAAACCCTGCTTATACATATCAAGGGCATCAAAACTTGTCAGAGATTTGGGATGCATGGCTATGCTTAAAAAGGCCATTGTGGTTGTTAGCCTAGTAAACACCTATGAATATATGAACCTATAGGTGTTCTGCACCATCCCCAGAAAAAATATCTAGGTATCACCAATAAGCTGTGTGACAGCACACTGTGACAAAAATGGTACCTATCAGTTACACATCACTGGAAGATGTGTAGGAAGGTTTATGAAGAAGGGTGTATTGTGCACAGTTATTGGTGTGATGAGGACTGGGAACCATGAGGTTAATATAGTCTCTGATGTGCATGTCCTTCACATACACAGTACTTGTCTTACATTCAAGGGAGTAGTCAGCACTGTGACCACATGTTGGTTAATGTACCACTTGCTCTCTACTCCAGGACACAGGTCACATACCTATTGGTCTGGTTATAGGGTGTGAAATCCACATTATACGTAGGTGGTGTTTCTCTTTCCTGATTCAACAAATCCCACCATGTGTCTCATCAATGCATATGTTGCCATGGCTGTGGTAGCAGTCTCTGGTATGTATTGATACTGTCTGTATTATACTAATATCACAGTTGGAGTCAATGATTGCCCATAAGCTGTAGTAGTCTTTCATGCAGCTGTTTGTACACAGCATGTGTATGTCAACTGTGATGTCCATCGCTTAATTAATGGGCAGGCAAGGGCCTAGCAGACACCCCTGATTTACTGACCTGATCACTGGACCTGAGATATGTGTCACCACACATTTCAACATAGTGAGATGTCACATTCAAAGATTCAGAGTCAAAGAAACTTTATTGTCATTTAGGAAGCACAATTACTACCTAAACAAAATTTTAAGTGCCAGCTCTTTTACAGGAGAAAACAAACACAAAAAGACAGACAT